>NC_141247.1:4097114-4454614 GCF_054856555.1 Leptonotus elevatus
ATCCCTGCCATGGTTCTCCTGCCTCCCTGCATTTGGGTCCTCCAACCCCACCGTGACAGAGGGGAGACAGGAGACTATATACACACACACACTAACGACACGACAAGACACACCTGGGGCAAGACACAAGTGGCTGAGGGCACGGATTGGTTGACACGGAGGAAGGGCAGGATTACACTCAACAAGACCAAGGGAGACACCCAAGCAAAAACTGTTCTGTTCCGACGGTGCACGCCCTGCGGCCGCCACCAGTTCCAGCGGCGCACGTCCTGCGGCCGCCACCAGTTCCCGTTCCGGCGGCGCACGTCATGCCGCTGCAGACCCTGGCCTCTTCACCTGTGCCGCTGCAGCCCCTGGCCTGTTCGCCTGTGCCGCTGCAGCCCCTGGCCTCTACGCCTGTGCCCTCTTCCTGGCCTCACTGCCATGGTTGACTTTTGTTTGGGATGTCAGGGATCCGTCCCTTTAGGGAGGGGTACTGTCATGTTTGGTTTCTATTTTTGGTTGTGTGTCTCCCTTGGTCTTGTTGAGTGTAATCCTGCCCTTCCTCGTGTCAACCAATCCGTGCCATCAGCCACTTGTGTCTTGTCCCAGGTGTGTCTTGTTGTGTCGTTAGTGTGTGTGTATATAGTCTCCTGTCTCCCCTCTGTCTGGGTTGGATCATTGTCGCTGTCACCACTCTTGTGTTTTGTTGTTACTTTGATTTTTGGTATTTTCAGATCTTTGTTGGTTTTGTTTACCCAATACCCCTGGTAGTGTTTTTGTTAAATAAATAGTTTTCAGCATTACATGAATCCCTGCTGTGGTTCTCCTGCCTCCCTGCATTTGGGTCCTCCAACCCCACCGTGACAGAATGATCCAACCCAGACAGAGGGGAGACAGGAGACTATATACACACACACACACACACACACACACGCACGCACGCACGCACGCACGCACGCACGCACACACACACACACACACACCCCCACACACACACACACACACACACACACACACGACACAACAAGACACACTTGGGGCAAGATAAGTGGCTGAGGGCACAGATTGGTTGACACGAGGAAGGGCAGGATTACACTTAACAACACCAAGGGAGACACACAACCAACCACAGAAACCAAACATGACAGTAACAACAAAACACAAGAGTGGTGACAGCGACAATGATCCAAGCCACACAGAGGGGATCAGGAGATTATATACACACACACTAACGACACAACAAGACACACTTGTGGCAAGACACAAGTGGCTGAGGGCACGGATTGGTTGACATGAGGAAGGGCAGGATTACACTAAACAAGACCAAGGGAGACACACAACCAAAAACAGAAACCAAACATGACATTTAATCATTATATGCGTGTAGTTAACTGTGGAAGGCCTTAAAATATCGCCTCAAACTGTTGATACAGTTTCACCTTTTTCTACGTCATTAAACCTTCAACATCTTCAGAGTCGTGATGTTGAAGATGAGTTTATCTAACTGTCCAAAAGGCAGACATTCGCATTGATACCATTTCATATTCAGGACTTATATATAATACTTTTTTAACAAAAAGGCTTTGAAACAATCAATGTTCGTAACATTTTTAAGTTATTTGAATGTATGTGAAACCCATTTCCATGTTGTACACTAGTATACTAATATATACTAGATGTTTCCAGTTTGTTCATTTAAAGTATACTGTTCTGTGATTTTCTCTCTCTCTCTCTCATCTCTCTCTCTCTCTCTCTCTCTCTCTCTCTCTCTCTCTCTCTCTCTCTCTCTCTCTCTCTCTCTCTCTCTCTCTCTCTCGATGAGAAAAATATACAACGGTGATGCAAGAAGCATATTTTATTTTTCTATTTTGTTTTGCTTTGCGTGTGTGTATGTTTGCCTAAACGTGTGTGTGTTGCGCGTGCGAGCATGTGTATGTTTGACACCCCAATAATCTTGTCGTCTTTTTCCTCCAAAATTACGTAAAGGCCTTCTTTGGGGATGCAGGGCTCCTCGGGAAACACCCCTTTTCCAGATGTCTATGCCTATGGTGTAATTTTTCCCCTCCAATGTAATGACTTTGGCCTCTTCCTCTTCTAAGTCAACGCCGATGATTACTGACAAATTAAATATAAATACATAGCCTAGTTATATCTTCCTTGAATTTAACAAACATCATACATTAAAAATTGTTATACTCACTTTTATTTCTGTGCAGTCTATCGTGTTACATGCCCATCCATAATCAATTTGCTTGCCCTTTAGGCAGCTCAGGTGGTAATAACCACCTACTTTAACCAATTTTGTAGTGGCTTCCCTCTACAGGATAGTCTTAACAGCTATGACGTCATCCTGCAATAGTGAAACAAAATTCATATTATTCGGTCGTTATGCATTTGTAAAGTATAAACTGAGAAATCGTACTTACTTTTTTTTACGAAGATGGTGTGCATGGGCGCAGGCGACCACCGATTTGGCGCACCATTCTCGCTGGATGCATCTAAGGGGGGAAAAGGGCTACGCTCCGAGCTACCAGGGGCTGGCGCTTCCGGGCTACCAGGGGATGGCGCCGGCACCAGGTTTCACCCGGGGCCAGCCCGAAGAGGTGACTGTTCCCGGCCTGACTTTTATGCGCGCCCCGCCCCCCCGCTCCGGGC
Organism: Leptonotus elevatus; assembly: GCF_054856555.1. Lineage (NCBI taxonomy): Eukaryota > Metazoa > Chordata > Actinopteri > Syngnathiformes > Syngnathidae > Leptonotus > Leptonotus elevatus. Next base: position 4,099,752 of record NC_141247.1, read on the forward strand.
TACCAGTGGCGAAATGCTGCCTAATTTTTCCAAGTCCCGCCAACGGCCAGCAACCAGGCGTCCAGCCCGAAGACAGGCGCGATCCGCCGGGTTCGGCCCCCTTCCCTTCACGCACGCTCCGCTCGCAGCCCATGTGCCGACAAAAACTTGGATCGAGGGCTGACTTTCAATAGATCGCAGTGAGGGAGCTGCTCTGCTACGTACAAAACCCCGACTCAGAATCAGGTAATCTGCAAGTCATACGCCACTGGTGTACAGCAGTGTCCTCCGGCTCACCAGCTAGGCAAAGTCCCACATCCGGCCTTTGGTGACACCTAAAGCAATGGGCAATGAGTCGGGGATCCTGAGGCCGCCCCCAGGAACCGCCACTTGGAGCTTCCTGTCACGACCCAGCCATGACACTCCGCCTCAGTGGCCAAGAGCTCACACACCTTGTTATGATGTTGGATCCTGCTGTGCTTTGTGTAAGCACACTGACCCAAGATGTGTGAGCACGATTCAAGCTCTGCCCCTCAGTGTCTGCAGGCTTCCCCTAGTTTGCTCCGACCCCTCGCTAGGAACTCTCGCGTGGGACACACACCCACCCTCAATGCCAGCCCACGGCTATGGGATCAGCAAGCCACGAACTGCTGAACTTGTCACCTTGGAACAGGTCCGTGCCCACACCCTGGACCTGCATAGCCAACCAGGACAGGCTCTCCTCGTGGCGCCAGTCCGGTAAACTAGGCGTTTCTCTAGTAGTCACCAGGGCAATATCCCCATCACCAACAGTGTATCACCCGGTTGCCCTCCGGCCTTCATCCACCACAACTTCCAGTCAGAATGCTCCACCAACTCAAGTCCCTAACCCAGGGGTCATAAGTTTTGGGAAACAGCCGCCCTTTGAAAGCCCTGGGGTTGACTCCACGCACCAACCACGTTGTAAAATGCCTCGCTAGTTGCAGCCCAGACGGTCCCATCTCCTCAGAGCCTGTCTGCTGATCCTGTCTGGTCCAAGGGCCGCCTTTTTCTTCATTCTGGTCAGGTTGGACATGACCTCAGCTTCCAAAATAGGTCTGTAGACCTCCTCATTGTCTGCACCTTCCCCTGACCAGAACTGACCCAGCCCCCATTGAATAGCCTCACCGACTCCCACCTCGCACAAAATGCTTCGTCGACTTGTTCCATCGGCAAGGCGCACTCCGGGTTCACAGCTCCATCCAGGATGCGAGCTGCAAGCCCAGGCAGGCTACAAGAGTGCAAGCGTTGATACTCCCGATACTGCCTCCTCCTTTAGGCGAGGCGCCTCGCCCAACCTTTCTTCTGGGTCCGCTCTCGGACAGGCCTATTACGCCCTCTTGGTTGCTCCACAGTCCCACCCAGTGACCTAATCAAGTCCAATGCCAGTCTCAATCAGTTCAGGCTCCTGCTCTACATCCCTGACCATGTCAGCAATGGCCTTGTGCTGAACGCCATTTCTTAAAACACTCCCATCTTCAAGCGCTGCACGGATTCTGATTGCCACCAAATCCAGGGGTGTCGATGGCAGGACCATGTCAGCCGGCGAATCTACTCAGGAATCTAGATACAGCCGCCGCTTGCCATGTTACCACGCAGTAAACTTGTATCATCCCCCACCTGGCCAGTTGTTTCATCCAGTTCAAAGTTGTCCTCAGTCTCCCCCTTTTCCTCGCATAGCCCTTCCCCCTAACAATCCTGTTCCACTCCCCCGGGCGGGTGGGCCGCTTATCTTGAGAGACACCAACAGCCATCTGGAATTAGCGTACAGAGATCGCAAGGAAATCTGTGGGTGTCACTTGTCTCGCGCGCCACACCCCTGGCTTTTAAGGACATGGCACGAAATAGAGTGACTGTTGGAGTTACTCACACGACACTTACGACACCTGTACGTGACAGAAGCATGCCGATATCGATAAGCGAGGTGCTTCTCAAGCAACGCCACACCTCCAACCCGCAGCCCCAGGATGCCAAGGGTAGGAGCACCGCCTTTTTAGGGGAGACTATCTCCCTCTGTCTGAATTCCGGGATTCTGCTCGGGCCAGGACTTACTGGCTCATTTGGTACGTCAGTCGCACCGCCACAATCGCCAACTTGACCAGGCTGTGGAGGCCACAAGACCTCTTCGGGTTCTGCTCTCAAAGTCTAACTTTCCGAGGTTCCTAATTCAGTCTCCACCGAGGGGTGTCCAGGGTCATGACCAATCGAAGTCCACCCGCTCTCTCGGCCCAATTGGTGCGTTCCCTGGACCTACGTGAATGGACTTCCCGTCCTGAGAGTTTTCGCCACTGGGATCGGCTGTTACGCTGACCGATCCCTGAGAGACTCCATCACCAGCAGCCCGCAAGGGAGTCTCCGACCTGCAGGATTGGTTGGTGCAACTACACGCCCGTGGGAGGTCGTCCGCCAGGCAACCCATTCCAGGGCGCCCTGCCCTTCACACAGAAAAAAGAACTCCCCGGGGCTCCCGCCGGTTTCTCTGGTATCATGTTCAACTGCTGATCACATGGAACCCTTCTCCTCTTCGGCCTTCAAAGCTCTTGTTTGAATATTTGCTACTACCACCAAGTTCAGCACTCGAGGCGGCTCCACCCGGGCCCGTGCCCAAGGCTTTTGTGCGCACAGCGGCAGCCTTCCTACTCGTCGCGTCGTAGCCCCTCCGGGGCCAAAACGGGTGTGGGCCTGCAAATCACATTAATTCTCGCAGCTAGCTGTGTTCTTCATTGACTCACAAGCCGAGTGATCCACCGCTTAGAGTCATATAGAGTTTGTTTTTTGGTTTGACAGGCTTCGGCAATGCGTGGTTTTGGACTTCCGGCGGGGAGACTTTAAACGCACCGGAGTCGCGAGGAGAGTTGCGTACACATCGGCTTTAGGTGTTAGGTTCCGAGGCGGCCGAACCGCACTGGGCCCCGCTGGCCGCGGCCCGGCCCGGACTAAGTTGAGTGGACGCAGGAGAAGTGGAGGCCTAACCGAGGTGGCGGCGGTAAGTGAGGCGATGGGGGCGGCCCCCGCGGGGCGCAACGGTTAGACCCAAGCCGCCGTCACCAACACCGCCAGGAACCGGCCGACAAGCACAGCTCGCCGCGTGTGTCACTGCTCCGTCGCCACCAGCCGGTCGCTTCCCCGACCCCGGGGCTCTAATAGTTCAACAATACTTTATTCTTCACTAAAAACTTGTAAAATCCATTTCCGATTTAGTTTTTCTTTCCTTTCAACTAGGCATGGGATCTCGTATGACGACTATGTACACAGCGTACAGTGGAAGACAGTCGCAGCAACACTTGTTCATAATGGTAACACGTGGTGAGGCTAACTTCAAAATAAAGGTTACTATATCAATAATATATGGCCTTCAATGCCTTGGTACGCTATTATATTGAAGTTGTTACCGGCAGCGCGTTGTGGCGTAATGGCTGACTTGACTCGTCGTCACAGGAATGCAACGTCGTCTTGAAACCAAGTTCAAATGGTAATCACGGACGCAAACAAAAAAACTACTTAATTGCACTAACATTGTATATTATACGGCTGGATTATACACTTTTTTGCAGTCTTCTCAATAAAAAAAATTTTTTTTTGAAAACTGTAAAATGTATATTGGTCATTTAAAAAATATTGAATAAAAATATTACAAATTTTACAAAAATCTTGTCTCGTTCTCGTGGACTCAATCTCGTGAGACATCTTGTCTCGTGGGATTTGTGTCTTGTCCAATGCCTACTTTCAACACATTAATACATATACAGTAATGTAGCAAGATATTGAAAGTTGAACTCATCCCTTTTTTTCTTTTTTTTTTACTAAGAGCTCAGTATTGTTCATTCGGTAATTTTACCGATTTGACATGTCATCATCACTGCTCTCTTTTTTTTTTAGATATATTTTGTATGTGGGTGTGTATGTGCGTGTGAGTGTGTACTCATTAGTTCTGTCACGGTGCAGAGTGAAGGACCCAAATGCAGTGAGGCAGGAGAACTACGGCAGGGATGCATGTAATACTGAAAACGCTTTATTTAACAAAAACACTACCAGGGGTACTGGGTAAACAAAACCAACAAAGATCTGAAAAGACCAAAAACCTAAGTAACAACAAAACACAAAAGTGGTGACAGCGACAATGATTCAACCCAGACAGAGGGGAGACAGGAGACTATATACACACACACTAACGATACAACAAGACACACCTGGGACAAGACACAAGTGCCTGAGGGCACGGATTGGTTGACACGAGGAAGGGCAGGATTACACTCAACGAGACCAAGGGAGACACACAAGCAAAAACAGAAACCAAACATGACAGTACCCCTCCCTCAAGGGACGGATCCCAGACGTCCCAAACAAAAGTCAAACATGGCAGTGAGGCCAGGGGCTGCAGCGGCACAGGCGAACAGGCCAGGGGCTGCAGCGGCATGGCGTGTGCCGCCGGAACGGGAACTGGTGGCAGCCGCAGCACGTGCGCCGCCGGAACGGGAACTGGTGGCGGCCGCAGGACGTGCGCCACCGGAACTGATGGCCAACAAACCAACAAAGCCACGAAAATACCAAAAATCAAAGCAGCAACAAAACACTAGAGTGGCGACAGCGACAATGATCAAACCCAGAGTTTAGTCGCTCACGAGAGGAAGTCGCTCACGAGATGCTGTGACTATCGCGAGACCTACAGCGAGACCAGAAACCCTAACATGGCGGCGCCCTGCTGCTAAGATAGAACTAGCTCTATTATACTAAACTAATCCAAATTTAACCATCATATATCTTGGCTTTTCTCTTCTCTCTTTCATCCGGCAGATCTGAAATACCACCCAACGTGGAGGACCTTGAACGTTTCATCGACGGATATTTTTACAGCTGCGCGATGGAGGATCCTTCCGTCGAGAAACCGTCGAAGAAACCTTCTTCGAAGAAAAGGAAAAACGACTCAGCGACGGACACGGACGACCTAACCACTACGGACGTTTCGGTCAGTGTGCTGGAGTCCATAAATAAAAAACTTGACGTCCTCGGCCTCATCCTCGAGGACGTCAAAGAATTAAAGGTAAGCCTGGAATTCGTCAGTCAGCAGGTAAGTGTCCTTCAACGGGAAAATGCCGAGCTACATTCTTCACTCACGGCTGTTTCAGCCGAGCTGGAAACTATGAAAAAGGAGAATAAAACGCTAAAAGAAACAGTTTTAGATGTCCAATCCCGTAGTTGCGGGAGAATTTAATATTCTCAGGTATATCCGAGAATACCTCTGATAACCCAGAGGTTGAGATAAAAAAAATTATGACGACGTCATTAAAAATTCCGGGTACATCGGCTTGGAGCCCGTAGAGGCAACAAACCCCGTCCTATTATTGCCAAGTTTGAGCATTTTAAACAGAAATTATTTGTTAAAAGTAAAGGACGGGAGCTTAAAGGGACCTCATTTGGAATGAATGATCAATTCCCGAGAGAGATCAATGAGCGGCGAAAGGTACTGTTTCCTATAATGAAACAAAATAGGCAGGAGGGTAAACGGACTACGATAGCCGTTGATAAGTTATATATCGATGGCCAACTATTCTGGAACCCCAATTCCACTCCCTGGCTGTTCTAATTAGCATTGGTGGAACTAAACTTAGTTTGATTACTAGGTGTATACATATACTGTATATGTGGTTATAAAACCAAAAATATGAATACGTATTATGTTTAGGCTATATTATAAATATAATATTAATACACAACTATATCTAAAGTATATTTAAATAAAAATAAAAATCTCGCTTGGGTTACTGGTGTATTGTTATGTTTAATCCCCTGTTAATTTCTTTCACTTTCACCTCCCTACTCGTTTTTGCACTGTTTTATTTACTTACACGTTACCTTACACGTTACCTTACACGTTACCTTACACATTACCTTAAACATTACCTTATACGTTACCTCATATTTTATGCAAACTATATAAATCACCTAACCACTTTGATTCTATCCTATAACATGCCAGTGGTGGCAAATGGCCTATACAGATATATACATAGAACTGAGTTTATATTATTTGTATGCATAAATTAGTTCTGGTTTCCTGGAATGTTTGTGGCGCTCGCTCACAGGCAAAAAGAATAAAAACTTTAGACCATCTCTTAAAATTAAAAGCAGATATTTGCCTCCTACAAGAAACCCACCTACAAAAATCTGAAGAAAAATTACTTATTGATAAAAAATTTAGCCAAGCGTACTCTGCCCCTTATAACAGTAGACAAAGGGGAGTCTGTATACTCATACATAAGAATTTACTCTTTACTCTAAATAATACAATAACAGACCCAGAGGGCCGATACATTATTATTCAGGTGACTATATTTAATAAAATATATACATTCGGTAATTTATATGCCCCTAATAATGATGATCCGGCTTTTTTCCATGAATTTTTCTCTAAGCTGTTTGAATTAGCAGCGAACTCTACTATTATTATTGGAGGAGACTTTAACACAACCTTAAATCCATTAATAGATCGTTCTAATAAAACAACATGTATAAGGCGATCACAATCTACAAAAGTAATAGGGGAATATATGGATGACTTTGGCCTCGTCGACAGCTGGAGACTTAAAAACCCAAATAAGAAGGAATTTACCTTCTTTTCCGCTGTGCACCGGTCCTTTTCAAGAATAGATTTTTTTCTTACAAATAATTCTACTGCTGATAAAACCGTTACAAAAATACATCCTATTATTATTAGCGACCATGCACCAGTCACCCTTTCCCTACAAGTTGATTATACCTTTAAACCACCACCTACATGGCGTTTTAACATCTCACTACTAAACGACGCAGAATTTGACAAAATTATAAGAAAAGAATGGGCAGACTTTTTGGAAATAAATGACTCTCCAGACCTATCTCCAGCTCTTCTCTGGGAAGCTGGGAAAGCAGTAATTAGAGGTAAAATTATATCATATTCATCTTATAAAAAGAAACGGGATCAAAAATTAGAAAAAGACTTGGAAGATAAAATTAAACAACTGACGGATGAGTACGCAATAAACCCAAATAACCAAATATGGACTGACTTACAAAATACAAAAATACAGTTAGACGATATGTTAACTAAAAAGACAGAGTTTATAATACAACAATTGAGATACAACAACTTTGAATATAATAACAAATCAGGTAAATTTCTTGCAAACCAACTTCAACGTAATCGGGAAAAATCGCTTATAAAGGCTATTAAAGGGACAACTGGTGAATGTACACAATCACCAGAAGAAATTAATCAAATTTTTTATAATTATTATCACAACCTATACTCAGAAACTAATAAACCTAACCCAGAGCATATTGAGGCATTCCTCAGTAGCTTAAATATACCTCAGGTAACTACTGAATATAAAGATATGTTAGATGCACCACTTACTATAAACGAGTTGTACAGTGCTCTAGATAGTATGCCAAATGGCAAAGCACCCGGCCCGGATGGTTATCCGGCTATATTTTTAAAGCACTTCTGGTCAATGCTTGCTCCACTATTCTTAAGAGTAGTAACAGAAATTAAAACTAATGGTCACATACGCCCACACATGAATACAGCAGCAATTAAACTTTTATTAAAGCCAGAAAAAGACCCCACCCTTCCATCAAGTTACCGTCCGATTTCACTAATTAACACTGATATTAAAATTATCACTAAGGCTTTTACATCTAGATTAGAAACAGTAATCCCGACAATCATTCATAGCGACCAAACAGGCTTTATTAAAGAGCGTCACTCTACTAATAATATTAGAAGGCTCTTTAACCTTATTAGTATGTCACAGCGACATGATAAAAAGGCAGTTATTATATCATTGGATGCAGAAAAAGCTTTTGATAAAGTTAACTGGTCCTTCCTCTTTGCTGTTTTAAATAAATTTGGCTTTGGGAAGTCATTTATTCACTGGGTGTCAGTATTATATGATTCTCCTAAAGCTACTGTTACTACTAATGGGATTATATCTAAGAGTTTTACTCTACAGAGAGGCACAAGACAGGGATGCCCACTGTCGCCTTTATTATTTGCAATATTTATTGAACCGCTTGCATTAGCCATACGCCAGGAAAGAATGATTCAAGGGATTCACTCTGGGGTAACAGAACATAAAATTAATCTATATGCCGATGATATTTTACTTTATTTAGAAAAGCCTGCTATTTCGGTAGGGGAAGTATTTAACTTAATAACTAAATTCTCACAGTTATCAGACTATTCTATTAACTGGACAAAATCAACACTTCTACCTATTACAGAAAATTCATGGAACCCTGCAAGCCAGGACCCATACTACTCATTTCCTATAGGTAATTTAAAATACTTAGGCATAAAAATCTCACCTAAATTAACTGATTTAGTTAATTTAAATTTCACTCCACTTCTGGATAGCATTTATAGTGACTTGGAGCGCTGGAATAATCTTCCTATTTCTCTAATAGGACGAATAGCCACTATTAAAATGAAAGTTTTACCCAAAATAAACTATTTTTTCTCAATGATTCCATTTAAACCTACGGCTAACTGGTTCCAGTTGTTGGACTCAGCCGTTACAAAATTTTACTGGAATAAAAAAAAAAGCAAAGATTAGTCTATCTACTCTACAGAAAAATAAATCCAAAGGAGGTCTAGAGGCACCAAATTTTATGCACTATTATATAGCCAACCAGCTACAATATATTATTTTATGGGCGCACAACCCAATAGAGATATTAACTGTTGGCTGGAACTAGAACAGAAGGATTGTAATAACCTCAGACTCCTAGATTTACTCTTTATTACAACATCGATTAAGCGACATAACTGCTTTAAAAATCCAATGATTTCCGCCACCCTGACTGCCTGGTGGAAGGCATTAGAAATGACAAAAGCCCAAGTGGAGCCCAGCGGGCTTTCTCCCCTATGGCATAACCCCGACTTTCAAATTAACAACCAATCGTTTTATTTGAATGTGTGGGAGCAGAAAGGAATTACACATCTCCACCATCTCTTCTCAGATAATATGTTTATATCATATACATCCTTGCTCCAAAAATATAAAATAAAAAACGGAAACTTTTTACATTATTTGCAAGTTAAAAGTATGATAAAGAAACAAATTCCAACACTCCAGGGTACGCTCCAACCGCCTGTTTTAGCTAAAGATATTACCAAGCTTTCTCCGACAACAACAAAAAAACTCTCAAAAATATATAAGTTACTTTCATATACTGATAAAACGTCTTTACCCATTTCAAAATGGGAAACAGACTTGTCTATAGCTCCTGATAACTTTGTATACATTTTTACTGTTTTACTTTATATTTTAACCATTTTATTATTAGTTATAGCTGTGTAGATGTAGGTATAATTATGTTAACTCAGTATGGCTGTATGAATAGACCTATATTCTTATCTGTGTTACTTTCATGAGAAAGAGCAACGGGTCTGTCTATTCATTCGTAATCTAAAGGGAGGTTCCGGGGATTCTGCTGTGTCGGAAGGGAGTCAGGCTTATTATTATTGTATTTTTTTTTTAATCTGATTTATACCCATGGGAACGGATTCTCTTGTATTCAGTTGTAACCAGGTGTGTTGTGGGCTGACCTTTTTCTGAACCCTTTTTGTGAATAAATAACGATGTGGGCTGGAAAGAAAGGATCACATTTGAACGGAGCACTGCTTGGGTGACTTGTCTTATGTGAATCAGAAGCTTCTGGTAATACCAACCTTTGCAAAGGAACTTCTTCAACAGAATCTCACCATTCAGTTAATTGAACACGCAAAGAGTACAATACTTAATATTGTCTACTCTAACACTCCGGAATCTGTCTTTTGGATTCAAGTTTGTGAAAACGTTTTTAAAATGACAAAACATACAAATTTACAACTTATCCAATATAAAAGTATTCACAGAACATACATTACTCAATATATGATGAAGAAAATGGGACTCTCAGACTCCGACATTTGTCTCCAGTGTTTACAAAACACTACAGACACTTATTTTCATGCTTTATGGTTATGTACTCCGGTTATGTGTTTCTGGACTAAAGTCTTAGAAAAACTTTCCGCTGTCTTGGACTGTAGGATACCGTTCTCTCCAAACTTGTGTTTGCTAGGTGACTTAACAACAATTGACTTACCACATAAACAATTTCAATCTATACTTGTAGCCCTTACTATCGCAAAAAAAACAATTCTTGTTAACTGGAAAAATAAACAAACTTTGAATATCGACCAATCGTCTAACCTCCTCATAAATCATATTTTAATGGAAAAAATATCTGCCTCAAATAAAAACCAAATGTCAAAATTTAAAGAAACATGGTCTACGTATATAGAATTTTTTAACCTAAACTTGGATCTTAATTCTGCCTGTTAGCGAGAGCCACAGCAGCGTTATAACTTGCATTGATGTTTCTGTATTAGGCAATTTGTAACTAATGGTTGTGTTTCTATAGTCAGGAACCCGGCTGCTGCCAGCGGGATCGAGCGGATTCACCTCCGATGGGCACCAGGGGTTGATATTCGGATTCACGGCATGCCAGTGGGTTAATTCTGTGGGTGCTGTCCCCCCTGGCTGGGCGTGGGCGGGTCTGCCCCTCTGTTGGCTGCTGGGTGGCGGCTGCGTCTTGGCCGTTCCTTGGGTCTCTTGGGGGGTGCTGCGTTGCGGGGCTTTCCCTGGTGTCGGGGGCGGCGCCGTTCCGGCGCGGTCCGTCGCTCTGGGCCCGGCGACGCGGTTCGGGGCCTGTGGGCCGCCGGGGTGCCCGGTGGTTCCCTCTCCCCTCCCCCTTCCTCCCCCTTGCTGCCTCTCCCTCCTCGCCTCTCCCCGCCCGTCCTCCGCCTCCCTGTCCCTTCTCCCTCGTCACCCTTCCTCCTCCTCTCCCCCTCTCTCTGCGTCCCTGCCGCTGCCCCCTGCCCTTCTTGTCGTCTCCTTCCCCCCTCCCTTCCCCCTCCCCGGTACGCCTTCCTTCCCCTCCCCTGGGCCGGGGGCTCCATCCATGGCCCGGGTCTCGGTGCTCCGGGGGCCGGCGGGGGTGGCTGGGGTTTGATGTCGTGCCCGCCCCGCTCCGGTGGGCGTCCTGGCACCTCGGGTGGGACCCAGTATCCGGGGGGCGAGACCTATCGCCCCGCCGGGCTGGTCCCATATGCCCGCCGGGGTCCCGGTGGGGTGGGTGGGGGCTTGGTGGGCGGGTGCGCCTCCTGCCCCCGCCCGGTTGGGGAGGGCCCCGCTGGTCACTCCTCTTAACTCACTACACTAGGTTTGCACAATACACTTTTATAGACATATAGGGCACATAACACACTTTGGGGGGTGGGGTAGGGTGGAAACACCGTCTTCACCCTACAACTCCCCTCCAATTTTAATACACCACACAACTTGTGTGGGGGGGGGGGGGCTTGTGGGGGTGCCATCGGTTGGGGGCCGCAGTATAGAGCAGTGCTGCGGTCCCCTGTCCGTGTCCCCGCCCTATCTATTTTTTTTAATGCACCACATACACTCAGTAACATGCTTGGGTGGCGGGTGGATCGGAGCGTGGGAATATATTTTCCGCACGCACATACACATACTCACCCACACACACACACACACAAAAAATATATAAATATATATATATATATAAAAGAGCAATGATGATGACATTTCCAAATGAACAATACTGAGCTCTTAAAAGAAAAAAAAAAGAAAAAGAAAAAAAAGATCAAACCCAGACAGAGGGGAGACAGGAGACTATATACACACACTAACGACACAACAAGACACACCTGGGGCAAGACACAAGTGGCTGAGGGCACAGATTGGTTGACACGAGGAAGGGCAGGATTACACTCAACAGGATTACACTCAACAAGACCAATGGAGACACACAACCAAAAACAGAAACCAAACAAAACAAGTTCACCTAAAACCTATTAAAAATCCCATACCATTCACCTAAACCGAATACTTTAGAACCCAGCTAGGGTTGTGAGGTTGTCAGGAGACCTGAGGAAGGATCAAAGAAAATAAAGGAAAGTGAAATCCAGCACCGACCAGACATTACCTACTACCCACCGGGTTACCAACCAGAGTCTTTCACCAACCCCAGAAACATCTAAATTCCAACAAATTAGGGAGACCTCAAGAGACCAAAGGAGAGACTGAGGAAAGGAAGAAAGGATAGATGAAGCAGAGTGAGATATTTTTTGAAAACTGTAAAATGTATATTGGTCATTTAAAAAATATCTAATAAAAATATTACAAATCTTGCAAAAATCTTGTCTCGTTCTCGTGGACTCAATCTCGTGAGACATCTTCTCTCGTGGGATTTGTGTCTTGTCCAATGCCTACTTTCAACACATTAATACATATACAGTAATGTTGAACAACTGCAAGATATTGAAAGTTGAACTCATCCTAGTAAAAGGAGTAAAAACATTTTCATTATCATTACAATCAAAATAAACAAAATAAATCCAGGCGGGATTTTGATGCATGTAATTACATGGGTGTAAAAGGGTAAAGGAAAAAAAGGGGGAGGATCTAACTAGAGTTCGTTTTTTGGATGAAATTATACAAACTTGTTTTGCTTTGTTTTGTTAAATTTTATGAACTTTTTACTTGCTGTTAACTTTACAAATGTTTAAGATTTAGGCTAATTAGCAACTAGCAAGTGGACAAAACAACCCATTGCCCTTCACTTTTTTGTTTTTGTTTTTATTGCACTTCCGTTTTTGAGGATTGAGGGCTCATGAAATATAACAAATTATAAAATCATGTTATCATGAAGTCAAAGTGCAGATAATTATACCATCAAAAATACTTTGGAATCTTTCTGAAGAGTTTACAAATAAAATACTTAAATCATCCAAGAGAAAGAAAGAGTTTTACTTTGTTTTCTTCTTTTTGCAACAAACAACTTAATGTGTGTGTAGATGATCCATATAGCAAAGCCAAAACATTATCCTGTGGAAATTATGAACAGGCGATCAAATGTTAAGGAAGTGTCATGGTTGAAATGATGAAGGAAGTCATATATATATATATATATATATATATATATATATATATATATATATATATATATATATATATATATATGTGTGTAGAGAGAGAGAGAGAGAGAGAGAGAGAGAGAACAAAGAAAATTGGAGAAAAAAGATACAAATCTTCAATAGAAAAAGGGTTGTGAACATTAGCATTTATCAGAAGAGGCCAGTCCGTGCTTGTGTGTCAGTCTGTCAGCATGCAGCTAAATGGGGGCAAACAAGTCATCTGACTATAAACCCACGGCTTCATCCATTTGCCAAGTGCACGCTCACAAAACAAGGTTAATGTTTTGCTGCTGTGCAAGGTTCCTGACATAACAAGCTTCAGGGCTTGGATGATGCATAACTGCTTAGTGCTATCTCCTAATCTAACCTCAGTTACAATTTAACCAGAGCATCTAAAAAAAGGGCAACACACATTGTGATTCTGCTTTGTACACCCGCCCAAACCAATGCAAAGCAACCTTGGGAGTGAAGCTGTACAAAATGTGCTCAGAAATACACCCTGTTGTAATGATGCCAAATCATTTAAGCATTGATCATTTTGTAATATTTGACTATTTTAAAATTACACAAATGTGGCACATTTTCAGTAAACTGGCTCCAAGGTGAAACATAATTGCATTGCTCAACAGATAACAGGAACACAGAGTCTAACTCCAAGTCAGTCAAGTTTGTTGGAACAACCTGTTTATTAAAACTGGGTACACACATGCCACTAGACCTTTTGGAGCTCCTTTTACCCATTTCCAATCAAAAAGAGCAAAGGCCTGATCATAGGATCTCTAAAAGATCCTGGCCAATTGTCTAGTATCATGAGGTGTGTTCACAGTGACTCTTACTCCGATCCGCTGAATAAATGATTGAGGTGACAATAATAATTATTTTTTTTTAAAGTTAAACCTGTTCAATAATTACCATAGCAAATCCTTACATAAAGTATTAGTATAAGACTATAAGGCTATGTATGTTTACACTACAGGCAAATGCGACCCAGATCGGATTTTTTTGCCCAAATGCGACCTGTATCTGACTTTCATATGTCAATCTGAACGGCTCAATTCCGATTTTTTCATATGCGACCTGGGTCACTTTCATATGTGGTCCTAGATCGGATACGTATCCGAATTTTTTCAATGTGACCGCAATCTGAATGGCCAAGTCGCATATATCCGACCTCGACGTCATCAAAAGTCCAATATGCGCTCCGCGTGGGCGGGGGCATTAACTCTTTGACTGCCAGACGTTTTCAGAAAAGGGATGCCGTCAGTGCCAGCCGATTTAAGCATTTTGACTGATCCTTCAAGGTCCACAGAAAATGTTCTGTTTGGACTATGGAAACACACGTACTACCAAATGAAAGATTGGACTTTCATCTTTCATCAGAAAAAAAAAAGTTTGTTTCTACCTTATTCCGTTCTTTAGTAATCAACAATAGAAAATGGTTAGTTTGATCCAATTTCGCCTGTTTTGGACCAAAATACGGAGAAATCAAGCTTTTAGTGAAACGATATTATTTCATGCATTCTAGTGAATTTTACACTTCTTTTTGTCCATGAATGATGCCACAAACACCTAAATAGTGCTTTACTTCTATAAAACACTACCACCAAGAATGAAAAAGTGTTTTTTGATAGCAAAATACGTTTATTTACATTCAACAGTGTAACAATTTGACAACAATTTGGCAAACTATTTACAAATGTGTGCAACTGTGGTGCTATTTACAAATATATGGATGTTTCAACGACAGTTTTTCTTTTTGTAACACTCCCCTGCGTGCAAGAAGACGCAACAGCATTTGCACAACAGATTGCCTCTTCGCGTGCTCCACTTTCTTGCAGGCCGTTTTTTCCGGGGAATAGCAAGTATATACTGCAGTGTGTGTTGCCATCAAGTCTAATATCAGGATCATGCTACGGTTTCGTTACGTCTCGCTTCCTCGTGTCCTTCAGTTGCTACACCGGGTTGTAAGAGATGTTTTGATCCATCTTATCCACTCCATTCATGGTGGCATCGTAGTCCAGAAACAGTGTCTTCTCCGTGATCAGACTGTACCCGCTCCTCCGATGAATATGCATTGGACTCGGGGTACTCTTCATTGTCCGACAAAATGTCCGCATGTGAAAGCTCCGGCGTTAGCAGCGGTAGCCGCGCTAGCCGGTGAGGCTTACTACGTGATCATAACAGTCGCGTCAAGGCTTCCAACTTTGGCGTCAAGCTCGGAGTCATCATCATCATCATCATCAATCTGCATTGGTCGATGCCAACTCTCCATCGCCCGATCGAATGTCTGATTGTGTAGAAGTACCCGGTCGGCTATTGTGCGCGTTTTCCGGCCTTAGCAGCGCTAGCCGCGCTTAGCCGGTGAGGCTTACTACGTGATCATAACAGTCGCGTCAAGGCTTCCAACTTTGGCGTCAAGCTCGGAGACATCATCATCGTCGACATCAATGCGCTTTTTAGTATTGATCGATGCTTTCCGTCTTTGAAAAAAATGCTCAAGCGTGAGATGCTTGCAACCGGTCGCCATTGTGGCTTCATCAGCCATTGTCTCCTCAACACTCTAGCTCCGCCTCACGTCTTCTACTGACGCCCACGGTGGGCGGCCCATCCAACCTTGTGCAAAGAGAGTCATCGCTGCCCTCTAGGGGCCAAAACGAGTCTTTTACTAATCAGATCTGCCTGATACTTTCAGCACAGCTGCCCAAGGCTTTCCTGCACCCGTTTTCAAAAGAAAAAAAAAAAACATAGGGGACGTCTTTTAACGTCCTCGGCGCCCTTCCCTAGGTTTATGCTAAACGTTTTATAACGTTTATGGCAGTCAAAGAGTTAAGCTTGATTCATGCTTAATTGACGGCTCGGCAGAACGTGAATCGGAAAAGTTGTTTAGAGTAACAGTTGTGACTTTATATTTGACTTCAATTTAATCCCACTTGAAACATGAAGTATAAAGATGGCATTTGTGGTGGTGATATTAGTAATTTAGCCACGCAGACGGCTCATTTATTACGCGCGGCAATGACGTGACGTCATCGTTAGGGGAAGAAAAAAAAGAGGTCTCCGTGTGATGAGGAGCTCGAACAGGCTTGCCTCATTTTCACAAAATATTATTTCTATCTCCTCACGCATCACTCTTCTGTAGATATGTGATGGGAACAATATGAGCCCCGACGACGGACTTATAAAAGTCCGTGGCCCTGACATGCTGGACCATACGAATCTCTTCGGCAAACACAGCGTTGAGTGACGTTGTATCTTCTTCTGTGCATGCGGGTCACTTTGGGGACGCATTACGTCCACACAGCAAACAGAGTGAGGTCGCAATTAATAGGTAATGTGAATGCTTACAAAAAAAAAATCAGAATTGAGCATTAAGACCTGCAGTGTGAACGTAGCCTAAATCACTCCGGACTATGTCGTACTAGGCCAAAAATGCCCAATTAGGTAGAAAACAAACATACATAAGTCGCACTGGAGTATAAGTTTAGAAAAGCAAGTTATAACATTAGTAAAGAATAGAGAACAGGGTGAATAAGTGTAAAATATGCTAACACAATGAAGGTTCACAAATTGCAGCTTGTTGTCTGTATAATATGATTTTCTTTTGGTGGGGGCATTTGTGTTCAGTTGTTTTCAGTTGTCTTTGTAAGCTAACGTTTACTGTTTAAATATTTAATTGTTAAAGATAAGGACACATCAGTGCGTAAGTCTAGAGTGCCCCCTGGTATTTTTGTTTCATGTACAAGTCACTCCAAAGTATAAGTCGCAGGGATAGCCAACCTAAGAAAAAAAGTGTGACTAACCCCGAGGTTACACCGCTTGCGTGTGCGTTGCGGATTCGCTCCGCTCCGGGGGCGGAGCCGATTCGTTTACATTATATTAGCTTTGTCAAATTACACCGGCTGCGTATGCACTGTAGATCAACTGCGGACCAGCTCCGTCGTGCCGGAGTCCGCCGGACGGAAAGACCGTTTTTTTTTTTTTGCCTGACGACGCATCTGTCGGCATCCGCTAAATGGCAAAGTAGCACAGAACACATCAAGTGGAACAGTAAGACCGACGCATGTTCAAAATAAAAAAAATCCAGTTACTTTTTAGAATAAAACACTCACCATTTCACAATCATGTCAGCAAAACGTCATAATGGGGGAAAAAAAAAAACATCAATAGAGAGTAGGTAAACTGTAGGCCAGGGGTGCTCAAGTTCGATCCTCGAGAGCCCCTATCCAGCCTGTTTTCCATGTTTCCTTCCTGCAGCACAGCTGAATCTAATGATCAGCTAATCAGCACGCTTTGCAGAAGCCTGATAACGATCCTGATCATGAATCAGGTGTGTTAGTGGAGAGAAACATGGAAAACAGGCTGAATAGGGGCTCTCGAGAACCGGACTTGAACACCCCTGCTGTAGGCTTTCAGCATAGTACTGGAAATAAATTCTAGCAAACCCTAATGAATCAGTAAATTAAGAGTATTAATTTCTTACCCATGATAAAAGAAAAAAAAGTCAGAAAAAAAGGTTAAATCAAAGGAAGTCTACCTCTCTTTCTGCTCCTCTGTTGAGCACAGACTTTTGTGCGTTTGTCATTGTTTTTAATGCCACAATATCGCGCGCGATCACGCGAGACACGGCGGGAAGTTGTCAGTGACGAAGCTGCCGGACCGCAGCTGTGCACAGCTGGTGAGTTTTGTCCATAAAATTGACGTGTCCAGAGAACGCAGTCGCGGATTTGCAACGCGCAGTAATTTTTAAAAACATATTTCCATTATTTTGTGTTTCTGCACGGGCATTCATTGCTGACGGAGCTAATTCCAATTTAAACACAGAAATGTGACGCGCCTGATGGCGAGCTGACCTGCTCGATGGACTTCTGTTGCTGGTGGTAACAACAACATGTCTTTAAATACAATGTAACTTTAAAATGGCGTAATTACTGTGGGAAATTAACAAAAAATAAGGTTCTACGGACAAGGCACACGGGCGCCGTAAAGTCGAAACGACGTAGGTCGCGTACAACGTAACTCGAGGACTCCCTGTAGGATAATAAAGTTCTTTATGTGACTGATTTGTAATTTCAACTACTCGGGAAGATCCACAGTCAATTATATGATTTGCAATCTATCTGAGACGATCCACTGTATCTCTCCACACAACTACGTTGCCCCTAGCAACAATCCAGGTGCGCTGCGCCGTAACCCCTTCAGACACGCATTTTTTCTGCTGGGCAATTTTATTTTATTTTTTTTTGCTGATTTTGACTTTCTTCCCGCATAAGAACAACATGGAAATTTTTCGGGGAGTTATCTCATGTTTTTATTTGTTATAGTGGACACCAGGATAATATGGCTGTAACGTGTTGTAAATTTACCAAGCTTAGTGTATATGTAACAATTTTACCATGAACATCATGCAAATGAACTTGCGATTGTGATTGGTTAGCTAGAATCCAATCATAAACCAGAAGTGTTGACATCATCCAAATTATGCATTTTATTGGTTTAAACACGCAAATATGTCATGTCCACTGCAATCATCTATGGGTCTAAATGGGTTGGTTACCCTCACGCACAGATACACACACAACATACATGTAAACTTGGCACAAGGGGAGAAACCCTCAAATGATCCCTTTACGACAGACAGACAGACAGACAGATTTGGGATGACATCACAGAATGTGGCTCCATATTTGCATTAACAAGTACTCTTTCAGAAGGCATTCTTAAAATAAATGTTATGAATGAGAATCGTGTGTATTTAATAATTAAAAGGTATCATGTATTGCATTTTATTCTTTTTTTGTCTTTAGATTTGTAAAGATTGGGTAGCCACATGCACAGCTATTAACATCCACCTATACCCCTGACTTATACTAAAAATGTGATAATTATCAGGATTTTACATTGTACTTTGAGAGGACTTCACCATTTCCTTTACATATGAAATACATTTTTAAAACTAAATGAAAAGGATGGTGAACGAATGAAGTTATTAAAATGTTATTCAATAGTCAATAGAAGAACTTAAAATAACACAGTGACCCCCGAGGAATAATGAATAAGCTTTAAAATGTCAACATTCCATAAGTAGCTCATTACTTCCCATTTCCTTTGCACAACGCAGGCATTCCACACACGTCTGAGGACAAATAATATAAAGAATATGATCATTGTCTTGAGAATTTTTTTTTCAAAGCTTACACAATCGTTGTCACATCCCTAAATTTCAACCTGCATACACCATTAACTGATAACAAATTCAGATTTGTGTAGCTGTACAGCAAGCGTAGATCTTGGTGAGGTGAGACAAGAGTAGGTAATTGTGCGGCAGATAAGCTCAGACAAAAAATTGGTTTCAAAACCAGTGCTCACAAAAGTAAGTAAATATCTTATTTTTTCATCATTCTTTCTATCTACCCAGATGGTCCTAGTTGTCTAAATGAAAATCATTTTATAATTAAACACACTAATAGTATTTTAGTTAGTGCTAAACAATATAGACAATATTAATCACAACATCCATCAATATAACTAAAGAACATGCTATGGGAGATTTTTTTCTCCATTTATGAGAGTAGTAAATCCTATGTGCCTGCTTGCACTAAACTGTAATGGGCTCCCTGTTAATTAATTCTATAGCTGTGATTACAGCAGTAGACGTCATTGTGTTTTTTCTGTAATGTAATTTATTTATTGATATGCCTTCCAATAGCATGTGTCAAGTATCAGTGAGAAATGGCTCATGCCTAGTTTACGCTTTAAGTTTCAACTAAATTGATCACATATAACAATTCCTAAAAACGTCTGGAAAACCAACTTATCAATAATTTGTTCGACAAGTAAAAGCAATCCAAATTACTGTTTTGTGGGTAAGCCTAGTTTGAGTTTCAAAAGTTTCATTGCTTCCTATTGTTTATTATGATGACAATCATGCCTTCACCATCCTATAATATAGATTTAAAGTCTGATTCTTACAGGTTAAAAATCATTTTACTGCTTCGTTTAAAAACAAGCTCGTCTGTTTTTCCCATTGAAGTTAAATTGCATGAATAAATCCAAATATTATTGAGGGTGCAGTCACATGAGGCAAATCGCATTGCACTGACAATAGCTAATATAAATGCGCCTAGTTATAAACATGACTGTTGATTAGTGACGTGCAGTGAGCTCCAGGTTTGGGTAGGCAGTCAGTCATAAATTGAGACGCAGACACCAATTACAAATTTGTGTCGGCAGGCGAGTGTACAACGTATTTTAGGGTAACCATATACGACATATACGTATTCCTTTGCAAAAAAAAGAGGACACTCGGCTCGACCGAGATACTTAAATAATACTCACTTTACACCAAGATACCATACATTCAAACTATTTTAACGTATAACTCCTCTTTTATGGGTAGAAAATAAAACTAAAGAAAAAACATTACTCTTTTGAAGTCTTATTTGACAAAAATGATTATGACAATGTTGTAAGTGCATTTTTTGCTCCGCAATCAAGTTATTGGGGCGAGCGGGGTTCGTATCCATCGCCTCCGGTGTGGCAGCTCAACACTTTACCACTCAGCTAAAGTTCTGGGCCACCGTCACAGCTTAGGACAGTATTCGAACGCTAGGTGAGGTACGTAAATTGACCTGTGGGTTTGCCCGATGTGGTAAACACAGTGCAGTGCACTCCGCCTCCCATTTGCTGCATAATGAAAATCGGACACTTTCATTAATTTGGATGCCCGGATTTGATATCATAAAGTGGACATCTCCCTGTAAAACAGCCTAATTCCTCACAAAATCAAGCTAGCAATAGCAATATCAAACATCATGTAAAGTGAAACAGCCAGTTAATCGAAGCACATCCACAAAGCCAACCTTTCCTTTTGCACCATTATTTTTGAAAAGTACGAATAATTCTTTGTCCCTTACTTTGCTGAAGATCCGGTAGCTAAGGCGTTGGTCTTGCATCCTTCAATAGATGGGTTTTTCCCTCAAAAGAAAGGATCACATATTCATATTTTCCAGAGTGCCGTCATCTTATCGGCGTACTGTGCACTAAGTGTGGTTTGAATTCACGAATGCACTCTGCAAACGTACGTTCGCATAGAAGTAATGCAGCGACATAAAAAGGCTGCGTAGCGATCTGCCTATTTGCGTAAAGGACTTTTATACTTGGAAACTGACTATGCATGCGCAAACACATCACTACGCGGAAAGGACTGTTAAAGGCATCATAGCCGTGTGCCTTCAGAAGGAGAATCTTGCAGCATTTTTGCCTGCAGGCCAGAAGTAGAAATTAGTCATTTTTAATAAAGCTATGAAAATCACCAAATGTTCACTTTCAAACCTATATAGGTAGTGTAGGCTATCTGAAATGCAAAAATAATTTTAATAAATAGAAGAAGCCAAATGGTTTCATTCCAGCCTTGGGCAGGCAGTGCCGACCTTGCCTGCCCTAGTGGCACGTCACTGCTGTTTATGCACAAGCTCGTGGGCATATATATATATTTTTAATGTGATAATTCAACAATTTGCCTGTATGCTCCTTTTATCCTAATATCCACAATGACTAGAAATAGCCGTAAAGTCCAAGCCAATTATAAGATAGCTCATGTACAAGCACATACGCAGGCATGCAGTTGCTCCTCTAGCAAGTTATGAATGATAACCATTAGTGTGCTTAGTAGAAACAAACAGAATTGCTCAAAGTAAGGAACAAAGTCAGGAAAGTTTCAGTAATACAGTGTTGTATTATAATGTGATGGAAAAACATAATGGAAATGAATTACCTTTATTGTGTGACGTGTATGACGTTGACATGTCAGATTGCTACTCGGTTTGTTTACAGCTGTATTCAAGATTAGTTTGATTTATTAGGCCCGATTTTTATGCCCAGCGCAAATGTAGTGCAAATAGCGCTCGAACTGTGCGCTTGGGAGCAGATTTCTTTCTTTTGGTATTTTTCTATTACGTGGCAAGTCCGGATTGATGATGTGACTCACTCAAAGGAGTTCTCCACAATATCAATCTGGGTCTGCTTTACTGTGATCTGTTCGTGAGAAACAGTCCTCCAATAAATACGACCACATAGGTCAGAGGTGGGCAATCTCAGTCCTGAGGTTTCTCACTTCCAACACAAGCTGATTCCAATCAACAGGATCGTTATCAGGCTTATGCAGAGCTTGCTGATGAGCTGATCATATATAAACTGTGTTGGAGAAGGGCAACATGCAAAACCTGCAGGACTCCGGCCCTCGATGCCCACCTCTGATATAGGTCGTTTTGAAAAGGTGCCAAATTACGACCAATTGTTACGTGTTTTAGTTTAGTGACCTCTATCGGCCATGTTAAATTAGAGATGGGACAATGAAGCCTTGTGAAGCTTTTGAGGCTTTCGGCTGATTGATTTGGAAAAAGAGTCGAAGTTTCAAAGCCCCATAAGATAGATCGTACCGGTGACATCTGGTGGTCAGCTGGAGTCATAGCAGCTATAATCTTCAAAGTGATTCGCCTGATTGATTTATATTCCAACATAACACCAGTACATTCAGTCTTACATTTGTGTCTGTCTAATGATCATCAGGTACACATGGAAGTGTTGCAATATTTTGACACTGTACCAGTACTATGGTTCAATGTGATGTCCTGTTACTCATTCGATTTTTATAAACATGATTTGGATATGACACAAGTGCGCTGTGAAGCCAGATGACAAGTATTTCAACATCAGTCTTTGGGAGATGTGACTGAGGGTCTTGGAGAAGCGCTTATAGCAACTCGGTGGAAAATACTTGGGTCAAGCCTGTATCTTCTACACACGATTTAAAAATAATGCATAATTGGAAACTTTAAATGCATTATTGTGGGAGTACTTTTGTTGGAAACATACCGAATAACTAACTTTTCCAGGTGAACATAAAGTGAAGCAAATATCTACATGAGGGAATTGTGTTTGTGCTACAGTGAAAATACAGCAAATACCAGTATGTTACATGAGGGAATTGTGCTTGTGCCCAACTTTTTATATTTTTTTGTTTTACAAGTTCTTATTCAAGAACAATATTTGCTCTATTGTGTTCGGCTTCAAGCGGCTTCTTCTCTGGCTGACAATTTCACCAGCCTTTGAGAAGATCCTCTCACAGGGGACTGAAGATGCTGGTGTTGAGAGGTACTGCAGAGCCACTGGATACAGATGTGGTTTTGTGGAGAAACCAATATTGTTGTGGCTTCTCCGTCCGGGGAAGCAGTTTGTCCTTCAAATATCTAGAAAAGTAAAATATGACAGATAATCATTTTTGCACTGGATTAATAAATCAAAGTATAGATAGATAGAAAGATAGATAGGGAAATTTAGTTTCAGCAGCATAACATTACATTCATTACAACATAACAATAGTGCCACTTTTCATATCATATATGTATACTGTAAGTACCTCACCTCTGAACCTCTGCAATTGCATTGGCAGTGCTACTTGAAGCACGCTGTGTCTCCACATGGCTGTCCAGAGGACCCCAGAGGCTGTTGCCCTGGGAATGGCCTGTAACCTCTGCAGGTGGCAGTTGTTGGGCTGGTGCAGGCATTTGATTGGCACATTCTCTTGTGAGCCTTTCCACTGCAGCCTGGCAACTTGATGTGCTACAGAAGCCCACTTCCTTGAATCCAGCAATGTGGCTAGTGTCAGGGTTGTTATTTTCTCCAGCATTGCAAATTTCTCTTGGAGATTGCTGTTGATTTTGCTGACTAAATTCCTGGCAACTTCGATGGTGACTGTTGTCCACTGTCTGGCTGTGAAGTGCTGCCAGCATCTTCACCATTGGAATGACTTTTGATCCAGACACTCTATTCTCTGTAGACATTTCTACAGTGGCCTCATTGAATGGAGAGAGGACTGAAAGGCACTGTGAGATCGTCTCATATTCTTCAGCAGAGAATGGGACGATGGTGGTGTTTCGACTGCTGAGGGCTGCACCCAGTGGCTCCCTCTGCTCATGCAGTCTCTGGAGCATTGCAAATGTGCTGTTCCAGCGGGTTTCAACCTCTTGCAAAAGTTTATGCTCCGGTCTTCCCATTTGCCGCTGAATTTCAGACAGCTTTTCTCTTGCCGTAGTGCTTGATTTGAAATGCCCCACAATTCTAAGTGCCCTGGTGCGAATATCATCAAGCCCTTGGTGTTTGTGCTAATGATTTCTTCACGACAAGATTTAACATGTGGGCAAAACAGCTGATATGGCGCACATTGAGGAGATTGGCACATGCTATCATGTTTGCAGCTGAGTCTGAGACCAGACTCGTCACTTTGTCTCTGATTCCCCACTCTGCCATCAGGGTTTCTTTGGCCTCTGCTAGGTTTGCTGCAGTATGGGAGCGAGGGAACCTTTTTATGCCCAACAGAAGAGTTGACAGCTGCATCTCTTCATTAATGAAGTGGCAGGTTACAACCAAGTAGGCATCCATATTTATTGAAGTCCACATGTCTGATGTTAGACTGACTGTGGATGTCTTTTCTATCTCCGCTACTGCGTTGTCTTTGGCAACCCTGTATTTATTCTGCAACATTTGTTTCAGGGCTTTTCTTCCTGGGATAACATAAGTGGGATCCAGGAGCTGGACAAAGGCCCTAAACCCTTCATTTTCCACCAGTGATAGTGTCTGTGCATCTATGATGATCAGATTCAGTAAGGCCTCATCCAGCTTTTGCTTCCTCGACCCTGATGACAGAAAAAAAGTGATAACATATGAAACTTTAGTGTGCTTTAATACAGTACATTTTCCTTTTTATTAACATATCAGGGTAAATTAAATCAATCAAAACAGTGATATCATTCAAAGCTTGAAGTAGCAACTTTAAAAATAATTAATCAAGAATAAAAAGTGACAAAAGATATATAGTATTACAAGTGATCATATACAGATGTACATGCATGAAACTATAAAACCCTTTTAGGATTAAACACAATCATGTGGAATTGTGACCATACCAGAAGGTCCAGCAGGATCAGCTTCAGCTGAAGTGCTCTGCTGCGGAGTTGTTGCCTGTTCGTGTTTGGCACGCAGATGCCGCAACATGGAGGAGGTGTTGTTGCCAAAAACCAACTCCAGTGAGCATATGAGGCACTGAACCTAAATAATGAATAAATATGACATTAAAAATTGTTATGCAATACTGAAACAATCAAGATATTATTATGGTTACTATGGACATACTGCAGGCTGTGATATTTTTGAATGTAGGTAACACAGCCAAGATTCCCAGCAACCTTTAAATGCTTTAAAGTTTAAACATTATTAAAAGTGATACAGTAATATTAATTCATTTTCTGTAACCATTTATCATTGCAAATGTTGCGGTGAGCCATTTAGCAAAACTGTACAATAGTAAATACAACACTACAATGATGATGATAATTCTGATAATATACCATTTAATATTATGCCAAATAATTAAAATCTTACCTTTGTGGGTGACACAACGTCAAAGTGTTGCCAAACACGAGATCGATTTCTTGCATTGGAATTCTCCATCCTAAAGCTCTCTCAAGTCAGTTTTCTCTCAAAAGGCTGTAAAGCACTGGGCGCGGGGAAGGCAGTGTTTGTATGGTGTCTCCTTTTGACAGCTGACACCGCGCCAAAAGGTTTGAATCAGTTACGTAATTTCCGGTATCTCATTAGCGCGCATAAAGCCGCATACGTCATCAGCACGTGATCACGGAGGTTTGATCGGGGCTTTTGATACATTGTTTCGAGCAGTCTGTCTCACTCGGCTGACACATGCTCCGGAGTCTCAGTGTCAAACATTCCATCTCTATGTTAAATAGCGCAAAAATACTAAAGTGAGACTCGCACCCGGTCTGTCTGGTCAGAAGACGACTTTTTATCTGATGAGCTACTTGTCCAGTGATTGTCTTAGTGTTGACTACATGTTTTGTAACTACAATCTCACTGTTCCTTTTCCTAATCTCAAAAATTTGTGTCTCATGTAAAGACGTAACATTTACTGTACAACCTCACTGAAAGCCTCATTCAAACCCAAACCATTAGTCCGTGACGGTGAATTGACATACATGTCAACACTAAAAATTAACCCAAAGACCATTACTGGACTGTTAGCTCAGTAAGTTAGACGTTAGTCTCCCGACCTGGGTTTGCTCTCCAGCCGGTGGCCCTTGCGGGGCCCGGGGGTTGTGCCTTGGTGCTTCCGTGGCCTGGGGGGGTTCTGGGAGGTTGTGCTTGCTCTGTCCTGGCCGGGGTCGACGGCTCCCCTGTTTGGTGGAGGTTTTCATGCCTGCCAGATCCACCACACCAGCATCTACCGAAATTCAAACACAATCTGCTTCTTCCTCTGGTCGTTGAATTGGTGGAGGCTGATATCTGTGGATCTCACTCTGCTTCATCTATCCTTCCATCCTTTCCTCAGTCTTTCCTTTGGTCTCTTGAGGTCTCCCTAATTTGTTGGAATTTAGATGTTTCAGGGGTTGGTGAAAGATTCTGGTTGGTAACCCGGTGGGTAGTAGGTGATGTCTGGTCGGTGCTGGATTTCACTTTTCTTTCTTTTCTTTGATCCTTCCTCGGGTCTCCTGACAACTTCACGACTCTAGCGGGATTCTGAAGCATTCGGTTTGGGTGAACGGTATGGGATTTGTAATAGGTTTGAGGTGAACTAATGAGCACACACTCACATGCATGCACATATGCACGCACACACACACACGCACGCACATACAAAAACAAGAAAAAGAAAAAAAAGAGAGAGCAATGATGATGACATGTCGAATCGGTAAGATTACCAAATGAACAATACTGAGCTCTCTCTCTCTCTCTCAAAAAAAAAAGTCTCCCGACCAGACTATCCGGGTTCGAGTCTCAGTTTTGTATTTAATCGCTATTTAACATGACAGAGGTTGCTAAACTACAATACGTGAAACTTGGTCGTATTTTGGTGCATGATAAAACGACCAATATGGTCGTTATTGTTGGAGGACTAGTTGGTTCGTGAGGAGGTGGAACATGCAATGCAATACTTTGAGCTGATTGAGCGATTCGGCAACTTTTACGAGCTTGAGACAAGATGGATTCTCGGGGGTTTGTGAACTCACAAATACAGCGAGAATTCAACTTGCAGGCAAGGTTCATTTTCCTAGATTTTGCTCAGGTAGAATTGGGCATAAGGGGGCGTTGGTGACATTGTCGCAGTGGGGTGGGATGTAGTCGACTCAAGGCCAATTACAGTGGCATCCCAGATGAGACTGGCGCGCACTGTCCCACAGACTCCCAGAAATTCTGACATTTATCCTGTCCTACCCCTTTTAAAATACTACACAATAAATAGTAGGTATGTATAGTAAACAAAAAAAACTGCTAGTATACAGCTAATATATCGTGATTATTAATAACAAGGGTTATTATAGTAATTATTAATAGTGACATTGTGCCTGATGCATATATTGTCATACTTTTACAAATACATATATATTTTTTCCTTATCAATGGCAACAATACTACTAATAATACAATAATAATAATAATAACATCAACCAATGTTATTTTTAATTGAAAAGCAATTCTTCATCCCTATTATTTTCAAAAATGTTGATTTTATATTTCCTTTTGAACTGGTCTATGTTTGGACATTTTGTAAATCAGTACTCATCCTGCTCCAAATTTTCACTCCACATACAGATGTACAGAAACTATTCAATGTTGTTCTTGAATACTTTGTCTTTAAGTTATGAATTGCCCTCAAACCATAACCTCCCTGTCTCTCCGAAAACATATTTCCCATATTGCCCGTCAGTAAATTATGTCTAGCTTTATACACCAATTATACAGTATTGAATTCCACAAGATCAAATATTTTTTTAGATTGTAGAAACTGTGTATTAGTGTGTGTGATATCTTACATTATGGACTGCTCTTATTGCTCTTTTTTTGCAACAGAAACAGAGGTTGTAATGATGTCTTGCAAGTGTTTCCCTAAACTTCTAAACAATAATTTAAATATGGTAATACTAGAAAGCAGTACAGAATGTGTAATGATTTCTGGTTGAGAAAATGTTTGACTTTTGCCAGAATGGAGATGCTTTTAGAAAGTTTTGATCCAATATATTTAATGTGTGGTTTCCAGCAGATTTTATTACCGACAATTACCCACAGGAATTTAATCTTTTACTCTTTCTATATCTACACCTCCAATTTGCAATCTTGCGCAGTTCCCTATTTAAACGTCACCAAACACAACTAATGTTGTCTTGTTTAAATTTATTGATAATTTGTTTTTATCAGGCCCTGTTTTTACTTTCTTAAATTCGGAGGTAATTGTATCCAAAATAAGATGCATTTTCTCACCAGAAACTAGAATAGTTGTGTCATCTGCAAATAACACAAACTTCAGTAAATGAGACACATTGTATTAACA
The DNA here is from genome assembly GCF_054856555.1 of Leptonotus elevatus. Lineage (NCBI taxonomy): Eukaryota > Metazoa > Chordata > Actinopteri > Syngnathiformes > Syngnathidae > Leptonotus > Leptonotus elevatus. The sequence goes on from NC_141247.1 coordinate 4,128,167, forward strand.
GTTTTGGCCCCAACACTGACCTCTGGGGGACACCACATATCATGTCCAAACATTTTGATTCAAATTCCCTCAACTCCACAAACTGTTGTCTTTCTTGTAAATAACTTCTGATCCAATTCAAGGCTGCATCCCTAATACCATAACGCTCCAATTTACTAATCGATATATCATGGTTTATAGTATCAACGATCGACGAACAGTCCTATTGTAAGTTTATTTTTATCTATGGAATCAGTTTATTCGGTAAGTTCTGTTAAAGCTAGTGCAGTTAACCATTTTGTTCTAAATCCATACTGACTATCAGAAAGTATTTTATGTTTTTCTATGAATGTATCTAATCTGTTATTGAAAAGTTTTTCAAGAATTTTGGAGAATTGTGGTAGAAGGGAGACAGACCTGTAATTTGTGAACTTGTATTTGTCCCCAGCTTTGTAGATTGAAATAATTGTTTGCAGTTTTAATTTTATTCGAACACTGCCCTGTTTGAAATGATAAGTTGGTGATGTAGTGGTTTAGAAATTCCCATAATTACCTTTTTCATTGTTTTCATATCAAGTTGATCACAATCAGTAGACGTTTTATCTTTACAATCATTAACAATATTATTTACTTATTTTTCTTTGAGAGGATTGAGAAACATTTAACTTAAATTTCTTTCAATTATGTTGGCGTTAGTATTGTTTGCTGTATCAGGATCAGGATTTTTTTTGTGCTAGATTTGGTCCCACATTTACAAAAAAAATGTTGAAGGTTCAGTCAACCTAGAACATTTAATAAACAACGGACAAGGAAGGTAGACAAGACAGTTTTTAGCTCGCGAGGAGAACAGAAAGAGATGGGTACAGATTACAATCTCCTACCCGCTCTGAAGCACACTCCGCCGAGCCCTCTCTTTTTATTGCTGCTCTAAAGGGAAGGGGCACACAGCAGCAACATTTAAACCATCGCAAATATGAGTCATTGCGCAGATAATAATAGACTTATTTTTCTTCGGCGCTCCAATAACAAAATGTTTCAGTCCTTGTGATAAGGGCACAGTTCCTCTCCTGCAGCTGCAGGAGTCATGCTCTTTCTCACGATCTGCTCTTCTTCACAAACAACTTCATGATTCAAACAAGGTTGTACTTCTGAATAAATGTTTTGCAATACTATAAGAGTAAATATGGGATAACTTATGTACATTTATTCTAACAATTCCTGATTTCGCCTCCCATCCAAAAATGTCAAACACCTTTGGCCGATAACATCATCTTTAGAATTGAGGTGTTAAGACTGGATTTGTCCCGATAATATGGTCCGAAATGCGACGGGGCAGCCAATCATAAAAAAAATATATGTTTTTAGTATTTTCAACCAAAGGAAAATGTACCTTGAAATAGAACAGCCATTCTGATACAGGTTTCTAGCAGCCAAAAGTGATAAATGGTTCCCTGTAAATTGAAGAACTCTTGTTTTAACCTCCTCTGAATTTGAGACATTGGCAATATATTATGTATATTAAAGATGCTGAACAAAGAATATTCAATTTCAAATCGCTGCTGCCAGCTGTGGCTGAAAAATGAAACTGCACACACCCTTCTTCACGTACACAATGTGCACATTAACGTCACATCGGCAGGCAGAGGGCAGGAAATTCGAACCCGAATACAGTGTGACAACTATTAGCCAGAGGCTTGCAGGAGGACCCATTATGAACAGATAAGGTGGGTAATCTACTAATTAGAGGACGTTTCAGTCATAAATGGTCAAGTAAAAAAGACATTGTAAACATATTTAGGGCAAATTGTTACAAAGAGCAGCTTTAAGAGGCTTTTAGTTTGAAATCCCTCATTAAAAAAAACTCTCCCAAATTGCCTGACAGTGTTTACTGACTGGAAACAAAGAGATTACGTCCATTGTAATTATTCATTTAAGTAATTCATTAGTTATTATAGTATTCAGCAGGGGAGGTTCAGAGTCCTTTGACGATGCGGGTTTGTACGTGGGGAAGACGGTGCCGCTGGGCACTCCCCATGCAAGCAGAGGAGACGGTTGAACACCCCACACCGCGCCAGGTGTGTACCCAGTGACGAGGGACAAGTTCCGAGGCGCTTTCATTTAAAATACTTATGTTGATTACATTAAATAACAGTTGTTGCGTGACATCATAATATGTGAACTTTATTGTAATGGGAAAGGGGGGCTGGGGGTGTTGATGAGGTGGGGTGGAGGCAAAAGTGCAGGGACGCAGGCAAGGCAGGGAATTTCAGAAAACATACTTATTGTTATTAAGAGAAAAACTGACAAATTGGATAGCAGGAACAGAAATCATAGTCCAAAAAGCTAAAATCAACCAAGACCAGAACAAAACACTCCAAAAAGCAGAAATGAGCAAAAGTTCCATGAGCAAAATGCTAGAGGTAAGGGGAAAATAATAATAATGACATAAAAAAATAAAAATCATAATTTTAGTGGTTTTACTTATTGGGCATATATTCTCTCTGCAGTGTGGGAAAATTGACTACAACTGGAGTGTACAGTTGTAGTGGACCTTGTAGTGGGTGCTGCAAGCATGTGGCGGAATGTTTCTATACGGAAACTCTCAATTCAGTACTGAATATTCCGGGCACAAATGAGTTACAGACAATGGCTGTAGTTGATCACAAGTGCAAAGTTATAGAGGACTTACAACATTCTTATACTATCTTGAAGGGCGGTACCACACAGTTTCCAGTAAACAGTTCAACAAAGTTAACTGATAAGCCGGACGTGCAGAGATACGCGATAACACTCAAGGACACATCCGGCCACAGAACAGTGCTCAACTGAGGAAATGAGGAAGTTATACAGTGATGACTAAATCTGGGCAGAAGACACACTTCAACGTGCACCAGTGTACTGACGTCACCCACTCACGCAGGACTTCATGCGCTAAAATACATTTCTGGGTTTTGGAAACGAGCGAGATTTTTGCGGCACCAAGCCAAATAAATAATGTACAGTTTCTGAAATAGGCCAGGTGCAGGCTGACAATGCACGCCTGAAAGGGAGGTGTCGGTGGTGTCCTCATTGTATGAGGAGCCCGCGCACGTCTTCCCCCACCGAGCGAATCAAAGGCACACGGCTTCACCATCGTTAAGCTATAGAGACATTTTCATTTGGATATACTACTGGTGACCATATTTAAATTAGCAAAATATTGTGGCCAAAATGTAGCGAGCATTACATACCACAGCGGGTACATTCAAATGATTAATTTGGACCCAATTATTCTTTTTGTTCATGTTTTTGTAATATTAAATGTTAAACCTGTATTTTTACTATTCCTCTCTGGCTCTTCTGAATGAAATTGTATTTAATTTTTTATTTGTCAAGTTTTATATATTGAAAGGTTATTGTTAAAATAATTTTTTTTTAAGATTTTACTATTAAAAAATGATGAACATTTCCTACCACCAAAATTAATAAATACAATTTAACAGATTAAAAATAAGGGAGAGAGTACAAAAATACAGAAAATTGGTACCGTTGAGTACCGGTATCGATTCCCAGGTACCGAGTATTGGAAGAGTGCTGGTTCAAATGTAAAAGGTACCCATACATAGCATACGCATGTAGCATGTACACTTAGCATGTACATGTAGCATACACTCCTAGCATATGCACTAGCATATACACACCCTTATAGGAGCGTACATATACACCTAGTTTGGACACAAGGACAGTTCAACATTTGATAGGCACAGACATATGTCACGTCACACGCCCATAGACATGGGCGCAACAACATATTTTGGGTACTCAAGGAACTCCCATATTGAAACATTTCGTAACATTACTAGTAATTTCCCATTTGTTTTCACGTTAGCATCATGCTGTGCGTTTCTTTTAGTCGTCTTTCCTTTGTGTACAGAGATTCCTTATTTGAGGAACTTTGAAAACAATTCTTTTTTTTCTTCTTCGCTTTTGGTTTTGGTTGGATTTTGGTTGTCATGTTTTTCCTTGTATCCCTGTTGTCATTGTCTGCTTGTCAACCCAGGCCCCATCCAGACGGAAGCAAAGCCAGGTTCGTTCCTCAAACAAATCTCGTATATACAGAAGCATTTCAAGACTTGCGTGTGTCCAAAAGAAGATGCTGAGGATGTTTAACAGCTGTAATTTATATGCCAAGTCTGAAGTGGCGCTGTAGCGCAGCCACAGGGAGTTAGAACAATCAGCGAAGAAGACGAACACGTCTAACTTTATTGCAATCTACAGAACAAACATGGTTTTGCATTTATCGAAACAACATGAAAAAGACAAACACAGGAGAAATGACAATGGCGGGTGATTCAAATACAACACCGCTTGTTGAACGTGGAAATAAAGAAATAAAATATTTTGCTGCAAAAGCATAAGCAAGCTAAGGAGGCTGCGCAAAATGACTACGACCCGGCTATCCGCCATTGTAGTTGACAGTTAGCGCGCAGTCGCGAGAATTGGCGCATACGTTATCAATCTGCGACAATGCGTCGTAATTGAGCTGTGACCATTACGTCATCACTGGAGGAGTATCATGAATATGATGTCCAGACGGAAGAGTAAGGGGCGCGTTTTGTTTCCACTCTGGAGTCCGGTTTCAAAAGTGATCGGTTTCAAGCTCCAAAACCGCGCCATCGTGTGGACGAACGGCCTAAACGGTAAAAAACTTGTGAGGATACATTGAAACTGGCTTTTGTGTAGACGGGGCCCCAGTCTCTTGTGTCATAAAATCAGCTCCATCAGTCACATGTGTCTTTTCCAGGTGTCGCTCGTTGGCTCATCAACTTGTTTGTATTTAGCTTCCATGCCTTCTTTCAGTCCTTGTCCATGTCCCTGCCACGTCGTGCCCCCCTGTGCATTTGTTTGTTACCTTGACTGATGTTCTTGGACTTTGTTGAATTTGTGTTTGTGGACTTTGAGTACCTTGTTTGCCTTTTTTGTTTCGTTCAATTGAATTGCTTTTGAGCGCCTCTGCCTCCTTGCTGTGCTATTCAGCACTTGGGTCCATCCTCCCACAAAACAACCACAAATATAAAACAGTGTTACTGTTGTCAGGGACTTAATTTAACAAGCAAAACTAAGTGGTAATATACTTAATATTTTTATATGACTCTTGTACTGGTTTTTAGTTACCACATTATCCAATTGGTCTTAATGACTCTTTGACTGATATGTTAATTTATCTTATTTTACATTTATTGAATGCATTAGTCCAATTTCCAAGAAATTATATTACAGCCTTATTAGCAAAACCTTGTTAAAGTCAGGGTGCATAAAATAAATTCATGACCTTTCTGACTACTAATGGCCATGAGAATAACCCTTCATTAAAAAATGAAGAAAAAAAAATAAATTACAGTATCGCCTTATAATTAGCTTAACATGATGACACCTCACAAAACTCATTTTATTAACTGTATATATAACCAGCTGATTGCTGACATGTCTAACAGCTAATTTTAGGAGACCCAACACACAACTACTGTATATTTTCACTTTATTAAAGCATGCCGCGCACATGTTTTAGTGACTTGACTTGGTAATGAGAAATAAATGCCATCAAATGTCAAGGATAATCCAAGAACGGCACGTGGTTTCAGCTTGGATTCCCTTTCATAAATGGTTGACCTGGTTGAGTGGAGGGAGAAGCAGAGCTCGAGGGCTGGACTGTGTTGCAGTGTTTTACTTTAGACACTCTTCAGTACATATATAGGGAGTACAAACAAAATGACATTTTAAAAACAAATTTCAGTTTTTACTAACACAGCAACGCATGCATAGAATGGAGACATCCAAAGTGTTGAACACACAAACACCTGCATATGCTGAACATTTCACATTAAGATCAATGTATTGAATTTAAGAGAAATTCTAAATAGTATTTGGAATGTTAAGAACACGAATAGCTGAGTGGTTAGTCCCTGTTGTCTTTTACCCCATGCATGCCTGTCATTTGATTCCTCTTACTGTTGTGTTGCCTTTAATAATCAGTCCTTTAGTTCAGTTTTCAAGCTCCTTTATTGCACATGCACATGTCTACTTCTCCCGATTCACTCTCCTCTCGTTCCCGTTCTAGAAACTTCTCCTCTCGGCTACTCTCGCGATAATTCGGTAACATTAACAATACTACATTTTCCTCCTTTGCTTAGAATAAAAGCTTATTTGTGGTACACTTCGAATAATTCTTAAAATTATTCTCACAACTTGACTTTTCTATTTTTTAAGCTTCCATATCAAAATATTATTTTTTATAACATTCAGTTATACAAAACGATCACAAAATAACCTTTTCTTTTTTTTTTTGTTCCAAACATCTCTGTAACGGATGGGCTTTCTAATTACACGGCCCTTCCTGGTTGTGATGACATCAGAAGTAGATGGGTTAGGCTCAGGTGGTATCTCGACCGTAGGTGTCATCTCTGCCTCTGGAACATCCACAGTCTCGTTGGTTTGAGAGTTGGAAACCAGTGGAGGATCATCAACATTAAAGCATGTTACCACTGGTGTGTGTTGAAGATGTTTCACATTTTTGATCACTTTTGATCCATCCTCCGTGTTGACCAGCTCAAAAGAGTTGTCGGCGGTGTTTCTCAGAAGAACATAACGAACATCCTTGAATGTAGAATCTAGTTTCCCATTCTCCATACTGGCAATGTGAACAATGTCACCAACTTGTGATCTTTTGCTCTGTTGTTCTGGTCAGCATACTGTTTCATTTTAGATTTGTACTTCTCATGGTGGTTTCTGACCTCTGTTGCTTTCCCCTTTTCTTTTGGACTTCCATCTGTCTTTTTAAAATTCTGACACTTGGTTCGAATGTCTCGTCCAAACATAAGCATAGCTGGCGTTTCTCCAGATGCTCTGTGTGGTGTTAAGCGATATGTCATTAATATCTTTGGAAGTTCCTTTTTCTACACTTTTCCTTCACATTTTGTTGCTCTGAAGGCTTTCTTCAAGTACCTGTGAAACCTTTCAATTTTCCCATTGCTCTTGGGATAATACGGTGATGCTCTGGTATGCTTAATTCCACGCCTGAAGAAAAACTTCAAAAAGCTGTCCCACAAACTGTTTACCATTATCAGTAACAGCCTCAAGGGGATATCCAAATCTGGCAAATATCTCAGTCAGCTCATTGATCACAGTGTTTGATGAAATGTCCGAAATAACCACAGTCTCCGGAAATAAAGTATAGTAGTCAATCACAGTAAGCACGTACTGGTTTTGGATCGGTCACATCCAGGTCCAATGTTAGGCCAATAGAATTTGCTCCTCAGATACTGCTTAGTACGGACCACTCCTTGGTGAGTCTCGTGTCCAATCCTCAGTGCTTGTTTGACCATCACTCTTGGTAACACTATTCTGTCTCCTCTCATCACAAGTCCATCAAATGTGCTCAAATCTCCAGCACATCTGTTGTAAGGTTGTAATCCTTCCGGAATTGGATTTGGCCATTTTCCTGTCTCCACTATTGTGCTTAATTGTCTCAAAGTGTCATCCTCCATTGTTTTCTGTTTTATGTCCTCTCGGCTCATGGCTTGTACTTCATGCATTGCAACTGACAACACACTGTTCACATACAATTCCACATAGTCATTGTTCTCTGTCTCCGGCAAAGGAAGTCGTGAAAGTGAATCTGCTATATTGGATTTTGCAACTATGTGTTTGATTTTGTAGTCATATGGTTGTAGTCTCATGCCAAGTCTCTGTATTTGTGGTGGTGACTGTAGATTTATCTGGGTTGAACATGTAAATGAGGGGTTTGTAGTCTGTTTGCAGTGTAAACGTGGCCCTCTACAAGTATGTTCTAAAATGTTCCACAGCCAATAGACATCCTAGAGCTTCCTGCTCAACCTGTGAATAACGACGTTCTGTCGGTGTCAATGAACGGCTAGCATAAGCTATTGGTTTATTCTGTCCATCTAATTGTGTCTGTAGCAAAACTACACCTAATCCTACAGGACTTGCATCACTAATGACTATTGTTTGTGCATTGAGTTTAAAATAAGCCAAGCATGGCTCACTCACCAATGCTTCTTTCATTGCTTGGAAGGCTTGCTCTGTTACTCTTGTCCACTCCTATTCCTGTCTTTTTCTGGTTAGCTTTCGTAGTGGTTCTGACAAGTTTGTGTAGTCTGGTATGAATTTCATCAGAAATCCACAAGTGCCTAGGAATGAGCGGAGTAACTGCACATTGTCAGGTCTGGGCGCTTTGCAAACTGCTTCAACCTTCCTTGGGTCTGGTTTGATTCCTTCTGCGGTTATAAGATGTCCGATCATCTCTATCTGTTGTAGTCCAAATATGCACTTGTCCCTGTTGAGAGTTAGACCTCTGCTCTTAAATCTCTGAAAGACGTGTCTCAGTCTCTGTTCAAGTTGATCATCATTTTCTCCAAAGACCACCACATCATCCATGTAGCATACAGTTCCAGGCATTCCACAAAGCATCAAGTCCATAGCTTTCTGAAAGGCTTCCGGTGCACTTGATAATCCAAAAAGGACCTTCTTGAAACAATAACATGTCCACGTCCACCCTTCGTTGTCACCAGCTCTCTGACTCTTTGTGAAAAGTTTTGATTCTGCCTGTGCTGCCTCAAAAGCTCATGCTGTTGACAATGCTTTGTCCAAGCTCAGTCCTTTTTCATCGCACATTTTTCCACAATCTGATCCCTCAGCATGTCATTTTTTAGAGTACCAAAATCACATGACTTCGCCAATTCCCTCAATGCATTCACGAACACATCCACTGACTCATCAGGGAACTGGGCTCGTTGCCGAAACCTTTGTCTCTCCAAAATCGTGGATGGGTCCGTGGCAAATTGAATCCTCGTAGCCAAAATGTTGTGTTGCCTTCTTCAATAATCAGTCCTTTAGTTCAGTTTTCAAGCTCCTTAATTGCACATGTCTACTTCTCCCGATTCATTCTCCTCTTGTTCCCATTCTAGAAACTTCTCCTCTCAGCTACTCTCGCACATATACGGCCACTGTGCCAAGTTCTGGAGACTGCCCAAGGCTGTAAATGCAGTGCGTTTGTAAGGGTCCTGCTGGGGGACATATATAAGCGAAACACAGAGGATGAACTGAAGCAGGTTGACAACCCCCATGGCAGGCTTAGTGGGGCCATCACTATGGAATCCCTCTGCTCTGACCTGTCAAGGAAGTCCTCCTCATTTAGTGGACGCGGGTGCGAACCCCGAGGACTCTCTGTTGGCAGGATTCAGGGCAGAGGGATTCCGTTACTTCCCCAACATCAAGTTCAGGGAATTGAGTCGGAGAAGATGGGTGTGGTGGAACCACTATAATTGGTTCCATCTCCTCCCAATGGACCTGCAGCCATATGAGCTGTCTGTCGTGGCTACCCGTACCCTCCAGATTCTGAGGGAGTTTGATAGGCGTGGCCTGACCTACTCCAAGAACCTGGAGGCATACAGGGACCATGCCATGCCATGGATGTCAGTGGTGTTGCAGAGGGTTGCACCTCTCCTCAAGGGTGATATCCTTTTACACACCCTGACATTCGTGGCATGCATTGCAATGATCATGAAAAGAACATTTGTTGACTTTGCAAAGCTCAAAGATGTGCTGTCATTGGGTGGGATGGATCAATGGCGCCTCCAGAAGCTGGCCATTTTGGGTAAATTTACCCTGTAGAATGTACAGAATGTCACCGTCTGGAGACTACATCCTGTCATTCCTTACGGTCTCCAGGTGGCACCACCGACGCTCAGGCATCCGCCAAGGTATGAGCCTGACGACCCTGGTAACCAGCCACTCGAGGACGTCCAAGCCACTAACCCTCAGGACGACAAGAGGCCCCAAGCAGAAGCAGACCTTTTTCTATCCGTTCAACACTAGGAGAGTTTTGTCTAGTGTTGAACTGTCTTTTGTGAGCCAAAAGAGGCCTACGAGATTTACCTGACCAAAGGCAGAGGGCTGAAGATCCCAGCTCAAAATATGTCCGCTTTCAGACGGAAGATGTACGCGCTCCTGAAAAAAAATCATTGTAAATTGTTTTGTTTGTTGTAAACAGTTTTGTTTGTTGTAACTGGTACTGGATCCCTGAGGTACGTGATATGACATGGCTGACCCCCCACTTTAGGGGTGCTGTGCCACGCAGGGTGCTTGAAGTGGCGGTCAGTGTCCCCAACGTGCCACCTATCACTGATGATTTCCTCAGCGATAAGGGATACTCTAACTTGTAGAGTGAGCAAGCTCAGGGTGATGCGGGAGCCAATGTAACTTTTGTACCACCTGCGGCTGAGGAAAAATCTGACCACTGTGCCAAGTTCTGGAGGTGGTGGTTTGTTGGCAGCTTTTTAAAAATTATTTTGCTGATTAATAAAATGCTACAACAACAAATGGGTACCCACTGTGTATTTTTATGTACCTGTACTACCACACAAAAAGGATAACAACAACCTTTTAATATGCCCACTATCGTAACGCTTATCATGAATGATTCATGCAAAAAATAGGGTACCTGACACCTGTGGTCTAGAATTGGTTCTACTTTTGGTCACCAAACTGCCAGAAGCACCCGGTGGCCGGCAGCTCAGTGCGCCGGAACACGAAGGAGGTGAAGCACGTCTACCAAATTCACAAACACACTAAACTAGACTTGCCCCAGCATGAAAATGGAGATGCGCCCATTTTTACACCCTGCGCTGTCTACTTTCAGTTACTAAATTGCAAGATGCGCTGGTGGCTTGGCAGCTGTATCCGCCGGAAGGCACCAAAATTGAGATGCACCCATTTTTACGCCGAGCGCACGTGTGCCTGTCTATGAAAATAGACCCTTTCTGTTAAAATATTACATTACCACCAACTCCTGTCATTTTTAAATTTTGTAGGTTGCTTAAAAATGAAATACAGTTTTAAAAACTATTTTGAGTTCTCAAATTATTTGGATAGTTACTGATTACTTTGACTGGTTACAGCTGGTCATATTTAATAATACAAGCTAGTGATTGCTCACCCCCCACCCCTCAATCTATTTCTGGTGATGGGTCTGCAATATACAGCAAGTAATAATGTCCTAAAGTTATTTCAGTGACGCATTATTGCATGGTTATGTGATTTTAAACAATGACAGCGAAATAAAAGAGAAAGTATGACTAAAATCAGATACGCAGTAGAAAAAATATATATGTCCTAAGAAAGGGAAATTAATAAATGGATTTAATGTGACTTTGCAATTTTTCACCTCAGAGCAAGACATCTCTGACAAATCACTTAATATGCAAATGCTGTTGTAAATATTTACTTCAGTGACAAATCACCATTACCACATATCTTACAAAATGCAATGAACACATACTACACACTCACTGAAACACAAATGTTGGAATGTGCACAGTATATTATCCAGTCTCATTTTTCAAGTTCAGTAGTTTTTTTATACAGTATATATTTAAATGATGAATGACTATAAGAGCCACTGCAAGCTTCCATAAAAGCTTTAGATAGGAATTACATTGCTTTGGAGGTAACAGCAAAGGTGAGACACTGCCTCTTTGGAAGGTTACGCAATACCTAACACTTACTTCTCCCTCCCTGCTGTGTTGAAAGCAACGCCACTGTCTAACATGAATTGTATACATTACGCTCGACTCCGGTATGTCGTCACATATCTAATTACTGTATGTGACTGTTGGGGCGTCATGTTGCCGTCAGAAAGCACTTGGTTACGGTAATATCCATTACCAATCCAAGAGTTTGCATTAAAATACATTTTTGCTTAGGTTTGTGCATCCAGTGAAAGATGATTTGATACGCATCTCGATAATTGGTGGATAATAATAGGATTCAAGGACAGTAAATCTTAAAATGGAATGATTTTGTAAGATTTTGTAGGATTTTGATTCAGCACGGCTCAGTCCAGACGCAGGGGTCACCACGACACCGGTCCTTCAGGGCATCTATCCTACACGTTTTGGACATTTCCTTCTTCCAACACACCAGATTCATATTATCAGCTCATCAGCAAGCTCTGCAGAGGAGAAAAAGCGTTCGCCATCACCACATCCATGATAAATAATACACTCACGGCTCATTTTTGGCTCAATTGTGTCGGAAAAAGCAATGCAAACAAGAGAAAAGTTGATGTGACTACTGGTGTCGGTACCAGACGTGATCGGGTTGCCAGATTGTATCAGGGTTGCCTACCGATGACGTCACGCTACAGGATTGGCTGGAAATTATTTGGTTGACATCAAAACATTGGTAGGAAAATATTAAAGATGTCAATTAAATAATAAAATGTATGGACTGAAATTGTAAACATGTAAATAAACCTAATAATATAAAAGCAGGATACTTTAAGATTGAAGAAATAATAAAATAGATTGTAGGACTAACGAAATGCTCGAGTCGGATGTATTCACTTTGTTTTTTGTTGTTTTTTTAGAACTGTTTTTTAAAACTTTATAAATCACAACATAAAAGAACATAATTATCAAGTCTAAATTTTATTGCACAAAAATGAGGTAGCACACAACCAAATATTGAAGAAAAAAATCAAACAATAATAGTACAAACACCAGAAGTGCAATATTTACATGTTATGTAAACAAAACAAAAATTAGCAGACAACCTCACTAATTTTACGGCAGTCTCGACAGTACCATGTTCTTGCTTTTGGCAGCCTTTTAAGTTTCAGACACTCCAGGTGAAACCAGTTGTCACACGAGTCGCATCCCATTATAGGCCCTTCTTAGGTGGTTTTACACACGCAATAAAGTCTCTGGGGTCTATTTCACAAAGCAGGTTTAGTGAGAACCCTGAGTCAAGAAACCCTGAAATGTGGGAAACTGCATCTTCCGTTTCAGAAAGGGAGGTAACTGAAACCAAAGGAAAATATGTAACTCGCCTGTTTCATAAAGAGAGGTCATTTAAGCTCTCGGTCAGTTACCGTAGTAACATTGTCCATTAACCTAACCTGGTCGGTAGCAGGTTTTTCACAATAAACATCAAGTTTTCCCTGTCCCTGCCTCCTTTCAGCTCCACACGACATTTCATTTCCTCATTCATAGTCTGCTGCGGTGAGTTTTTGCGTAAAGTCCACTTTTGTCACGAACAAGGCATGTCCTTTTGCCAATGACTCTATTGATGAAGGTGCCTCTTTATTGCGCAGGGAATTAAATATTCGTCGCAAGATTGTTATCATACCGCGCATAGATATTTTTGAATGGTACCGTTTCACATCACAGTCCATCACCTACATGCACAACTTAATCCGTCCTTACATTTGCAACATTACTAGACGTACATTGTCATGCGCTCAAATCCCACCATATATTCTGTGTTTTTTTCTTATACCAGTTTGAATAATGTTTTTATATTTCATCTTGAGTCGAGTGTGCTTCTCCCTCGCAGGATTGCACCTAAATTAAATGAATTAATGAGCTACCATTTAACAGGTTTCCCCTTTAATATTATTGTGATTGCAAAGGACTATGTGACCCGACACCTGAGCAGCAACGTTCTACCGAGGAGCCTCTCCTGAGGAGCCGCTGCGGTGTTACACTTTTTTTCCTAAAGACATGTTCAAATTCACCACATAGACCCCTGGTCCAGGTGGGTAGTGTCAGGCCTCACATTCTCTTTCTCTTCTGGGGCCAAAAGTCTGACATGGACATGCTCCCCCCAAAAAGCCTCAACTCTGCCAGTCGTGCTGTCAATGCAATTGTCCTTTCGATTTACACGAGTCACCACACAAAACTTTGGTGACCAGTTCAAAAAGGTCACCATATACAGCATTGCACACGTACATCTGAAACTGTAGCTGGATGAAATACATATGGACTGGCTTCACGTCAATGTTAGTATTCAAAGGGAAGTTCTTATCTCCAGTTGCAGCACTAAATTCTAAGTCCCTGTGCTTGTAGGGGCACTTTATTTCAACAACCCCATGTCCACAACACTTGCACTGAACTAGTCCATCTGGGGAATGGTCCAAGAAAAAGGCTTGTCCTGGCAGACTTGCACTCCTAACTGAGATATGGTTACTTCTCAATGTGTCCCTGGTGCCATGACAAATGTTTACTAAGGGATGTCAGGAACGTGACCCTGTCCAGTGCGTAGATAGCGATACAGTTGCATTTCAGCCTCTTCGTGTTTTCTTCTCCATTCAAAGCACATATTTTGTCAATATTACTTGATGATGGTTTTAATAATGGTGTTTGTAGTGGGCAATTGAGGCTGTGATACGGCCAACTCTCTGCTCACATCATATTGGAGTAGCAGCCTGAGCCGTGGTCACTTCAATTAAACAGCCAATTTGAGATTGAATTAGCTTAACACTGTCAAATTAAATCCAACTGACCTTGGATCGACAGATGCCATTGCCAAATCGACCCAAAAATGCTTGCTGTTGTTGTGCACTAGGAGTCCCAAAGCAAATATTTTTGTTTTTTTTTCAGAATTCCCCCGCACCGCCGATTCTTTATAGAAATTAATCTCAGAAATGGGCCTGGCATTGTTTTTTCTTTCTTTTCATGATGAAGCAGTCGTTCCATCAGCATGGCACATCCATGCAATGTCAAAGAAGTGGAGTCCGGTCTAACCGCAGCTTCAATCTGCATGTCTCACGAGGCTGCAAACATACAGGATATTTTAAACAAAACATATTCACTATAAATAACATTTTGACGTGAAATATTCACTCATAATTAGCCCACCATGCATGTGCAATGAGTTGTGACCACAGTTTTTCCTTAACAGCCACCCACGTATGGCGAGGCTCATCTGTAACCCGCCATGAACGTCACACAGAAGCTCTGAAGATATTTGTACTAGTGGTCCACTTGATGTGTTCGACAGTTTCAACAAAACCAGATGTAAAAAATAAATATGCCTCCAAGGATTTGTAATTTGCCATGGCTTTTCTGCTGAATAACCCTGAAACAACAGATTACCTCATTTAATTGAAATACCTTCCCAAATATTTGTTTTAAAAAAATATGCCTAGAATTTATTTAAGGTCAACTTGCTGGGTGACTTTACGAGGTAGTTGTAGATGTTTCCAAACTGTACTCCAGGCCATTCTTTAGGATTGTTTAACCAACTATCACTGGCAACTTTGTGTGGGCATATTTCCAAGCCTATACACGCTAATTTTGAGTTGTATCACCCCCTGGCATCTGTCGGCAATGTCTCATGATAATCATAAATTTTGCGCCTGCCCCCATTTCAAAATGTTCGGCGCGCTCCTACGGGATTACATCATCATGACGTCACGCCGACTGCGAGAATGGCAGAGGTACATGGTGGTCGTGGCCACTACCCCCACCCACCCCATCTCCACGATGGGGAGATAATTGACAACCGTGGCATGCTTGGTGTTGCAGAATATTTGTTCCACTTAAATAACTGCCGTTTCTGCACAGAACCATTTCACTGACGAACACACATTCTGCGCCGTGAGGACGACTTGATATATTTCATATGTAAGTTTGTGGCCGCAGGATGAGGCAGGAGGACAGTAGAGCAGAGTTTTCTGGACTGGCGGTGCAGCAGTGTCTGGTAGGTTTTTCATGATTAGATTAACTTGGTCAGTTCCGCTCAAGTTTTCTCACTTTGTTGTCTTTTACTTAATTTTTTAAAGCGTTTCACAGGCGCAAAGCGGACATTTTTTTGTGCAGCTCACTTGCGGTCCAAGGTTGGCTTACGAGCGGTGCGGCTGCATGGTTATTGTTGAACCAACTTAAAATTAAAAAGATTTGTTAACCAACTTAATAAAATTGTTTCGAGTGGTAACTATATTAACTTTAAATAATTAAGAGTTTATTAAGCTTAATATATTTACTTTGGATTAATTTAATTCAATCCTGTGTTAACACTTGAAGCAATTATATTAAATTGGTCAACAATTTTGTTTAATCTTACATTGATTGAACAATTCTCTTTTTAGAGTGAGGTATGAGCTTATAGTCACCCCTATTTGAGCCATGGTTTCACTGTGGCCACCCCAATGAAAAATTTCTGGCTATGCCCCAGGAAGTACGTAAAATGTCGACTAGCGGTGTGCCGGATATTCGTACAACACGATTCTCCGGTACGGATAATAGATTTTTCCTGGATACGAATGTAACACGGATAGACTTATTTAATATCCGTGCTGAAGAAAAGCCGGTCCCTCCCTCATCTCCGCGGCACACAGGCAGAGAGAGAGGATCTGTCTGCACTGTGTACAGTAATTAATTATCTCTTAATTGGTCCTTAATTTTCTACGGCACACTCATATTTAGTTGTGTATGTTTGTCAAAGTTGCGTGGTGAACTTGTTTTGGAATGCTGTGCAGCCTCTTGACAAGGCAGAGCTTGGTTGTATTGCATCAGTTTCTCACACTGGATGCCTGTGTTGCTATGACAACTCTTGTTCATTCCCAAAATAATTTCCTACTGCATGTGCTGTATTCAGCAGTATTTTCCCGCGTTTATAAAAACTTGTTTTGTAAATAGTTTCTTTACTATTGTGATCAAAAACAGTAAACATTCATTTTCAGACTGCTCTGTAAATATTTATTCATACACTTATAAAGATTCATGTTCTGAATCATTAAAAAAAACATGTTCTAAATAGTTCTCTTACTATTTAGATTTTTTTTTTAAAAGAAGTGAATCTCAAGTTTCAGACTGTTCTGTAAATATTTATTCATACACATACATTTTCTGAGTTTATAAAAACGTGAAAATGTATTATTTTTTGTAATCAAAAGCATTGATTTGAATCTTCATTAGGCTGCTAAAAGTTTTCAAATAGATAAAAAATATAGAAACTTTTGATCGATTCATATCAATTTCAAAGTACAAAAAAATACAGTATACAGTAAGCCCCACCTATTTTTGTTAAACCACACCTGCCAAAAGTTAAACCATGCCCACTTCCGGTTTAATATATATATATATATGTACATATATATATATACTAATCACAAAAAGTTAGGGATAATTGGCTTTCAGGTGAAATTTCAGGATGAGCCTAAAATGCTTCACAGGTGAACTTAATGTGACCTTCTCTAAGGTTTTGAATGCACGGCCAACTGTTAAATGTTTCAGTACTTTATAATTTGCTGTTCTCTAACGAGGAGCTTAACGGCAAAATTCACAAACGACAATGCTCCAGCTCATCGAGGTGGCATCAGCAGACAATGAGCCAGTCGACTTGTGAACAGCACGAGACGTCGTTTTCAAGCTGTAATTGATGCTCAAGGGCGCATGATGAGTTATTGAGACGTTGCAATTTTTTGTTGTGGTGTACTTACCATTGTTGTTAACTGTCCTTTCAATGAATTGTTTGAAATGAGGAAATCACCAGTGTATCCTTCTACTTAAATGTCCTTTCATGATATGGTGTCACTGTAGCGTGAACTTGGGCCGCTGTCTACCAGTCAGTGTAACAAGGTCCACTTTGCCTCCAATTTGCCGCATAATAATAAAACCGTACATTTTCATGAATTCATAATAATAATAATAAATAATGCATGGACAGGATGAAGTGTACATAATAGTTTGGTTACCCTATAAACATTCAGAGGAATCCTGGTGAGCTGTATTTTGGTTGTTTAGGCAAGAGTAGGACATATTGTTAATTGTTGAGCACTGGAGATGGAGTTGGCATGTCAAAAAGAGAGATATAAATCATTTCTACCTGATGTTTGATTTTTTAGTTTGAGGTGTTTATTGATGTGACAATTATGAAAAGAAAACAAGATGTTGAAAGATAAAAGACAACAATTTTACTGCTCTGGACACCAACAATATGATATCTCTGTGCGCTCACAATTGCCTGTGGGCACCTGAGCTGCTGCACACCCACGTAATCTGTGCCTGTGTAGTAATATATTTTCTAAAAATGACCGACTGTGGGATGCTGCGTAATTCATCTCTTTCCACTCTGGCATGAAATACATCCCTATCACCACCTTCCTCAAAACAAAAGCCAGTGAGGTGAGCAAAAAAGCAAGGAACCGCTTTATTTAGCCTCACATTCTGATTGTGTGCAACTATAAATAAAGTGTAGAAAGGTCCTCGGTATTACAGCTGCCAAAAGGATTTGATCCATAACGCATGACTCCTTTTCTTGTTTGCCAGCCAATGATTCATTTCATAAGGGAACTATTAATATGAATATTGTTCTTTGAAGAAACCTTTTTATAGAACTGCAGACCAGTAGAGAGCACAGCCAGGTGAATGATTAACAGCTAACCACTTTTGCTAGTCCTCTGATTGCATTTCAACCCCATCATCTCCCCTATTCCATTCTAGTTACCCTTCAAGCATCCCCGGTTGCATAAATAGCAGGACTGTCGCTGGATATGAGCTCTTGCTCCCTGACCGACAAGCCCCATGTTACACACCTATAAAAAACATATTTTCCCTTGCTTTCTATGAGTTCTTTGCAACCACTCAAAACCCACTTTTGATGCTAAATCAGTGCAAGCTCCCAAACTAGTTCTCCTTTTAACTGCCAATCACAAAGACAAAAGAAGAGGGAAAACGGTGGTAGGGAGGAACTTAAATCTTGCGAGATTAAAGAACCGGTTGCGTCAAGCATGGGACAGGAGGTTTCAGCACCAAAGCAATCAGCATCAGTCGTGGGATAGGGGCAGCTGTTATGGGTGTGATTTATTTGTTGATAGATTAACAAGCAATTACAACCTTGTAAATATTGTTGTTGCAGCCAGTAGCTAGCACCAGTTTTATTTGATTGGTCTTTTCTCAAAGGATTTTTTTTTCTTCTTTTGCCAACAAAGTTGTCATTTTTGTCTGTTTTCTAAATGGTAGTCAAATAAATGTATTCAATTCAAATAATGATTAAACAACATAACATGAAATGCAGCATGTCATATATTACAGATGTAACAATATCCAAAACCCTCGATCCTGACCTCCCTCGGTTCTCCCTTACTACAGATACGCCCCCTCGGTAACACAGTGGGAAGCAATGGCGGAAGTATTGGCGACACCAGGAAATAACAAAACGCAGGAGACACGTAAATGTAAGTATGCTTATATTTATTAAATGTCATAGTAATTATAGTAGTTTTATCGAATGTTCTATACTTTGGCAGAAATTGGCACAATTAATTTGTGTGTTTTGGCAAACGCTCACTATTGTCATGTCTGTTATGTCACAACCAGCACGTGTTGTACCCTGAAATGGCTGAAAACAGAGATAAATAATCACAACAGTGATGTTGGCGTTGCTTCCTCAGCAAACATTTACTGTGTGAGGAAATTCTCCCGCTGTCGCCTACTTGGTGCATGGAGACGTAAACAATCGATGTCCGGTGGTAAGATCCCAGTCACTGGTGTGTTAAACAAGAAAACGTTATAATAAAATAAATGAAGTTTATTTTAAATGTTTTTTTTTCTTTGCCTCCCCAAAGAAGTAGATGGGAGAGATAAACGAGAAGAGGAAGTAATAGGATTGGGCCTAAGTCACGTGATGGCACACAATCGAAACACAGGAGGGGTGGTAGGGAGAGCGGGAGCAAGTCTCCCTGTGGCTACTGTGATATGCCTGTTATTTGTTTGACCAAACTTAGCAGTGCATAAAAGAGCCAAACTGAAACTAAACTACTATCGATAATATAGTGCCAGTATCGATCCGATATCGATACTGACTTGGTATCAATAATATTGATATTTGGATTGATACACCTACCACTAGTTAGAATGCGCTTTGCACCAGGCTTGCACTGGGCATGAAAATATGGCCCTTAGGGAACATTATTACTGTGTTGCTACCATTTATATATTTATTTGCAAACTCAATTTAGACAGTATAATGAAATTAGCTTCAATCCCTCAGCCCTTTTTCTTTTCGGATATGCCCGAAAGAGGGGGGTGTGGGAGATCTCCATTACAGTATTTCATGCATATATTTACTTTACACATTTATCCGCTTTCATATGAGAAAGCTAGGTAATGATATAAAGTACACACTTTTTAATTAAGGACAGCTCTATTTGTGACATGAGGCATTTAACTTTGCATTTGACAAATAACAGCTGACAGTTACACTATAGTTGTGGTGATGAACTAATTGTAATGTAAGCTTTCACTGTTCTCCGCATGTGGCGCAGAAGCAGTTGGCGGGTTAAGACATTCGACACTATTCTTGTTGCATAAAAGCTTGCCCAAACACTGTTTACATTTTCTTGCCGCCTGCGACACTTAGCTCATGTCATTTTCAAAGGTGGCTCTGTGACTGCTACTCGTGAGTATGTGTTCACACTCACCGCTATTAGGTTGTCAGACAACTTCTCATCTCTATTCACTATGATAATCCTGGCAGCTTGCAGAAGGACCTCAAATGTTTCCCAGCCTGCAAAATCTCATTAAGAGGGGGATGCAAAGACATACGCATATACACTTGAACACGCATGTAAATACAGCTTGTGTTAAGGAGCACATCGGTTCACACGCTATCCTGTGGATGCAGATGCTTCCATTTGCGTGTCTGAAAGTGTTCACTTCCAGGAAGTCAAAGATTTTTGTCAGCAAACAAAAAACCTAACCGTTATTTTACATTTCTTAATTAAGATTTTATTTTTAATGTACAGAAAACTCCTTAAAAATAATGGTGATGACAGATTACATATACCTCGACCATTATCATAAAAAATAAAGCATATAGTACAACATTAAGGTTGAATATGATAGTATTTATGTTACAATACATTATACCATTTCAGTACACATTGATTAGTGATACACAACCCTTCCGTCATGTAAAGTGGAGTCCAAGTTAGACAAGACAAGTTTTTTTTTGGGGGGGGGGGGGTGCCAGCTATAACTCACACTTCTCTGCTGCTGTTTTTGATAGCAACAGAATTTAGAAGGGCTCAGCAGCTAACTCATTAATGTCTTTGTTTTAAACAATGGTATCTATGAACTAAGATTATTACATTCTATTACGGTCCATTAACCATTTTTTGTGACATAGTAATGCAGTAAATAACAGGACAGTCGGCTGTGTTATGTTAATTGTGAGTTTGGAATTAATGGACTTGTTCATACTCTAAAATCATATTGGCATGTGTCATCCATCACTAATTCAGAAAGTACCTTGCTACTGAACCTTTTGGCCTGCACTCCACTAAGTGATTAAAAATGTCAGAACCTCTACACTAATGCAATTCACACTCAGTAACCCAGCACAAACTCAGATCAATCATAAGTCAAACTATCTACAGTGTCACTATATCAAGGCTCAAAACAACTTTTTTTTCTTTGCAGAGTAGTTTCGCTAATCAATGACTTTGTTTAAGGAGCAACTTTCCAATTATGAAGAGCATTTTTTTTGCATGTTAATTTCAGAGACTTGATGCAAGTGTTACATTAAAAAATAAAATAATGTCACGATAACTAACCCATCTTTTCTTTTTTTTATCAACCATTTTTGTGCATAGCAGCAAACTGTATTTTCATGTCTAGAAAAATGTTCACAATTTCAAACACAAATATACATTTCAGTTTAAAGATAGTATTGCTAAATTGGGGTGGATGGTGTTTTAGCAAAACTCAATTGAAGAGAAAAAAAAGTAAAGATTTACTGACATGTAATTTTGAGAACTACTTTTAAGCTCATTGGCCACTCCAGCCAGATGATGTATGTAATTAATTTTTAGTTTTGGTCCTTTTAGCTGTAGGGGTGCAACGGTTTCAGATTTTGGTGAATGATTATAGTCTGAGAAAAAAAAGTGGTTTTACGGTTATTCTTATAGACAGAAAAAAAATCACATCAGCATTCTTTGAAAATGTTTATTTTTAACAACAATAAAAAACTGAAAATAAGATTATAAAATTGCTGCCTTTTAAAACAAATACAATACACAAATAAGTAAAAAAAAAAAGAAAAGAAAAGAAATATAGTTTCAGAAGTTGAAAATCCCAAATTGGCTTTAACTTTAGGTTAATTTTAACAAAGTGCAAATAAATAACTGAATAATAAAATATTAAGTAGCTGCCATTTAAAACATAAAAAATACACTTAACAGTGACACAACATGTAAAATGGTATGTATTTTGAGTTCACCATGGTGATCCCGCAGATGCTGCCTGAGATTCGATGTATTTGAGCCCTTCGCCGAGACTGCTCGCCGGCAGGTTTTGCAAATGGGAAAACCGTCGTCTATTATCACTCCCTGGGTGTCCTCCTTATACCCAAAATGCTCCCACACTGCAGATTTCAGCCGTTTTTTTAGGAGGAAAGCGCTTGTTTTTGTCGCGATCTAGTGTGTCTGCCTGTTCTGCCGTTAGCTCTGCTATAGTCCATACCCGCCCACGCTAGCCGTTGAAGCCACAGGGCAGCCATCTTGTTGCTCCCATATCGCGAGGAGAATACTGTATATACTATAGGCACCACTCATACAGATTAGATTTAGGGTGCACTCACATTAGGGCCATTACTTCCGTACAGTACTGAATCCTGATTGCCCCCCCTCCCTTGTCCCCCTTCAGGCCGCACTCTACTTTACTCGCCCGGACTCAGTTGCCTTCAAAATATATGTCATCACGTTGATTCACGCAAGAAGAAGACGTCATCATAAGGGGATTGCACTTCATCAGAGCAACGTAAGCCCTATGCTGCTGCCATGACTTTGTTAGGGTTCAGGTTGCTTGCTAAATACGTCGCACGTACGTACGTGATGTCATGGTTACGTTACATGCGGCGACTACTCGCCACGGCTGTGCGCATGTGCGGCCAACCGTACCGTTCTCTCTCCCAATCGTGCAAAACCGTACTCAGGCGATTGCGCTCACACTACCAGCAAGCGTGCTTGGGCACGGTACAATGGACCTAGTGTGAGTGCGCCCATAAAATAAAAGCTCTTAAAATAGGGCCTGGGCACTATGTATAACAAGTGGACAGTATGTACCCTCTTTTTCTTTCATTTTTCAATTTCAATCATACTTACAGGTGAAATGTTCGTCCACAGTCTTTAAACTGGCAATTTGTGCAGTTTACCGCTACACATGTAGGCATTTTGCAGCCAAATGCGTATGCCGAGATAGGTTTTTTTGAAATCCCAAGATGGCAGCCTCGCGCATTCAAAAGTCTTGGCCTATGGCCAATCCAGCAAGGCTGAGCCCTGTGTTTTGCGCCCGCTAAATGGGCCGTGTGGAAACAGAAGAGCTAGCAGAGAGTGAGTTTAAACTGATGGATTGTTGTGAGCAGTGTTGTTGAAAGGTTGGGGTTATATAATCCTGACGTTTAAAAACCATGGTTAATTGTAAAATCGGTTAATAGCTGCACCCCTAGTTAGCTGTGTAGCATACTGAGTAAGACACTGTTAGATTATTAACATTGTTTTTCTGTTTCAATTTATATTTTAATTGTTTTTGATATTAGTTAGAGATGTGTAATAATAAGACAACAGTTCATTCATATGTTAGTCAATCTATAGTCTTTGTGCTCTTCCCTGGGGAAGTAAGGTTTCTGATTCAATCTAAATGAGGGGATGTCTGTAAATGCAATCAGAGGTCTGTCCATAAAAATTCCTGGTGCGAGGGGGCGCCGGGGGCCAATTGTTTACGCACATCTGGATTGGACTAAGATAGGAACTGAAGTAAGATAATCAAGTTGTGTATTTCACTCTGCTGACAGGACAAGATGAAAGGGGGGAGTAAACTGTTTTTGTATAAGTAAGGGAGAAAGGAAAGAGGGGACACACTTCTAGACCAGATGTTGTTTGAGCAAGGTTCTAAAGTGACTTCAGAATTCTGAAATAAAAAGCTGACAAAAAACTTCTCCACGAGACTTCAACTTTGAGTTTTATTTTGAACACGCAGAAATCAAAGAAACGATTTCCAACAACACTTATTAAATTGCTTGTTAAACTGCTGTTCAAAGTTGTATACGGTCTGTTCTAACGCGGTTCCAGCTAAACTTCTGTCAAAAGTGTACTCGATCATCCAAGCACCTAATTCCAGTATTTCACTATTATAAATAAATTTTAGATTAGCTCAGTGATCATCAGTATTTTTTACACAAGAGCCACAATAGCAGCGCAAAGTCAAGGCAGGGAGCCACTTAAGCGACAATAGATCAAATCACCGGACTCAAAGAGTAAGCTGGAACATCGACGGGAGCACGCTGTGTTGCCATGATTGATAGTTACCTCCTTGTTGAAAACAATATTAACTCTTTTATTGCCAAACTTTATCCAAAAAGACAATCCTTAGAGTGCCAGCCGATTTTCAGCATTTTCAAGGCAAACAGAATATTGTGTGCTATGACTACATAAACATGGTGGATAGTGGATACCATATGAAAGATTGGATTCCTTTCTCTCATTAGAAAAAAAATTATGATTCTACCTTATTCTGTTTTTTTAGTCATTACCATTAGAAAATAAGTAATTTGAGTGACACTAAACTATAATGGAAAAAATAAGGAGACAACTGTCGTGTTGTGGAGTTTGAGGACCCAAATGCAGGAAGGCAGAGCGAGGAGGCAGGTGTGCTAAAAAAAAAAAAAGTGGTTGTTTAATTAAACAAAAACAACAAGCAACGTACAAAACAAGATACAAAGTATTAACCAAAACTGGGAATAAACTCACAGGTAAAACAGGCAGGACACACAGGAGCTGGAAACCGGGTGTGACACAGACAATGACTCGACAAGGACTGAAAGAAAGCAGGGAGCTAAATACACACAGTAACGAGACAACGAGAGACATCTGCACAAGACACACGTGGCTTGGGGAACTGATTGGGTAACACCAGGGACCGGGATGACAAGCACAGGAGGACATGATAAAACTTGATGAGACATTGACAAAGGGAGACACACAGACCATGACAAAAACAATTGTTTTTGTGAAAAGATACATTTTCTGCACAACAGTCACTTTGACACTAATATTTTTTGTTTAGTGACGCTCTGTGAATTCGATTTAATGTGACAAACGCTTTGATCATTCACAACATCCTTGAAAATGTATTTTAAAAGATCTGCCATATTGTCATGCAATTTCAATTGCTTCGATCCATGGGATCTCATTGAAAAGAGACTTTTTTGACGTCAATTAACATTGATGGCCGTACACATTGGGATTTTGGTTAATTTAGATGAAAGGAAAATTTATATTGTTTGTATTTGCATGTTTGTCACGTAATGTTTGTTATATATTTATATAGCAGAATATAAAAACATTCATTGACTATGTTTTCATATGGTTGCCACGAAGCAAGTGCAGATATTACATCCTGACGGTATAACAACAGTGAGCAAAAACTATCACGGTATTAAAATTACATCTCTAAAATGTCCTTTTTTTTTAAATATTTGGGAAAATACATAAACACAATCTATTTTGTTTTTTAACAAAACCTAGAGTCTTTGGTACATTAACAAGCATACCATGTTAAGTTTAAATAAATAAATAACTGTTTATAATTTTCTTCTGTTTAAATTCTTCTTAGCAAGTCACAGTTTCCCATCAATAATCAACTCTTTTTAGAACAGACCCCAGTTACTGGTGTTTTCAGTGTCACACTGGCACCTACACATGGAAACGTGTTTTTGTATTTTTGTATTTTAAAGACAATACAAACTGTCAAGGCCACCCAGTCGTTACGTGAGAACAATCTTGTCAAATGCAGCTTATTTGCCACCACGGAGGCCACTGACTGACTTAAGAGTGACTCCACAAACGTACTTAGCCACAGTAGTAGCCAACCAAAGCTTGTTGCTAGTTTACTGGTAAGTAGCTCTGAGCTTGCCTCGACCTCCACCGATGTGCCGTCGGGATCATTTGAGACATTCAACTGTCAAAACATTAAGTCAAATTAAAACTGTCTCTAACAACCAGTGTTGCCAACTGGGTTAATTTCTCACTAAATCTGGCGAATTTCTAAATCTTGGCGACTTTTATTGTCAAAAGCGACAAATGTAGTGACTTTTTTCTGGGGTCGATAGGGTGTTTTTTTTCTCACTTTTTGCTTCTCCCACAAGATTATTCCTATCCTTTCCCAACGCCCCACCCTTCTCTCTCTCAAAGAAGAAATTATAAATTCAACATTGGCGGATGCAAAGAGTCAACAAGCAGTCACTATCTCTCAGCGAGCACACTTGTGTCCACTTGGGAGCTCCTGAATGAATTTGACAATTGTAAAAGGGGATAGGGAATTAGAATCGAGGCCCCGAATAGCAAAACACTGCAAGTATAATCTTTATATTTGCATTTATAAAAGCTGTACTTTAAACATTAAATATGCCACAAAGTATAATCATAAAACATTTTACAATCATTCCAAACTCATCTTGCTACATCATTACCCTTCAAAAAAAATGGCTTACTTTGTATCATATGTGCTTGAAGAGCACTTGTAGGCTACCTGTACGTGCACATGCGGCCAAACTTGTGTAACTTTCATTAAATAAATAAAAAAAACAGGCTAAACTTAGCTCGTCCCCGACATACTGAGTTTGTCTCTCAGTCAAAACACACTTCAAAATGTAATTTCTTGCAAATAATAATTTTTCTATTTAGAAAGTCATCACATTTTGTGACTTTCAGAAAGTGCACAGAAACTGCCAGTACAGTAACAGGACCTCAGCCCTGCTCCGAACGCACCCCCCCCCCACTTCCATTTTTTGCCTCTCAGCAAAGATGTGTCACTTAACACAGTTGTTCCTTGACACCGAGACAGAGATTTGCCTCCATCTTGTGGCATTTTAGGGCATTTTCGACAGCACAAAACACCAAATAGGTGAATTTGTATTGAATAATAGAGGATTGGTTGGTAGAGGATTGGTTTCCCAGAAAAAACACACAGAAATAAATGAATTTTAAATAATAAATAAGCAAGGAACACTTTCGGTGAGTTATCCTTTATTTATCCATGTTAAAGTTCGTATTGACATTGAAGGTGGAGTTTGCTGTGATGGGAAATGATCCATTTCTGGCCAAGGACTGTGTATTAGGGCCACGTATAAATACAGTTTTTTTTAGAAGGTTAGGGCAATATTCCGAGAAACAAACTTATCAAATTTGCCAATTTCTAAAGTCGCAAATTTTCGACTTTTCGGCATCCGTCAAATGGCAAACTAGCACAGAACTGATCGAGCGCGACAAGGAAGACCGACACAATTTCAAAATAAAAAATTCCGGTTACTTTTCAAAAGAAAATACTCACCAGATCCTATTTCGCAATCATGTCAGCAAAACGTCATAATGCTTAATGCTTAATTCACATGTGAACATGAACGAGGAGATATTTAAAATGGAGGTGGATTAAATATGACACGGCATATCCTTTTTATTTTGGACAACCTAAAATTTGATGCTGCAAGGTCAAAGTAGAAGCACACTTTCTGTGTGTTTGTCGTTTTTAATGCCACATTATCGCGCGTGATCACGCAAGACACGGAGCTGCCAGGCCGCAGCTGTGCATAGCCGGTGAGTTTTGGCCATAAAATTGACGTGTCCGGAGTACTCAGTCAAGACGGAGCGGAGCCGCTACGCACACGCATGCGGTGTAATCTTGGGGTTAGTCAACTATAGGGGAATCAATAAGTGTTGTCGCGCTAGCTGCCGTGTATGACAAGTAAAGTTTAAATTAAGAATGAATCCGTCTCCATCCTGCCTTTTCATTTTATAAACAGTGTCCCATTAATCACCAACAAATTTTCACATTAGACTGTGGCTACACTACGTGGATTTGTCGTAAATTTCTGATTTTTCCCCCCGCAAATTTGTGACTTTATAAAGTCACATATTTGTGAGCTTTTTTTCTCTCTGAATATTACCCCGCTCTCTCTCTCTCTCTCTCTCTCTCTCTCTCTCTCTCTCTCAAAAAAAGAAGATATATATATATATATATATATATATATATAAGGCCCTAATACGCCGCCGTACTGGCCCCATCAAAGGCCTGTAATTAAATTTTTAATTATAATTTCTTAACTGCACGTTGTGAATAAAACGAACCAATCAGAGAATTTAGAGACAGAAGGCGTGACTGAGGGATGCCTCAATCATTTGCTCATACTCCGGTTAGTAACAAAAGTTAAAAAGAAAGAATGGGAAAGATCTTTACTTCTTGTCGAAGGATATAATGTTGATCTTTGAGGTGCAGACGGCTATATATGGATAGCTGCATCGTAGGTGGAACCTCATCAGTTACTGTGTGGTTGATTTTCAATAATTCTAGATTGTGATGCGCACTGCGCAGGTACGTGATCTCTTGACTGTCGTCCCAGAGCTCACAGTTATAAGTTAGTTCCCTATTTTAAGTTTCTAGTTTAACTTATCACAGTAATAAGGTTGAAAATAACTTACACAAGGTTGTTATTAAGTAGAACGAGGATGTGAATTAGTGTCTCCCTTTGAACTTCATTTAAATACTTGACAAAGACTGAATGAACTTTTTTTTTTTTAATGCTGATTAACCCTTTGTGACACATGACACGAGACTCTTGCAAAGAAGCTATTAGAATAATAGCACCCTGTTAGTGTTATTATTATTCCACAACTGAAGATCATCTAAGAGAAGACTTGACCTCTTCAGTGGCTCTTGGAAAATGAGTTTATTGGAATTGAATATTTGAATAGCTTTTAGAATATAGGTGACTGAGCAGGAATAATGGCTTTACTTGCTGATTTGTGCATGTAAATGCACATCAATGATAAACGACTACAAAATGGATGAATGTTGTTTCAAATGTAAATAATTACAATCCATACGTTGTGATTTTCAGCATCGTTGATAAATGCAAATACAGCAATGCAGGGATGCTTGCATATAGTTTTTTTAATCACTTATTCAAGGCTTAGTTATGATGATTTTCTGTCTGTAGTGATAATTAACAGAGGTGATCAAATGGCACCTCCTTTATTATTTATGTCAAGGGAGCTATTGTTCCTTTTAATTAGAAGATAACATTTTATTGATTTATGATTGTATTATTATTTAATTGTCTTATCATGTAGGCACATCACTTTCTTACAGTTGCAGTTGTTTTGTAGTGTTGTTGAGTTTTAACAAACTATTACATGACATTCGAATTTAGAAAGGCTTTTGAATTATTTTAAAAACCCAAAACTAAATGCAAAGTTCTCCATCGGCTCAAATTCATGCCTGAAAAATCACCGCCCTTCATTGATAAGGTCGTAGGAACTAGTCACTCCGCCATAATCACAGCACACCATACACGGCCAACGTCTTTCTTAAGCCAGCCGACAAAGAGCGACAAGTCACTACAGTAAGTCTGTAATTTTGTTGAGAAACCTATGATTAGTGGGTGGCTGTGTGCCGGTGGGGTGCCTGCCGTGCCCCAATCTGCTGCGTTGGGCTTGGGGCCATGTTGCGGCCTGGGGGGGGGGGGGCAATGATGATGACATGTTGAATCTGTAAGATTACCGAATGAACAATACTGAGCTCTCCCCCCAAAAAAAGAGAAACCTATGATTAAGTCTGTACCTGTTCTTATCCATGCGGCCCAGGCTCCACACAAGTAACTTCACTGAGTTGAATATGAAGACAAAACTAGATATGCTGGACAAATCTGGCTGAGCCCCCCATCTAATTTGGATATACATTATACAGGAAGGCCAATCAGCTTGCCTTGGGATCATCTATTGACGAGCTGCCACTGATTGTTTTATACTTGTGATTGACATTGGTGGTATGACAATTAAAAATACATAAATATATAAATAAATAAATACAATAAATAAATAAAATTGATCTTTCCAAACAGACACAACCAGATCAAGCAGTTCATTATATTTCCAATTGTTTTAATGCAACCTCCTGCCCAATATTAATATGAGAAAGATTAATGTTGGGATAACATTTTATTGTTCATTCAAATTTCACATCAGCATATGCGGTATGTAATGTTTTGTACTGTATTTGTGACATCTCTATGTTTTGTTTGTTTTTTTATTGTAATTTTGATGCTCTTCCTTGTCTTCGAAGCCAATTTCCTCTTTGGTGTTGGATACTATTTTTATTACTTTAGACAGATGATGTACAGTTGTCCTCATAAGTGTACATACCTTAGGGCAAGGAAAGCCCAACCAGTCGATCATGGTCAACTGGTAGCCCGCGGAGTGGTCGCAAGTCGACCGCTAGAGATTAATTTAAAAAAAAGAAAAAGTGTAACCCTACACCCTAAAAACAGATTGGTAAAATTTACCCCAAAAAAGGCTAAATTTGACCAATCAAGCTGGTAGTTATGTGTCCGACACATCCTGTGGTTAAAACAACCACTCTAGAATGGTAGGTGTTTTCAACCAATATATGTTGGTGATTGGGCCAACCGATAGAAATTGGTCATTCTGACTAAAATATTAGTTAAGCTGTGTTAGAGGCTGACATTCGGGAATCCCGTGACTCACAGCGCCCCCCCCCACCCCCCACCAAAAGTACCACTGATTGTCACGCCCACCTAAGTGGGACAAAATTTGTTTTTCGCATTTGACCCATCCCCTAAGGGAGCAATGAGCAGCAGCAGCAGCAGGGGCCGCACTCAAGGAATCATTTGGTGATCTAACCCCCCAATTCCGACTCTTAATGCTGAGTGTCAATCAAGGAGGTCAAATGGATCCCATTTTCATAGTCTTTAGTCTGACCCGGGATTAACCCACAACCTCCCAGTATCAGGGGAGATACTTTCCCAATAGGCCACTGAGCTGGTCACGCCTAGTGATCTATCTAGACACACTATATTATTTATATATTATATTGTAATCACTTATAATAATTAATAAATGCATTTAGAATACAATAAATTGATACAATAAATATATTTCCAAGTGCTCAATCAAGACTTACTTTCTACCTTAAGCAATTTAATTGGCTGTTTGGCTAACCAAAAAAATCGGTATGCTTGTAACCACCCGTAATGGTCAATGCCTGACCAATCTATTGGTTAACCAAGCCAATATGAGTTTAACCTAACCTAGTTTTTTTAACCAATCCATTTTTACAGTGTATAAACCTTGAACCATGAAATAAAATTCTGATTATTTGTAAATAGAGTATTTATTGGTCCTTTTGAATATACAACTAAAAAAATATATATATATTTTTTAAATCAACTTCCGACTTTGGATTTGTGTCATATTTGATACATCCAGTCACAAAGCTTTAAATGTGTACATTTATAACTGTCAAAAATATAACAAACAGACATATCAGACATATTAGTATTGCCAAAAATAAGAACAATTCCCACTATTAAAAAGTATAGGAGTCTCTCCTTCCTCAATTAGGGCAATCTTGCAAGGTCACTGGAAAAGCCATCAGATGGGTGATACCGCCCTCTAATGGATTATTCATGCAATGCATGTGTCAGATCATATGTCAGGGTTTTAATGAGGGAAAACATATTATACTCATGAAATAGAGGGCTCAAAATGTCTTGTTTAACATGATACGTTTGGCGTTATAGGTTATAAGTTGTGAAAGTAGTTCCTTTGCCTGGAATTACTTTTAATATGAAGTAAGTCAATTACTAACGCAGATACTTTTTTTGAGCAAGTAATGAGTAACTATAACAAATTACTTTTACAAGGTAACATTCCCAACACTGATAATTCGCCAGCAAGCGTTGTGTGGAAAGATTTAAATATGAAAGATGTGATGGATGTTGCAATGAAGATTGCGTGTTTAGTTTTGGAAACTGCTGGTGGAGAAGTATTCCATTCTCAGAAGAAGTGCCTTGAACCTGATAGCTTTTTTTGAATACATTTATCTGTGCAAGTCTGCTTTCTCACACATGAAAATCAGCAAGTCCTAGTACATATCAATATGTTTGATTATCACCTTGTTGCTTTCCTACACCTTGAAAAGTCGATTTTGGGTCAAAAAAGGTATGTCTTCCCTGGGGGTGTGTGGAATTATGAAAGCAAGAAAAGCAAGCAAGCTTTATTTGTATAGCGTTTTTCACAGACATAATGTCACAAAGTGCTTCACAGGATTAAAAACAAAACCAAATTTACCACTTAGTGTTGATTCTTCACACAAAAAAGCTCAAGACAATAAAAGTTAAAGGGGGGCTAAAACTTTTGCAAGGCACTGTAAATCAACTAAGGCTATGTTTCTTCAAACATTTTCTTGGTAAACCGATTTTTTCGTGAACTGAGAGTTGTTTAATACATCTAGATGTAAATCCCATGAAATTTTGAACCACGTCATAACCATTGATCAAGCACCCCCCCCCCCACTCCAAATCTTCGTCATCCCCATTTTTTTTTATTTTACTCCACAGATGTTTTAACAACAAGATTTGTGTCATCACTGGTTAGTATGTTGGATTTAAAATGGGTTATAGCATGTGTGTGGGAGGGCAATTTTAGGCTTAAATGCCAGAAAAATATAATTTTGGGGAAACCTCCGATAGATGTTCACTTTTCACTGCAGTTTTTGGAATGAACACCCGCCCCTGTTCATGGGATTACCGTATCCAGAAAACCGTGACAATTTCGGTCACTATAATATTGATATGCTTTCATCTCATATTCATGCAGACCATTTAATTGTCTGTTAGGAAAGCTGCCTATTGGGATAGTTTTTTTTATGATGCCTGCATTTGTATCGCGCAAGCAAATGCATACTGCCGTGAGTCATTTGTTTTCAGACAAACAATTCTGCTCCATTCATCTGCATTAAAACAGGCAAAAGCATTTGGGTAGACTGATGGCATTAGTCACTGTGTTTGCGTGTGTGTACGAGACAAAACGAGCAATCGAGAGAGTGGGCAACCATGCGTAATTATGCATTCATGCAAGTGTGGCCATGCGAGACAAGTATTATCTATGACGGATACCGTGGATTAAAATTACCACACACACTGATCAAGCTCTTTGATGTTTGACATGGCCAGAGGTAGGTAGTAACGAGTTACATTTACTCTGTTACATTTAGTAAGTAGATGTGTGAAGAAGTAACGCTACTCTTACTCCGCTCCATTGGGCTACACTAGAGTCGTTACCCGCCGCCCCATTCATACATTAGATTTACATTTACCGTATTTTCAGGTAAGGACTCCGCTTGACTGACTGTGTGGGAGCATTTCCGCGGACACTAGTGATGTGACGTTCATGAACGAATCGAGTCCTTTGAACAACTCTTCATTGTGACGATGGGAACCAAGTCTTTATAGAGACCCGTTCAACCGCCTAATCCCCCTGCGCTCCACCGTTCGTTTTTGGAGGGAGCGTCATCTTCGCATATTAGTGTCAATCAAACAATTAGCTCAAAGTTATTTATTTTTTATTTTATGATTTGAAGATGCCAGCATTTGCACATAATTTTATGTTTTTGTCTATTGGATGACATTGTTTAAAAAAATAAAAATAAATCAGACTTCATGTTCAAGCAGTTAATCAGTACTTGAGTATTCTTTTTGGCAAATACTTTTTTACTTGTACTTGAGGGATTTCTTTGATGACTACTTTTTACTTTTACTTGAGGAATATTTTTAAGTAACGCTACTCTTACTTTAGTATAATTTTTGGCTACTCTACCCACCTCTGGACATGGCACACTGTGTGGAAAAAAAATACACCTCACAATCTAACACCTATGAAAACGATTATACTTAGTGCTGATTTGATTTTGATTTGATTTGTTTGTTTTTGAGCAGATCAAACAAATATGTCATGTTCCAAAATGCCAAACAGAGCAATACATTATAACAAACATTCAGAAAATAATCATGGAAAAAAAACATCAACATATACACCAGTGGCAATAAAGCAAGCTCTATATGTGCTACTCAAAAAACGAGGAAGAAAATTTATTAAATCCCACCCCCATATTCCATCAATATACACAGCATTCATGCAACTGCCGCATTTCCTAATATTTAAATTACGGCCATACAAGTCCTACTGATCTACAGATCTACAGTTTTCTTAACAGATTACG
The DNA here is from genome assembly GCF_054856555.1 of Leptonotus elevatus. Classification (NCBI taxonomy): domain Eukaryota; kingdom Metazoa; phylum Chordata; class Actinopteri; order Syngnathiformes; family Syngnathidae; genus Leptonotus; species Leptonotus elevatus. The sequence goes on from NC_141247.1 coordinate 4,162,060, forward strand.
AAAACTGGAACATTAAATACGGATACTATCTAAATAATAATTTGTACAATTTTAGAATACAGTATGTTGTAGCAATAACAAAGGTAATACAAATATTATATACCAACATGGTAATGTATCATCGAGGACATACCCACTGTTAGGATTTTTCCCCTCCGAATGAGAACAGTACGCATGGGGCGTAACAACTCAGTACAGCTTTGGGTAATTTATTGCAATTTATTTTTGCACTTCAAGCATGTTATCAACCTTCAAAGATACAAACACAAAATACTCAAATTACTATATGCTAAAATAACTTTGTCCATTCATCCACTGTTCGGTAAAGCATTTATAGTTTAACACCCACAAAGTAATGGAATGGAACATACCAGCATGGTAAGAAACAACTAACTAATACCATCAATGGTAAGAAAGAGCCAGTGCAGGGCAATTAAAGCTAAGCCCTGCCATCCTGATACTGCAACAAGATCATGTGTTTGTAAGATGCTTTAAAGCTATAAATATTTTGACATTGCTTGTGGTGTAGGTCCAGACTGTTCCATAGTTTTACCCCACATACAGACACACAAAAACCTCTTCCTGGTAGTTAAAAATGTTGGTAGTGTAACATTTCCAAAGCCTTTCATGCCATAAGTACGCTGTCTTTTGAAAGTTTGAAAAAAAAAAAAAAAAATTCATCGTTCGTACATTATTTGATAGTGATTTACCAAAGAAATAAATAAAATTAATAAGGTATAATATTTCACAAGGTCATGTAACTTAATTAAATTTGATTGAATAAACAATGTATTTGTGTGTGCTAGAAATTGAGCCTTGAGTATAATCCTTACTGCACGTTTTTGCAATATGAATAAGTGCTGTATGGAACATTTATAGTTATATCCCCATACTTCAATACAATAAGTGAGATATGGGAGAACTTAGGAACAATATAATATCCCAAGAGCATCATGATCTAGGAATTGTTTTGTTTTATTCATGATTGAGAGGCTTTTGGAAATTTTTGTTCCTATGTGTCTAATGTGGGCATTCCACGACAACTTGTGTTAATGTCATTAATAAAGTTGCGATTGAAAAATGTAATGTTTTCAAAGTGAATTTTAGAATATAATTGAATAGAATAGCTTTGTGTGTTCCAGATACACCACAACTGTGTGCATGGGTGGAGTGTTATTTCTTGTGATATTTTAAACAGGCACAGTTAAGGAGTGTTTGTACCGTTGTGGGAGTGAACACAGCTGACTTGCTTCCTGGCCAATGGAAGCGGCTTCTCTTATCCCTTTGGAATTCAGCGAGAGGCGCATGGTCTACATGGCAGAAGCATAAATTGACTCGCTGAAGTCCAGAGTTGCCACTTGGTAATTACCACTTTAATTGCCTGCAAAAGTGTTTAGCAGCTTGCAGTTTGTGTACCAACCTTCATTGAGGCACATGCAACGTCCTACTTTCTGAATTACTGTTTGCCCTGGGTGACCCTGGCAGAGGCATATAGCCCAAGACAACTGGGCTCAAGCTCCTAGGAACATTGGGACACACAACCCCTAACACCATGATAAAGAGACGGCTCAGGGAGAAGATTTTCTTTTTTCTTTTGACAGACAGAAATGTTTAAAGCAGGGATCGGCATCCCGTGGCTCCAAAGCCGCATGCAGCTCTTTGATCCTTCTTCGTCTGTGGCTCTCACTGACTTTGGAAAATAAATAGGGTTTCGTTTTATATTGTTTTGATTTTAGTTCATTAATTTCTCAAAAGTAATGCTGAATTTGACAGTTTTGTTCACAAAGTAAAATAGAAATGAAAATGCTATGAAGAAAACTAACTCAAACATTTTACTTTTACAAAACTAACGGAAACTAGCTATAATTATAGCAAAAAGATCCTTCATTTTCATCTTTGTCAATTAATACATGAGCCTTTGGGGTTGCTTTTAAATGTATTTCTTTTGGTATTACAGCACTGCCGTTAGCTGGGAGAAGGAAGCTCCAACAGTTATTTGGTAGTTGTAGTCCTTTAACTGAGTATGAAGTGACATCATCGAGCAGCAGCCAAAAATAAAGTGCCACCAGATGATGGATTTGTATTTGTATTGTATTTGTTATAAAGTACCGTAAAATGTCATATATTTAATTCAATGACAATTCACTCTTTATTTACATGTAACTTATAATATAGTGACTTAAATGTCTTCTTTTTTTTCTTCGTTTATTTGCAAGAGCAAACTGCAAAAGGGAAAATTATCTGAGGCAATATTTGGTTTGGAGACCTTCCACTATGCATAAGAGGCCTCTGTTTATGAGCTTAGACTGTGGGGGGTTCAAGGTGAGAAATGTAGCCGGAGTGTCCTAAATATAGCACACAGAGAACATGCAAACTGAAACTACCTCGTACACCCCTTAAAAACTGCACAGCACAGAGTGAAATAGGAGCAAAAATGTTTTAAGGGATTTTTCTCCGCATGCTTAAGTCCTTGCAAAATAACACTATCCTCAAACATCCAGTTCAAATAACAAAAACCTCCTGGCTCAGTTCCTTTGAGCATTTGGGGTGATTTTAACGATAAAACCAAAAGGCAAATACACACACTAACTAACATGCATATTGAGCTTTAAAAAGGCTGCAAGTTTATCCGTGGATTAAGGAATTTATACCATGCAATGATTACAGTAAAGCTTGTGAATGAGGCAATGTGTGCAGTGTAACTTTAGCTTAGTAGAAAAGGAACACAAAGGAGAATGAGCATAGCGGAATGTAGAGGATGCTGTTAATGTCAAAAATTGCCAATGCCAAAAATTAAATGCGTGTTCAATGGTCTTCAGGAAGATGAAAATTAATTTCTATTTATTGTCCAATTCACAACCTTTTGTGACCTTTTAAATTAATTTTTGCAGGTAGATGTGAGCGCCTCCGTGCAGAGGAGGATCATAGGGAATTGAGTTCTAACAAGCATGAAGTGTGGTTCTTATATTCGAATGCTGTCACAAATGCACTAATTTTACACCTTCTCTATTCAGATGGGGGTCGTTCTGTATTTTATTGCCCTCAGATAATTGCTTCCACTTTTTGGCAAATATTTTTCGCTACTTTTTATGTGGCTCAGCACATTTGACTTGTTTTTGCCTTCCATGAAACAGTGACACAATGGCTTCATTGAACACATAGAGAAGTTAGACAATAGAAATGGAGAAGAGGTCTCGTGTATCTTGTTCAACCACAGTAAGAAGACAATACTTGAGTAGTTAAGAGGAGACTATGGGAAGTGGACTGAATGTTCATTTTTGAAGTTAGTCTCAGTTTTAGTCCAGTTTCAGTCACACTTTTTAGTTTTTAGTCAACCTCATCTCATTTGTACTTCGTCAAATTTGAGTCAACTATAAATCTAGCATTTTAGTCTTTATTTTAGTCCCCAAAACAATTTTATTTGTCTTGTTTTAGTCAACAAAAACTGTCAACGTTTTAGTCAGGTCAATCATTTTACCCCTATATATTTTTTGTCAGCAGATAATGTGAACATTTCGGATCTAAAACTATTTCACATACAAGTTTCTCTCATCTTTTTGATAAAAAAAACAACTTGACACGCAATTACAGTACAGTGGTACCTCTGAGTTTAAACATAATTCGTTCCTGCGAAGTGTTCAAAGTCCGAATTGTTCAACCTCCCAAAAAAAAATTCCCATAGGAAATAATGTAAATGCAATTAATCCGTTCCCAAGCTCAAAAAACTGAAAATTCCTATTTTAATTTCTATTTGTTTTTTACATTTACAGTACAGTACGGTATTTAAAAAATAAAAATACCTTACCTTACCTGTTGAGGTGTGATGGCATCAGTGGATGATACATGTTATGTTAATGCTAGCTTTAGTTCAGTGCTGAGTTTGTGTATTTTACATTGGGCATATTGTTAGACTACTAAGCGGTCTTTGCGTGCATTGTTTAACGTCAGGCACGTTGTTGAACAGCTAAGGGTCCTCGTGCCAGTATTTACAGTCGTAGTCACGGTAGTTACAACTGTGCAATCTCCATCCTTTTTTTTTTCTTTCTTTTTTTTCCTTTCTTTTAGAGCTCAGTATTGTTCATTCGGAAATGTCATCATCATTGCTCTTTTATTTTTATTTTTTTATTTTTATTTTTTTTATTTTTTATATATATATTTTATTTATTTTTTTGTTTTTTGTGTGTGTGTGTGTGTGTGGGTGAGTATGTGTATGTGCGTGCGTGCGTGCGTGTATTTGTTAGCTCACCAGAAAACCTATTAGAAAAAATCTCATACCCTTCACCTAAACCGAACACCAGGAGACCCGAGGGGACCAAAGAAAACCAAGGAAGGTGAAATCCAGCACCGACCAGACACCCCCCACCAGAACTCCTCCCCAGCCCAAGAAACATCCAGACCCCAACAAATCCAAAAAACATAAAATCAGGGAGGCCTCAAGAGACCAAAGGAGAGACCGAGAAAAGGAAGGAAGGACAGACGAAGCCGCGTGAGATCCGCAGACACCAGCCTCCACCGATTCAATAACCTGAGGAGGAAACAGATTGTGTCTGAGGCCCCCAACCCCCGCACCCCCCACGACCCCCCGCCCCCATCCACCCCCGCCACCCACCCCAACCCAGCCCCAGCCGCCCCCACGTCCCCAATCCCCCAGACACCCCCCACCCCCAGCACCCCCCCACCCCGCAACCCCCACCACCGCCCCCCCGACCCCACCCCGACCAACCGGCAGCCCCCCAACCCCCGACCCCCAGCCTCCGGGGACCACCCGCACCCAGGCACAGGCACCGGCCGCCCCCGACACCAGGGAAAGCCCCGCAACGCAGCACCCCCCAAGAGACCCAGGGAACGGCCAAGACGCAGCCGCCACCCAGCAGCCAACAGAGGGGCAGACCCGCCCACGCCCAGCCAGGGGGGACAGCACCCACAGAATTAACCCACTGGCATGCCGTGAATCCGAATATCAACCCCTGGTGCCCATCGGAGGTGAATCCGCTCGATCCCGCTGGCAGCAGCCGGGTTCCTGACTATAGAAACACAACCATTAGTTACAAATTGCCTAATACAGAAACATCAATGCAAGTTATAACGCTGCTGTGGCTCTCGCTAACAGGCAGAATTAAAATCCAAGTTTAGGTTAAAAAATTCTATATACGTAGACCATGTTTCTTTAAATTTTGACATTTGGTTTTTATTTGAGGCAGATATTTTTTCCATTAAAATATGATTTATGAGGAGGTTAGACCATTGGTCGATATTCAAAGTTTGTTTATTTTTCCAGTTAACAAGAATTGTTTTTTTTGCGATAGTAAGGGCTACAAGTATAGATTGAAATTGTTTATGTGGTAAGTCAATTGTTGTTAAGTCACCTAGCAAACACAAGTTTGGAGAGAACGGTATCCTACAGTCCAAGACAGCGGAAAGTTTTTCTAAGACTTTAGTCCAGAAACACATAACCGGAGTACATAACCATAAAGCATGAAAATAAGTGTCTGTAGTGTTTTGTAAACACTGGAGACAAATGTCGGAGTCTGAGAGTCCCATTTTCTTCATCATATATTGAGTAATGTATGTTCTGTGAATAATTTTATATTGGATAAGTTGTAAATTTGTGTGTTTTGTCATTTTAAAAACGTTTTCACAAACTTGAATCCAAAAGACAGATTCCGGAGCTATAGACAAGTCTGTTTCCCATTTTGAGATGGGTAAAGACGTTTTATCAGTATATGAAAGTAACTTATATATTTTTGAGAGTTTTTTTGTTGTTGTCGGAGAAAGCTTGGTAATATCTTTAGCTAAAACAGGCGGTTGGAGCGTACCCTGGAGTGTTGGAATTTGTTTCTTTATCATACTTTTAACTTGCAAATAATGTAAAAAGTTTCCGTTTTTTATTTTATATTTTTGGAGCAAGGATGTATATGATATAAACATATTATCTGAGAAGAGATGGTGGAGATGTGTCCTTCCTAATTCCACTGTGTTTCGTAGCACTGTATGTTTTTCTTTGCTGCCAGTGACACTGTTGTCTTTCTTTGGGCCCATGGCGAAGAAAAATTTGTGGAAAAATCAAAATGCATTCGCGAGTATGGAGCACCTCCGGGAGTATTCACGATCTGACTGGAAAATGAGCAGTGCATCGTCTCAACTACCGCAACGTGAGCATTCGGCATTGCTCGGCTTTGTTTGGCTTCACTCGTTTACCAATTTTTAAGGTATGTTCGGCTTAGCTTGCTTTGCTTGGGTGTTCGAACTGCGAAAATGAGTTCAAACTTTTAGGTATTTTTTACTCCGATTTTTTGGTTGAAGTCTGAATTGTACGCGTTCCAAGACGTTCAAACTCTTGAGGTTCTACTATATGTCAACAATTGGCTACTTTGGCTCAATGCTATGAGCTAATAAGTTAGCCAGCATTAGTTAGCGCTCGGATTAACATTATTGTTATATCTGAGTAAAAAATGCCTCGGAGTTTGAACTCATTTTCGGATTTCGAACACCCAAGCAAAGCAAGCTAAGCCGAACTTACCTTGAAAACGGGTAGCTGAGTGAAGCCGAGAGAATGCTCACGTCGCGGTACAAAAAATTGAACAATTCGGACTTTGAACACTTCGCAGGAACGAATAATGTTCAAACTCCGAGGTACCACTGTGTACACACACACACACACACACACATATATATATATATATATATATATATATATATTTGTATTTGTTTTTTCAAGTCGTAGGCACGCTAAAATGCAACAAGGCAAACTTGTTTGACTAATAAACAAGCATCAGCGGTCTCCCTTATCCAGTAGTGTAAACTCCCCCCATAATGGCCCCTCATTTAATCCCTCACCCCATTGCCTGAGAGGGATAGTGCTGCATTGTAGTGAGACAAAAATTAACTATTAACTTCATTTCATGGTTAGGGAATTTTCAATTACTCCTTTCAGCGTTCGTTTTCAATCAATCCTAACACATTGCCATTCTGTTTTTAAAGATTAGCCACATCTTTCAAGGCTTGGTACACTACTACATGCAGATTGATTGTTGTCTCATTTCCTTGTTTGTGACCGGTCAAGGTAGAAAATCTGTTTACAGAAAACTAGCTTTATTCCTGTCGTATTTGGGCAACATCAATGTGAGTCTTGAGCTTCCAAATCAATCTTGCTTTGTACCTCCTTTCTCATTTGCCAATTCTCATTTCTTCATCGCCATCATCTCCACCTGAACGCTCTCCAGCACTCTTTCATCATCACCTTCATTACGTCTTTTACTGTGTAATTTTCAAACCAGATTTTGTCCCCCTTTCATTTATTTTCCAGGCTTTGTTTCAGGGTAGAATTGATTCCTGCTGTTATGTAAAGAAACTAACCCTAATTCAAATAAATGTGATGGCGAGTAAGGCCAAATAGATCACATTATTAAATCACACACAGTAAATAGATAACCCTACAAATCATGGGGCTGTGAGGAGTACATGATTATATTTGACATAAGAAAACCAGCCATTATAGGGTAACCTTTAACATAAATACACATCCTAAAAGTGTAACTTGAAAGTTTTCTCCTTCCCACTCAACTGTACTCTGCTTGCCACAGCTCAACTTGTTATTGTTGCGTTTCGAGACGCCTGCTCAGCCAGGTTTCCAAACTTTCCCATCTGTTATTCTATGTGTGACTTAAACCAATGCGGACTCATTCCAGACTCATCATGAGCCTATAGTAGTCTTCGTTGTAGCACGTGAACAAACATCCTTGTCCTGTTGCTGTGTAACTTACTGTAAAACCCAGTGAATAACCCACACACTCGTGTACAGTATCCTTGGATGCTACAATATTTAGTCCATAGTTACCACTTTGCAGGGGGAACCAATTTTCTTACTGCCCTCAGTCTCCTGTTGGATTAATTTTAATTTGAAAACAATGTTAAGAATTCATTCATACGAACAAACACGCTCTTTCATACACGCAAGTCAAATGTCAACCAGTGCAGTGCATCAAGCAACTTTTGATAATAAATAGGGGGGGTTCTGCAGGATGAGTTTGCAGTTATGACAAGTTTGTGGCGCAATGCCGACATCAGATGTTTACATTTCTGGGCAGACATATTCTGCTGTGAGAGCTCAAGATAAGAAAGCTAATTTTGATCTTTGAAACTTTTTCCAGGTCATGGAGCCTTGTTAAAATGTATGTTGTACAGTAGCCTGCTGAGCTTGTAACAAAACACCATCATCTCATGTATATTTTTAGGTCTTGTAGGGAGATCATGTTTTTCGACCCATCTGTTAGATAGTTGAAAGACTGCCTCATAGATGTGTTTACACATGTCTATGGCCAAGAGCCAATTAGTTCCGGGTGGAGCTAGGAATTTAAGTGCCGACCCATAAACAGATGATATTAAACTCCAAATGCATCATTTGAAGTCCAGTGATAAAAGTAAACTAAACAAAAATAAAAAGGCAACTCTTGTTGTATTGCACAGTGCATACATTAAATTAAAATATGCATGATTACCAACGTGTAATTATATTTTGGTCAAATTCACTTTATTCATTTGTTAGAATCTGTAATAGGAATCAGTATAGTACCACAAAAATAATCCAACCATTTTCCAATTCTGCTAATAGCAATGTATACACTGGATTAGTCGCCAGGCAATTGCAGGGAAGATATAAACAACCGTTCACGCTCAAGGACAATTTCGAGTTTTCAATTAACCTAACATACTTGTTTTTTTAATTTGGGATGAAACCTGAGTCCCTAGATAAGGCCCACACAAGCAAGGGGAAGACATGCTAATTCCATACAAGAAGACCAACGCTCATATTTGAACCTACAACCTCTGAATTGTGAGACAGATATGCCAGCATTCCGCCCAGATGCCACATAAAGATAAAAAATAATGAGCATGACCAGGGGTGAACTATCCATCTGGAATTTCTGGGATTTCCCAGACTGCAGGTTCATTTTCGATTTTCAATGACATGAAGGAGAAACATACAGTAGGATAATATTAAATGTTTGCATGAGTTGATTTTTGTGAAATGTGTACAAAAGGAAATCTTGCACTTAATTAATGTTGGTTTGCTGTTTTGTGCCATCATTATGTGGGAATATTTATTTATGCAAGAGTCATTTTTACAGCGGGAAAAATAAATAAATAACAGTATGTGGTTATTTTCTATTTGCTTCAAAGCTTTTGTAGTACACTGAATAAAAATATAAATGCAACATTTGTTTGTTCTCCTATTTTCCACGTCTCAAAGATCTACAACTTTTTCTACATAAACAAAATAAGATTTACCTCAAATATTGTTCACAAATCTGTCTAAATCTGTGTTAGTAATCATTGCTCCTTTGTTGAGATAATCTGTCCCACATTATAGGTGTGGCATTGTCAAGATGCTGATTAGACAGCATGAATATTGCACAGGTGTGCCTTAGGCTGGCCACAATAAAAGGCCACTGAAATGGACCGTCTTGCTTTATTGTGAGGATCCAGGGGGTGTCAGAAAACTAGTTAGGATCTGGTGTAACCAAAGTGCAGCACATCCCGAGCGCATATAGTTGATCAGATGATCTTGGAGGTGAATATGCTGTATTTGGCGGTCCTGTGATGGTGTGGTCACTTGTGGTCTGCGTTCGGAAGGCTGGTTACATGTACTGCCAAATTGTCTGAAACGCCTTTGGAGACGGCTAATGGTAGATAAATGAACACTCAATTCACGGGAAACTGCTTTGGTGGACATTCCTGCAGTTGCATGCTCCCTCAAAACTTGCAATATCTGTGGCATTGAACTGTGTGCTAAAACGTCACATTTCAGCATGGCCAGCCTAAGCCACATTTGTGCAACAATCGTGCTGTCTAATCAGCATCTTGGTATGATACACCTGTGAGGTGGGATGGGTTACATTGACAAAGGAGAAATGTGTACCACCACAGATTTAGACAGATTTCTAAAGAATATTTGAAGGAAAAGGCCTTTTGTGTACATAGAAAAAGTTTTAGATCTTTGAGTCCAGCTCACAAAATTTGGGAGCAAAAACATGTGTTGAATTTTTAGTTTTGCTCACTATAGTTGAAAAACAGACAGGCTTGTTTGACCTTATTACCAACCTGCATTTTCGTCATCTCGTTAAGAAGTGTGTGTGCCTATATGGCCCGCCACTAGCACTTACGAAAAAGTTTGACCCTGGTATGTCTAGCTTGTATGCCAATATTAACTCATTTGTTCTCAAAAATATGTTCTATTTTAAATGTTTTAAGTATCCCAAAGACAAATTTATGAATGTTTTGTTTTTTTATGATGCCTTGATGCAGCCTCTGAACTGCAGAGAACGGGTGAAGCAATGGTAATAATTACAAAAACGGCCAGCAGGTGATAGCAGAGTATAAGAGATCAACTAGGGCCATGTTGCAAACAAGCTCATTTACTCACCGTTCTAAACAGATTTGTGAATAATGATGAGACTTAGCTATATTCTGATGCTAAATGCTGCAAAACGGAAACAGATAGAAATATACTTTTTTCTGATGAAAGAAGACACTCTAATGTTTATTTTGGTAGGTTCCATGTTTTTATAGCAAAATAACACAATATTCTGTGGGCCTTGCAATATCAGTCAAAATCCAGTAAAACAGCCGAGAGCGAAGGGGGTTGCTTTAGTGAAAATGGCTATGAGTGAATGAATTAATACTATTGATTGTACATATACAATATGTATAATATTTATTCCACTTTATTCAGGGGTATTTTCCTCACACCCATTGAAGAGTATATATGTATAAATGAATAGTGAACACTATAACATGATCTGAACAGTTGTTTGAAGCTGATCTGAATAGTTGTTGAAACTGACATCTTCAGTCCCATAGCATCACCAACTTTCTTAATGAGTTTGATAAATCTTTAATCTTTCAGATTTCAAAATTTCTGGCAATGTATTGAAGCTGCAGGCCAAGGATTCAAATCAGGCAAATAACTTTGAAGAAGCTAAAGCTAAGCAAAGGGATTTCTGCATTCAAAATTATTTTATTTTATTTATTTTTTTACAGACAAAATGGGTCAGTTAAACAGCTTGTGGATCCCAAAAACAGTGAGAGAAATTGTTCTGAGACTGGGCCATGCTATACCATGGACTGGCCACCTGGGGAAGCACAAGACCTTAGCTCGAATTAAGTGCTTTTTTTTAGGGGGGCTCCGCTTGCATAAAAATGTTGTGCAGTTTTGTAGAAGCTGTCCGGAATGCCAAATAACATCGGCCAGACTCCCCAACAGAGCTTCCGTCTACCCTTTGCCAGCTGAGGACACCATTTCTGCGGCTTGGTATGGACATAGTGGGACCTGTAGAAAAATAAAATCAAGTAACCACTTTATATTGGTAATAACAGATTATACAACTAAATATCTATAAGTCTTCCCTAAAAAAACAAAACTATAAAAGTGAAGACTGTTACATTCTGCTTAGTGCCTCTTGTTCTCCAGTTAATTTTCCTCAAAAGTTACTGACTGATTAGGACACAAATGTTATGTCCAAACTGCTTAAAGATGTGTACCAGCTGCTGGGAATTAAAGGTCTGAGAACAACACCATATCCACAGATTGATGGACTCACTGAATGGTTTAAAACAAACACTTAAACAGATGCTGCGTAAATTTGTGACTGAAACTGGCTCAGATTGTGACCCACGCCATCACATTCTGTCTGCCAACAGAGAAGTTCCCCAAGCTTCTACAGGATTTTCTCCCTTTGAGTTATTGTATGGTCACCCGACAATTTTAAAAGAACTGTGGGACAAACGGATAAGGGGCCTTTGAATGTAGTTTCCTATGTCCTCCAGATGAGTTAACAGTAAAGAAGATGACTACACCGGCCCAGGAGAATATGAAAACCTTTCAAGGCAGACAAAAGACCTAGTATGATTCAGCAGCCAGGGACAGAGGGTTTCATCTTGGTCACAAAGTTCTGGTGAGGCTGCCCTCAAAGGACAGTAAACTGTTGGCCAAGTGGCAGGGCCCTTGTAAAGTAGTGGGAAAATTGCCAACGGGCTGTTCAGCCAGAGTCTGACGGTTTCCAGGGAAGCTGCGGTTGGAAGTGGGGGATATCTGTTCGCCCGAGGTGTTCATTTTTTTCTTTTTTTCCTCTCGAGAGAGCTCAGTATTGTTCATTCGGTAATCTTACCGATTCAACATGCCATCATCATTGCTCTCTCCTCCTGTGTGTGTGTGTGTGTGTGCGTGTGTGTGTGTGCATGTGTGTGCATATGTGGGTGCGTGTGAGTTTGTGCTCATTAATTCACCTGAAACATATTAAAAATCCCATACCCTTCAACTAAACCGAACACTTGAGAAATCCCGCGAGAGTCGTGAAGTTGTCAGGAGACCCGAGGAAGGATCAAAGAAATTAAAGAATCTAAATTCCAACAAATTACAGCATAGGTGTCAAACTTCAAGCCTGGAGGGCCGCAGTCCTGCAGGTTTGGGATGTTTCTGTTCTCCAACACAGCTGATATATACGATCTGCTCATCAGCAAGTTCTGCATAAGCCTGATAACGATCCTGCTGATTGGAATCAGCTTTTGTTGGAAGAGGGAAACCTCCAAAACCTGCAGGACTGCGGCCCTCGAGGACCGCAGTTTGACACCTATGAATTAGAGAGACCTCAAGAGACCAAAGGAAAGACTGAAGAAAGTAAGGAAGGATAGATGAAGCAGCGTGAGATCCACAGACATCAGCCTCCACCGATTCAACGACCAGGGGAAGAAGCAGATTGTGTTTGAATTTTGATAGATGCTGGTGTGGTGGATCTGGCATGCATGAAAACCTCCACCAAAGAAGGTAGCCGTCGACCCCGGCCAGGACAGGGCAGGGCAAGCAAAATAGTCCAGAAATACATAACCGGAGTGCATATTCATAGAGCATTAAAATAAGTGTCGGCAGTGTTTTGTGAACACTGGAGACAAATGTCGGAGTCTGAGAGTCCCATTTTCTTCATCATGTATTGAGTAATATGTGTTCTTTGAATAATTTTATATTGGATAAGTTGAAAATGTGTGTGTTGTCATTTTAAATACGTTTTCACAAACTTTAATCCAAAAGTCAGATTCCGGAGCTATAGACAGGTTGGGATGGGTAAACATTATATCTGTGTACGAAAGTAACATATATTTTTGAGTGTTTTTTGTTGTTGTTGGGAAAAGCTTTGTAAAATCTTTAGCTAAAACAGGCAGTTGGAGCGTACCCCGAAGTGTTGGAAATTGTTTCTTCACCATATTTTTAACTCCCAGATAATGTAAATAATTTCCATTTTTTATTTTGTATTTTTGGAGCAAGTTTGTATATGATATAAAAATTATTATCTGAAAAAAGATGGTGGAGATGTGCAATTCCTGCAAATGGAACCAGTTAGACGTAGGTTTGAATGGAATCATTGAGAATTTTTTTTTAATTTTGGGTAAAACTTTCATTTTAATGGTGGCTATTCGTCCTATTAAAGAAATAGGAAGATCATTCCAGCGCTTCAGGTCACTGTGAATGCTATCCAGAAGTGGAGTGAAGTTTAAATGAATTAAATCAGTTATTTGGGGGGCCCGGGGGTTGTCCCTCGGCGCTGCCGTTGCCTGGGGGGCCCTGAGGTGTTGTGCTTGCTCTGTCCTGGCCGGGGGTCGACGGCTCCCCTCTTTGGTGGAGGTTTTCATGCATGCCAGATCCACCACACCAGCATCTATCAAAATTCAAACACAATCTGCTTCTTCCTCTGGTCGTTGAATCGGTGGAAGCTGATGTCTGGGGATCTCACTCTGCTTCATCTATCCTTCCTTCCTTTCCTCAGTCTCTCCTTTGGTCTCTTGAGGTCTCCCTAATTTGTTGGAATTTAGATGTTTCTGGGGTTGGTGAAAGACTCTGGTTGGTAACCCGGTGGGTAGTAGGTAATGTCTGGTCGGTGCTGGATTTCACTTTCCTTTTTTTCCTTTGATCCTTCCTCGGATCTCCTGACAACCTCACGACTCTAGCTGGATTCTGAAGTATTCGGTTTAGGTGAACGGTATGGGATTTTTAATAGGTTTTAGTACAGTTTAGTTCTGTAGTGAGTACACACTCACACACACATTCACGCGCACACGCAAATACTCACGCACATACTCACGCACATACAAAATAAAAATTAAAAAGAGAGAGTGAAATGATGATGACATGTCGAATCGGTAAAATTACCTACTAATACTGAGCTCTCTCAAGAAAAGAAAAAAAAAAGTTTGGAGAGTCATTTATTTCCATAAAGTCTGTCCACTCACAATTTTGTCGAACTCTGCATCATTTAGCAGTGAGATGTTAAAACACATGTTGGGGTGGTTTAAAGGTGTAATCAACTTTGTATTTTTGTACTAATTTCATCAGCGATAGAATTATTTGTAAGGAAAAATATAAATTCTTGAAAATGACCGGTGCACCGCGGAAAATAAGGTAAATCCCTTCTTAGTCTGATTTTTAAGTCTCCAGTTGTCAAAGAGACCAAAATCATCCATATATTCTAAAAAAGTTTTATTCTTTTTGCCTATGAGCGAGCGCCACACACATTCCAGGAAACCAGAACTTATGCATACAGACAATATTAACTCAGTCCTGTGTGTATATCTATGTAAGCTGCTTGTTAATATTGGCATATTATAGGAGGAAGTGGTTAGGTGGTTTATGTGATTTGTGTGAATGAAGAGGTGACGTGTAAGTAAATATGACGGGGAGGGAGGTGGATGTGAAGGAAATTGTTGGGGGATTAAACATGTGACAATACACCAGTAAATGGTAACCTAAGCAAGATTTTTTTGTTTAAATATATTTTAGATATAGTTATGTATTAATATTATATTTGTAATGTAGCCTATACACAATAAGTGTTCATATTTTAGGTTTTATAACCAAATATATGTGTATACATCTAATAATCTAATAAAGTTCAGTTCCACCAATATGATATGAAGAAGGACGCCTGTTGCGTCGAGAAGGACATCTCAGCGGTGGTTTGTCAACAGTCATCTCGTTGCTATCATCATCTGTGGAACAGCTTGAGTATTGGTGACTTTGAGATTGGCGATTTTCTTGAAGAATGAAGAGTTCCGCGTGATGGAATGTCCATTTCTTGCCACGGTGATCATTGAGCATTTGACTTCTGATACTGTGTATGGAGTAGCATTATAAGGCGTGGTGAGCTTATTGCGTTTAGGTTGGCGATGTATTATGACGTCTCCTGGGATGATGGTACTTGGTGTTGCACGACGATTTGTGTCTGCATAAGTCTCCATCTTGGCTTTAGCCTCTCGATCTTTTGTTCTGACTTCATGATCTGAACTGCTGAGCGTGACTGTGTCGGAATCTTTGTGTGAAACGCTCGTTGGAATAGCAGTTCTGCTGGTGAAGCGCCTATAGCGGTGTGTGGTGTAGATCGATATTCTCAAAGGAAGATATTGAGATGTTGTTTCCATGGTATGCCTTGTACTTCTGCAATGCAGACAGTTTTGCCTACTGTGCGCATGAAACACTCTGCAACAGCATTAGCTTGAGGGCCATTGGGGTGTGATTTTGTGATGATGAAATCCAAGGTAAATTGCGAACTGAGCAAACTGAGTACTGTTGAAAGGCGGGCCATTGTCAGTCTTGAGGATTCTGGGTATCCCAAACATGGAAAATATTTTGTCCATGAAAGGTATAACTGTATTGGTGGATGTTGACTTTAAAGGTTCCACGACTGGGTAGCGTGTGTATTCATCTACAATGACGAGCAAGTAGTCTCCTGTTGGGAGAGGTCCATAGAAGTCTGCACTCAGGTTGTGCCAGGGGGCTTCTGGTAGCTCAGTCATCCGTAATGGCTCTGATGAATTGACTGGTGTGTTCGCTTGGCACGCTAAACATTGTTTGAACATCGTTTCTGCTTTCTGGTCTATGTTTGGAAACCAAACTTTTGGCCTGACAAGTGCTTTTGTTTTGGCAATACCCTGGTGTCCTTCATGTGCTAGCTCTAATACTTTGTCTTGTAGGGCTGCTGGAATGATGATTCTTGTGTTTCTTAGAATTATGTTGTTAGTTGATGAAACTGTTAGTTCATTGCTGACTTGTTCAAATTGTTTGAGAATGGCAGCGTGTTGTGCGTCCTTTGCGACTTTATGCCATGTGGTGTTCCTGATGTGTGTACTGACCTTTTGAAGGATTGGGTCTTTTAGTGTTCCCCCCCCCCCCCCCCGACCAACCGGCAGCCCCCCAACCCCCGACCCCCAGGCCCCGGGGACCACCCGCACCCAGGCACCGGCGCCGACGAGGGGCCGGACAGCGGAGCGGAGAGGGCAACCGCGCCCACCCCACCCCCCGCCGCGTGGAAGGACGGAACACCGGGGGCAGAAGGGGAGATGGGGGCACCGGAGGACGGCCGACACCCCGAACCCCAGGCCCAGCGGGGGAAGGCCCCGGTCGTCACCCCAGCGTTCTTTGTGAAAGTTAACCCCTGTTACTGAGTCCGCCAGCTCGCCGACTGGCGAACTCTACCCCTAAACCGTGAATGTGACCCCACCCAGTGTATATACAAGTGTGTGTGTGTGGGGTGCATTAAAATTAGGAGCAGGTGAACCGGAGCCGAGGGAAATTATATTCCCACGCTCCGATCCACCCGCCTCCCAAGCATGTTACTGAGTGTATGTGGTGCATTCAAAAAAATAGGTGGGGGTGGGGGGGGGCACGGACAGGGGACCGCAGCACTGCTCTATACCGCGGTCCCCAACCGATGGCACCCCCACAAGCCCCCCCCCCCCCAGTTGTGTGGTGCATTAAAATTGGAGGGGAGTTGTAGGGTGAAGATGCTGTTTCCACCCTACCCCACCCCCCAAAGTGTGTTATGTGCCCTATATGTCTATAAAAGTGTATTGCGCAAACCTAGTGTAGTGAGTTAAGAGGAGCGACCAGCGGGGCCCTCCCCAACCGGGCGGGGGCAGGAGGCGCACCCGCCCACCAAGCCCCCACCCACCCCACCGGGACCCCGGCGGGCATATGGGACCAGCCCGGCGGGGCGATAGGTCTCGCCCCCCGGATACTGGGTCCCGCCCGAGGTGCCAGGACGCCCACCGGAGCGGGGCGGGCACGACATCAAACCCCAGCCACCCCCGCCGGCCCCTGGAGCACCGAGACCCGGGCCATGGATGGAGCCCCCGGCCCAGGGGAGGAGAAGGAAGGCGTACCGGGGAGGGGGAAGGGAGGGGGGAAGGAGACGACAAGAAGGGCAGGGGGCAGCGGCAGGGCCGCAGAGAGAGGGGGAGAGGAGGAGGAAAGGTGACGAGGGAGAAGGGACAGGGAGGCGGAGGACGGGCGGGGAGAGGCGAGGAGGGAGAGGCAGCAAGGGGGAGGAAGGGGGAGGGGAGAGGGAACCACCGGGCACCCCGGCGGCCCACAGGCCCCGAACCGCGTCGCCGGGCCCAGAGCGACGGACCGCGCCGTTTGTGCGTCTCTCATCCTTTTCCATTTGATAAAGAATGGCACCAAGTCCAACCAAGCTGGCATCAACGACCAATTCTGTCGTTTTGTTTGGATCAAAGTAGGACATGGTAGTGTCACTAGTTAGGCCATCTTTGATGGCAGTGAGTGCTGCTGCTTGTTCTGGACCCCATGTCCACTGCACATCTTTTCTTGTGGGCATGCGCAGCGGTGCAGAGATGGATGCAAAGTATTTGATGAAGCGGGAGCAGTAGTTAGCCATCCCGAGAAAACTCCTGACTTCACTGGCGTCTTGTGGGTTTTCTGAAAGGCAGTCACCTTTTTGGGATCCGGAGAGATGCCATCAGCAGAGAATTTTTTTTTTTTTTTTTTTATTCAAATTTGGACACATCTTTCTGTTGAGTGTCAGACCTCTTTCCTTGAGCCTCTGGAACACTGTTCTGAGGTTCTCATCATGTTCAAGTTGGTTGGATCCGTAGACAATGATGTCATCACTCTTGTTTTTCACTCTCTTGAGGCCTTGGAGAGTCTGGCAAATTGTAGTCTGCTTTTAGCCTAGCATCTCCATTAATGTTTATGGCAGTGGTGTAGTTTTCAAACCGTTGTAGCCATTTTATCCAACGTGGTACGACTGAACTGGGAGCACTTTCAGCATCAAATGGAGAAAGAGCGACGTTATTAGCAAGCGACATGTCCACGGAGCTCCCGGAGTTAGCTCGTGTCCACTTGCTCCGTGTGCTTTCGAGTACTGTCCTTTTCCCTCCTTTTCCTTTTTATTCTTCCCTCGACAGACTTCCCTTTCGCACACAGTTTAGATATTCACGAGATAAATCCTCGTCGCCAGTGTGATATTTCTTGCTTGTATTAATTATCAATGATGAGACAGACAACAATGTGCTCACAACGGCTTACTTGTTTAATCTCCTTCCGTTGGTAGGTGCACATAACTGATTAGTTTCCAACCCGATGTAGTGTCAGACCTTCCCTAATAGGGGGTGCTAATACATAGTAGAACATCTCTGAAATGTTGATTGGCCATACATATACAAACATTACAAGATATGCCTGAGAATATTAAATTATCCCGCATGCTACGGGATTGGACATCCAGAACCGTTTCTTTTAGCGTTTTATTCTCCTTTTTAATCGTCTCCAACTTAGCAGGAACAGCGGCGAGTGAAGAACGTAACTCGGCATTATGGAGGTCACTTACCTGTTGGCCGACAAATTCCAAACTCACCTTTAATTCCTTGACGTCCTCGCGGATGAGGCAGAGGACATCTAGTTTTTTGTTTATGGAGTCCAGCATACTGACCGAGACGTCCGTAGTAGCTAGCTAGCTATCATCCGTGTCCGTCGATGAGTAATTGTTTCTCTTCTTGGAAGGTTTCTTGTAGGTAGGATCCTCCATCGCGCAGCTGTAAAAGTATCCGTCGATGAAAAGTTTGAGGTCCTCCACGCTGGGTCGTATACAAAATCTGCCGTATGAAAGAGAGAAGAGAAAAGCCAAGTTATATGGTGGTTAAATTCGGATTTGGTTTAGCAAAATAGAGCGAGTTCAGAGCAGCAGGGCGCCGCCATATTGGGTATTCCTAGTCTCGCTGCAGGTCTCGCGATAATCACAGCATCTTGCGATCTACTCGATTGGACTCTGGTCTGGCCTGAGTTGTTCCACGAGACCCCCAGACTATATCACTGTAATAACACATGATGTGGCTTTAAAGAGAGATGCTTTTCCAAAACAAATGAGCTATCGCATACCAGAGAGAATTTTGGAACACTTGGTATTATTGGCCTTGCACAGTGAGTGGTGTAATCTAATTGTACTGGTCCCTAAAAAGGATGGCTTCGACTTCCACAACATTAATTCCATTTCTATGTTTGATTCATATCGTACTCCTCACATTGATGAGATGGTCAACAAATGGGGAAAAGCTAAATACCTTACCACCATTGACCTTTGCAAAGGGCTATTGGCAGGTCCCACTTTCCTCCAGGTTCAGGGTGCTGATGGCCTTCAGGACACCGTGGGATCTGTTTGGACTTTACAGGGCTCCTGCTACATTCCAGTGTCTCATGGATAAGATCCTCAATGGCCTTTCATATTTTGTCACTGCATATCTGGATGACATCAGCAACAGCTGGGACGAACATTTGCGGATGCATGTGATAAAGGTCTTGAGGCTGTGATGCTTCAGGGGCCCCCGAATGACCACCATCCCATTGCTTTCATCAGCTACAAACATCTCCCCAGAAAAACATGCTATTCCACCATAGAAAAGGAATGCACTGGATGTCAGAGGGATTCTCGTTGCGAGTTACCTGTGCACCTAGAGAGTTCCTCATGTGGCTATGTGTCACCAAATGCCCCACAAAATGGCCCCAGAACTCCTCGAATCAATGACTTTGGATCAGGCCACATTAGGCTGGAGGTGGTGCAGCTTCTCAACGACATGGAGCAGCTTTGTGAAATGGCATGGTTCCAGGAGGGAGTGATAAAGCTGGCTGCTCAAGGATGTGCCAATCGTCTGACTGCTAGGGATGGGAATCGAAAACCGGTTCTTGTTGAGAACCGGCTCCCAGTCTTTCAATTCCTTGACATTGTTTGCCGTTTTTGCTAACGATTCCCTTATCGGTTCCGTGTAGGACGATGACGTCACAACGCGCGCATCATTTCCGTGCACGTCGAGCAACAAACATGGTGCCACGCTCGAAAGTTTGTTGACATCTTCCAAGAAAAGCAAACAAAAGGCCAACTTGCAATATTTGCAAATTGGATACTTCCTCTAAGGAAGGAAACACCACCACTATGCAAACGCATTTGCACACACATCATGCGATTACCGCCTGTCGTGTTTGTGAGCACTCCGGGGTAGTAACTATATTAGCGCTAATTTGCCTTTATGTGAACCGTGCTGTTAGTAACTGCTAATGTTAAATCCCGTATCTCACTAAATAACGCCGGCTTGCGAAGGTAAATGCCCCAGCCAGCGAGTGTTGTTGTTTTTTCAGCAGGGTTCATTCAAGGTTGCAAAACGTGCAAAGACGTACAGAACGAACCATTAAAGTTAAAGAGTTAAAAGTAACACTCGCTACTTCCACACATTCTGAATCTGCTCACGAGAGTCACACACCAGTCTACTTACTGGCTGCGTCTGTTTTGACTGAAGCAGGGAGGAGTTTTTCAGTGCTCAGTTCATATGAGTGTTGAAATGTTACTGGAGTTGGACATTTTTGTCACAAAATAATCTAGGTTGTATTTTGTAAATTCCTACAAAAAGATGATAAATTTTTTTTTTGTTATGTTTATTTTCAAATCTTTTTTTCTTTTTCTTTTTTTCTGGGGACGCCATTGAGGAGTCCTCGAATGTGGACCTTTTAAAACTTCACTGTTGGGTTTGTAACGCCATGTTACTTTGTTTACAGGTACAACTAAGACATAAAACAAGTGGATGCTAATCTATGTTTATTCACCTTTTTCCCCCCAAAAAATCAATAAGAGAATCAATAAAGAATCGAATCATTACGCAGATTCGAAAATGGAATCGGAATCGTAAAAATCTTATCAATTCCCATCCCTACTGACTGCCGCAGTCCCGGTAATGGCAAATGATCGCACCTGGAACGCTAATGTGGAGCTCGACCAGAAGCTTCAGTTTCAGATGTCGGGGTCAGAGACACCAAGGTTCAAGGTTCAATATTCCTGGCTGTAGTGGAATTTTGGGGTGCCCTTAGTTCTACTAAGATTCAGCGCATGACCAATGAACTGACTCTTGTTGGTGGTTGTGCATTGGCACTTCACCTACCACTTTTATTTGGGTAACCACAGGATGGGCCTGTGGCTTTGTTTGCTGGTGGCATTTCAGTTTCAGGTTGGGCGGGGTGGTTCCGGGAGCTCACCTGCATCTAATCAGCAATCAACTCCTGGCTATAAGACCTCTGCTGATCTGCAAGCGGGTGCCAGATGATTCAGAATGCTGAGTGGTATTCCGGCCTGTTTTTTTGTGGTAGTTTTTTTCTACTGTGATTTTTTGCCGTATCTAATCTTTTGTATTGCCTCACCGGTGCCAAGCCTTGCTCGACGCTTCCTCAATTAGACTGCTTGTTTCCCGCCACCTTTGGTTCAATTGGCCCCTTTTTTCAACACTCCATCTACTCCTCGGTAAATCTACCATCCACGACACAATACATTTTACAATGGTCATTCATAGAGCCAGCATTCTCCTCAATGATGTTCGGTGCCTGGCGAATAAAATGGATGAGCTGCAGGTGCGGATCCCAACTCATAGATTGATTATGGACTGGAATGTTCTGTAATGTCATGATCTTCATGTAAACATGGACTGTAGTGTTGTGTCGTTTGCGAACGTTTGATTAAAAAACAACAGATCTTTTCAGTGAACGTGAGTGAATGGATCACACTTCCTAAAGTGATTTGTTCTTTTCTCAGTTCATTGGACCTCAACCACACACGGCATCAATCTTGGCAAACGACCAATAAGCAGTCAGCGTCAGAGGGGGGCAGGACTTTACTGAACGTACTGCCACACTATTGGCGTTTACAAACGAGTCAATGAGGAAGCTTCCAGTTCACGAACGATTCATTGTGTGAATGCACTGCCTTACCAGTTCAGTGCACGTAGTCTTGCCATGAGTGATTCACGATTCGCCAAGGAAGGAACCACTTACCGATAATGATTTGGGCACTATTATCATTGAGAGAATACTGCCCTGCTAACCCAAAGTTTCTCATGGTGAAATGTATAGACTTTTGTCTCTGTCTAGATAGTTTACAGCTACTGGTTTTATCTCCCGGATGCTACTACCAAGCTTGGAACAAAAGAACTGCATGCTGGCATTGGCAAACAACTTCACATCCGATGACAGCTTTTAATGTTGCGGGTGATGTCAGCATTAGAAAAAAAAAGGCAAACACATATTTTGGCCAAGCTGCATAATATATCTTGGATTGGCTGGCAACAAGTTCAGGGTGTGTCCCGCCTACTGCACGAAGCCAGCTGGCATAGGCTGTAGCACCCCCACGACCCTTGTAGGAATAAGCAGTTCAGAAAATGGATGGATTGATGGATGCATAATACATTGAAAACCACATATATAAGTCATATATAAAATAAACAATTGCAACACTAATAACTTAAAAGGCCATTAGCTAATGAGTTGACTATTGTAATCACTACGTTTCAAGGCTATAAAACCTTTTTTTTTTTTTATTTACTGACATGTACAGTGGACAAACGTGAATTCTATTAATTACAAATGTCTCTTTGCTGTGCTATATATATTCGTTACTGTTCTATTTGAACAACTTGTGCAGTGTTTGTTCACTGAGCAGCTAATATCGTTTTTGTATGCATGTTTTGTTTACTGCATTGGCCACTTTAAAAATTATAGACATAATTATAATTTCATTCGTTGTCGGGTTCTGTGTTCAGCAAGCTTTCTGATGATATGAACCATTTGTAAATAGGAGAAAGATTGAGAAAGTTATGATTGTTTTGCGGCCTTTTTTTTTACCCCTTCAAATTTAAACCTCCGCGCTTTCCCTTTTTTGGGGAAGAAGAGTAGGCTAAAAACATTCCTACGCATTTATTACTGAATGATGCCCATTGAGTTTAGGGATGGGTACCTTAGGAACCGGTACAGTATCGATTCCCCGTAGGGAATTAATAGCTATACTCAATGGTACCAATTTTCTGTATTTTTGTGTGTTTGTGGTAATTAATAATGTATTTAATAATAAAATCTCAAAATATTTCCACTCACTTAAAACCCAGAAATGTATTTTTAGTTTGTATGAAAGCGTGCATGAGTGGGTGACGTCATCTTGGTGTGTATTCCCTTATGCGTTCAAGAGTGCCACATAAAATTGACAATTCTTCTACTCCCACATGACTAACAAGGATCCGTTTAGGCACTGAAACATGGGACCATTTGATTTCACATGAATCAATACTCTCAGAATATTTTAATAATACAGAGTATTACTCTGTACTACTTATTACTTCAAATTGGTGTGTATTGTTAGCGTAGACAATATTAAGTATTGTACTCTTTGCGTGTTCAATTAACTGAATGGTGAGATTCTGTTGAAGAAGTTCCTTTGCAAAGGTAAATAATTACCAGAAGCTTCTGATCACACAAATGAAGTCACCCAAGCAGTGCTCTGTTCAAATGTGTGTCTTCTCTCCAGCCCACATCATTATTTATTCACAAAGAGGGTTCATAGAAAGTCAGCCCACAACACACCTGGTTACAACTGAATGAATACAAGAGAATCCGTTCCCATGGGTATAAATCAGATTAGAAAAAATACAATAATAGTAAGCCTGACTCCCTTCCGACACAGCAGAATCCCGGCCCTCCCATTAGATAACGAATGAATGTTTGAAATCGTTGCCCTTCCTCATGAAAGTAACACAGACAAGAATACAATTCATTGAGCCTACACTGAGTCAACTAAATCCAAAACGGCTAAAATATAAATTAAAACTAAAAAACAATGTTAATAACTCATCATTCCCTCATTTGAGCTCTTGAGAGCTCAACACATTAAAACATTTTTTTTTCAATGGTTGTGTGGTAAAAATAATTATCCTTAAAACATCCCTTTAGCAAAAGAGGAGATAGTTTAACAATCATATGACATTAAAAAACAATTTGATACATTTAAAAGATTTTTAGTGAAATAAGCATAGCATATGTGAGGCTTAACATAAAATGTTGTTCATTAAAAAGTGTCGCAATGTATCGGCAGACGAATATGTGTTCTTTGAAGCCATCTTGTGATGAAGTTCTTTGAAGGTCTTTTTTTAATGAAAAGAGTGTCGCAATAGTTCGTCTCTTCTTTAAGAATTTGGGGTAGACTACCCAAATTCTTCGATTTGTCACGGGATTATTCTGCCCGAAAAATGTGACTCTTCTTGGAATGATTGCCCAAGAAAAGGCACTTGACTTGATCCGTTGACTGATGTCCTCAAACGGTGTCAAATGATGTCGAAACGGCCGCTCCAGAACGATCACTGGGTCAGCTGACGTGGCTCCAGGTCGGAGGTGATAAGATTGATGATCATCAGTTGATGAGATAGCCGAGCCTGGCACGTCTCCTTTCCAGTTGTGGAATTTCTCCATCCTTCTTTCTGTCCAGCGAACTGCACAAGATTTCCTCTCCGACCCCCTGGGGCCGTTCTCCTGAGTGCAGGAAAATTTTCATTTTTAGTTTCTCATAAACTCACATAAATTTTATTTGGAGGAAAAAACCCTGATAGTTTTTGTTAGTTGGGATTAGTAAATGTTATTTGGTTAAGATCCGTAGGTCCTGTGCTGTTGGAACAGGAAAATATCTATTTTTGTGACATTAAAATAGAGCCCAGCCTTTGATTGAGTTGAATGACATTCGCTCATTCATTAATATAAGACAGAGCTTATAAATATTTATTTTTCAAATAGGTTTTGTTCAATAATAGGTAATTTTTTACCATGACTAAATTTGTTCTAAATTTGCATAACTGTGCCTTTCATATCTCTTATTCTCTTCCCAGAATCCCATGACCGGCCGAATCCTGGCATGCTGGGAAAAACTCACATATATTCATATTATCTATACTCTTTTGCAAACACTGGGCTCCAAACATTACATTTTTCAAATGTGATTCCGAGATAAAAGATATAATATAATATAATTACCTTCATTCGGCGAATATGCATTATTGTCCTTGCTTGCTTCAGACTTACTTTGCGATCGATTTCCTCTGGTAGATTTCTTCATATTCAAACTGTGGATTATCACTTTCAAACTCATCCTGTCAATTGGAGTGTAGGCCGATACCCCACAACCTTTTTAATTTCGTTTTTAAGTTTGATTTTAATTTTCTAACTCGTCTACATTGGTTAAGTTCTTAAACATAAACTCCCTCATTTGACAAAGATCCACTGATTTTTTCAAACACGTCAAGATAAAGGGAGGACAAAATAGAGACCTCATAACTCAAAAAACGTCATAAATAACTCAACCCTCTAAATCAGGCTTTGAGATAAACAAAAGAGCTACAAAACACTATAAAACTGAGCATAAGCAAATACAACTTAAGACACTAATATATGATGACTTTGGGACCACAAAAAATAGAGGTAACCATATTACTCTAATCCTCCTAGAGTCCCGAAAATTATTTAAACTGCCAATCAACCTCACCTCTTTTATAGATTAGTGGGGCTGAGGATAAAATCACGCAAAATTCACAAATATCTACCATTTCCTAGATTTAATCAAACTAAAAATTATCTTCAAACTTCTAATCTTTTACATATTAGCGGGGCTCATAAAAAACACAGCACACAAAATATTTCTGGGATTTATAAATCACAGTGCTGTGAAAAATCAAACTTAGCCATCAAACTCTTAGTTAGTCTTTTACTTGTTACTACTCATTTTATTCTATTATTTATTTTATACTATAGCTGCAGCTGGACGAAGTCCAAAAAAGTTCCTCACGGGGAAAATAAAAATATATCATATCATAACATATTAATAAAATTCCCATTGTACCAATTCAGAAACTGATTCTCCCAAAAATATAGGCAAAAATTTAGTAGGCTATAGATTGAAATAAATTTTCTCAATCCCTCATTTCAAATTTACATATGTCGTTTTCAATTTCCTGAAATATCTTGCTATAGATCACAGTTCCCCACTCAACACATTAAAAATGCCCTGCATACACCGTGCAGCATTTTACTGATTGGGGTCGCATCCCAGTCAGACCACCAACTTTCTTAGTCCAGTCCCCCAGCAGAAGGCAGGACGGCAGCTGTTGTCAATGTTCAGGGCGGAGCTGTGTCAGACAAAGTTCGATGAGAGGAGACATCTCTGTAATGAGGCTTGTACACAGTCACTGGGCATTTTGGAAGGTGAACATCATGTTTTTCTTAGGCACAGGACGAGAAGACTGTTGCTCTGGGCTTTTGACCTTTGATCTCTGCCACATCCATTCAGACGCTGTCTGCAATGTGGATCCGATGACACACAGTCTTTCTGAGAGCTCACCTGATCAAAAAAAAATGCACACTCGTTGATACAATGCATTAAAAATGCCAGACTGAGGATATGGGATCACAGCAAGACAGTTCACTCCCTGCTTTCTCAAAAATGTTTCGTAAAAAACACAGCCTCTTTATTCATTTCTTTTTTCTTTTTTTTTCAATACCCCTTCAAATAGCTACTAGCCATACAACGTATCAGCAGCTGGGGCGCATCCCGTTCGCAGTTTGTAATCAGTGAAGGCCATCAAACCCTCATCTGCCTTGGAACTCAAACATCAGTTTCTGAAATGACACACTCAGAGAAAAAACAAATATTAAAAATCATTATCAACATGTCAATTTCAAAAACATTCATAACTCCTTATTCAACTATCTTACTTCCAGCCACAGCTATACAGATGTAGGCATAATTATATCAACTCAACATAGCTCAAACAAAATGCCATTATTTTATCATTATTCTTTATTCATTTGTCCCGAAAAGGGAAAGTTAACAAATTAACCATCGTCATCAATCATTAAAATATAAAGACTATTAGCTCAGTCACTAAAAAAATAAATAAAATAAAAAATAAAACACTAATTTAATATTCTTTTTTCAAAAACTCAACAATATCTTTCAAATATTATTACTTATTTTATATTGTTTATCATTCCTCTCTTACCATTTTGACAAAGAAAAAGTCCCATTACGAGGACACATTATGCTAACAGCGCACAGCCCAGCCCCCACCTTTTTTTTCTAACCTAGAAACGGGGGGGGGGGGGAGGAATCTTAACATTATAAATCGCAAAACCTATTTTATCATATTCCCATTAATAAAACAAACGCCACTATCACAACAGTATCATCTCACACAAAACAACACCAAACTTAGTTAAAATATTGAAGAAAAACAAACAAAATCCCCATATGCACATTTCTCACACACAATAACAATAATAGCCCCCACCTTTTTAGAAGCTAGGTCACACACTCAAATGCATACGCACACACTCTTCAGTCATTATAAAATAATAAACGGTGTTATTCTATCAATTCGTTGTCTACAAATCTTATAGCATTTAAACCGCAGCTTCGTACGGTAATTTCAATAAACGGGTTAACTTCAAACAAACCACCCGTAAACTGCTCCACAAATGCTGGAGTCATTTTAGCATCAAATTCAGCCTTTTTTCATTACCAACAAAGAAAATACAAAATTCTGACATACCATTTTGTCCAGCGAAAGCTTTGTATACAATCGATCCATAGTTCGTTTTTTCATTGTTCATCGACGCTTTTATTTTTCGCTGAACCGGAAGCGCATTCAGGACAAACCATTCTATATCCGGGTCGAAATCGCCTCCATTTTGTTTGTAGTTTTTGATGTTTACTTTCGGTTTCAACACAGTGACGTCTCACTTTTAGTATTAATAGTTCAATATGTTAACACATATGGCCACACACAGACAGACATAAGAATTACGTGACCTCTCGTTTATACACAGCGGTTACCCAATCCCGCTGAGCTAAACTGTTCTCCATATATTGCAAAATTTCTGCAAGGCGCTTATTTTTTAAAGAAATTGTCACGTACCATCGAATTCAACCGTGGAACAAAAGGAATTCAAACGGGAATCCTGACCTCAAAACTACATATTGTAGAAGCGCCAACAAAATAAAACAAAAGTTACACGTAATCTCTCGATTGCAAATACAGTGATACAAAATCCAATCATCGCTGTAATCAACCTGGACCCCTCAATACTGTTCAATTTCAAACAGGCGCTTTTTCAAATAAAAGACATATTACGTGATAGGACGTTTTCACCAAGAGCCATGAACAATTATGATAGTAGTCCTCAAATCGGCCAAAACTGCCAAAAAAGACAGAAGCGCATACCATAATCTTCAATATATATTATGGTCTAAGGATTCTTCATAGCGTTGACGAGAAACAAAACAAATCAAAAAATTAACCGCTATTTCTTCCTGTACAAAAAAAAGCTTCATCACTTCGAGTCTGCATCACGTCACCTTCAAATGCACCACTCCACGACGTGTTTAGTTCAATATCGTCGGAATTATCAACTCTCTAACGACATCAAACTATAACTTGTTCACACAGATCTCATTTAAAATTTAGACAATTTGGGAGACGAAAAACCAGGTGCAGCGGACCAGACAGACAGAACCTCTTCTACGTGGATAACAGTCTCCACTTACCGTACTTTATTTATTTAGGCCTAGAAGTTCCGCCCGTCCTTGAACGCCGCATCTAGCTCCACGTCCGTTCGGTTCAACGGAGGAGACCATTCGTTATAATTCAGCGTCGGCGGTCACCATTTGTTAGAGTAGACAATATTAAGTATTGTACTCTTTGCGTGTTCAATTAACTGAATGGTGAGATTCTGTTGAAGAAGTTCCTTTGCAAAGGTAAATAATTACCAGAAGCTTCTGATCACACAAATGAAGTCACCCAAGCAGTGCTCTGTTCAAATGTGTGTCTTCTCTCCAGCCCACATCATTATTTATTCACAAAGAGGATTCATAGAAAGTCAGCCCACAACACACCTGGTTACAACTGAATGAATACAAGAGAATCCGTTCCCATGGGTATAAATCAGATTAGAAAAAATACAATAATAATAAGCCTGACTCCCTTCCGACACAGCAGAATCCCGGCCCTCCCATTAGATAACGAATGAATGTTTGAACTCGTTGCCCTTCCTCATGAAAGTAACACAGACAAGAATACAATTCATTGAGCCTACACTGAGTCAACTAAATCCAAAATGGCTAAAATATAAATTAAAACTAAAAAACAATGTTAATAACTCATCAGTATCAACAAAGTAATGACTTTTGTACCCAACCCTAAATAAGTCCTGCACTGAAAATCAGGATACCCCAGCATTCGCACCCTGTAGCAGACACTGTATAAAAAACAAATTTTTGGGCTTTCAATTCAGCATCAGACACTGCCCTTGTAATACTGTTTTTATTTTCCACCTTTGTTAATGTTTATTTTTCAAATCGTTTTGTTTGTTTTATGTTTGCTTTTTATTTATGTACATTACTTTGTTTCCGCAGGAGTTGGTCTATGAATAAAGTTGAGTTGTGTCGTGTTAGCTGGTCAATACAGTTTCTTTGCATGTAAAATCCGGCTTTCTCATCACGCAATAATGAGACCATTACATATTTCCTTTTATTGAAGTTGCAAAAAGAGCAATGTGATTCCCCTGTAGTTTCCGCACTGACTAAGGTCACCTTTCTTTGGTAGCTTTAGGAAGATAGATAGGCGCCCTTCCACTCTATTGGGATGTCTTCTGCCGTCCTCCTCCTCCACCCAAGGTAATCAATTATGTGCATTTTTCTGCATCTTGATGTACTGTATCTCACTAGCCAGACATATTTCATTATTTTAGAAAATGTGAATATCTCATGAGGGCGGTTGATGCACGAGTAAGGCAGATGGACCCAGCCACAAAGAGGCAGAAGTGAAGGGGAAAGCAAGATAAAACAAGGATAAAAAAATAAATAATCATAATTACAAAGCCCAAAAAAAAGGAAACTAAATCAATCTATCATCCATCCATTTCCTGAACCGCTTACTCCTCACAAGGGTCACGGGAAGTCAATCTATGCAAAAAATTAAATAAAAGGCCAGACTACAAAATGTTTGTTCTAAATTTCTCATTTTGATAAATACTACTGTCATTTTATATAGAATGAAACTTGGAAAATCAGCATAACAGAACAGATTGTTTCTATGGGTGAAGACAAACACAACATTTTTAATAGAAAATTAAAATCAACCAACTACAAAACGTGTATTTAAAAAAAACAATTTTTTAGAGGACATTTATGAAAATATGTTCAGCAACACGGGAGGCCAATGCCACTTGTAATCAGACTGAGTGGATTCCATCAGTCCACTTATCTGCTGTTAATTACCATTGTAAGGGAGGGAAGGTGGCTGTGTCTTATTTTCAGCACGTCCTCATGATCCGACACTGGGAAATGGAGAGATGCTAACAAGTACCAATTTATTCAAGATCTACTTTGTCCTCTCTCGGTCACACAGATAGACATCGTGTGTTGCCCTGTTCAAATCTGTTAGATAGCGTCTGCAGCTCTGTCTGCTCCCTGCATTATAATTACAAGTTCAGCTACTTCCTAAACTCTGCCAAAAACTGTGGGCACTATTTTTGTGCCCATTGCAAGCCTGGTACGAGGCGCGGTCTAACTCAGCGTGGAGGCGGGCTGGACCAAGTGACGGTATTTTTGCAGACCTGTGCAAGCAGCATGTTGCATTTAAAAGGTGTTGTACATCATCGTGGGTGAGAAGGACTGCCAATCAAAGCCACTGCCTTTCGTTCCTTTTAAATGCTGTGCGCTGATAGTCCTTGACTTTGGAGGAACAAAACTTGAGTTGCTCGACAAGTCGAGCAAGTTGTGGAGACAGTGGACAAGATAGTCTTCCATTGCTGGAGCTCTTCATGCAAGCCGGCAAGACTTCATGCTGACATAGCGTCTGCAGCATGAAATACATAAATATGAGAGCAGAGCGCTTTTATTTATTGATTGATATTTAATTCTATTTATATTTAAGTTTGTATTTATTTACACATGCATTAATTTTTATATTTTTATTTTTTGAATATTGTTTATTTATTTATTATTACTTTATTGGTGTTTTATTTACATGTAGATTATTTTTATTTATTTATTTATTTTATTATATTTTTTTATATCTGTTTCTATTATCCCTTTTATTCATTAATTTATTTATTTATGTTTAATTTTGGAAGCTTTGGTCCTCCATACTTGACATGCCGGAACAACGCACTGATTTACTTGAGCGCAAAGTACGTACCTAACATGCTAATGGCAAAAATAATGGGTAGAGCATTAATTTTTCAACAATGTTGAGGTCCTCCAATTCTGGAATGACCCATATAGCGACTCCAGATATGCACTGCAGTGTGTCTTAATCTTGGTGACATTGTTCCACCATCTTTTGTATTCCCGGATAGCTCTATTACAGTAATGACACGGTCCACGGTGATGTTGAAAGCCGATGAGGTGTAGCACGGCATCCAGGGTGCATTCACTGAGCCAGGTTCCAGTGAAGTAGAAAACGGCAGAACTGTTATAGAAGCGAATAAGCGCATCCATTTTGTTGGGCATCATTTCAATAATTCTTGATGTTTCAATTAAATAGAAGTATACGCAACACACCTTTAATAAATTTGCGTTGTCTTGCGTGCATGATTAAAATAGTGCTGCTTTGGTCCGGTGTCTCAGTGGTATTAGAGGCTTAATTTACAAGTGGCGGACTCCTCTTGCATTTTGGAAGTAACGGCAGTAGGGTCGGCGAAGGTTTCGAGTTGTTAGCAGAAGAAGCCCAAAGATTCTCCTTCAGTAGATCAGCTCCCGCATCTGACTCGTTAAGAATACTTGGCATGGTGTTAGTTTATAACGTCACCCTTGTGGCGTGCCCCATCTCAAAATGTAAAATGTTTTCATAGTCCACTCCTCATGCCTTTAATGTTCACTTCCTTGTCTACCTGTTTATTTGGGTTACATTGTTGGGAACACAAAGTCAAGCTAGCCGCAGCAAGGCTTCATGCTATGTATGACTGTAACACGCCGCCAACGCGGTATGAACGGCAACTCCAAAATCAACATTACGTTAACAAATAATACTTGGAAATTAGTGCCTTGATACGCTTTTGTTTTAAAGTTATTCGCCTCTTCCCGACTGCAGCTGGTGCCAGTTTATATCACAAACCGTTGTCTGTCACCAACATCAACACGTGATCCTGCAAACTATGATGCTAAAAAAACAAACTCAAATTAAAACTCAAAATGCTGACATTGTATGATACGTCGCCTAACACCAGTGTTAGCGTCGAGTAGCTAACAGATGGGGCCTACTTTTGATGACTACTTTTCAAAGGCAGCTTGGTAAGTGAAAATGACTGAGCCCTCTAATGTTGACAGTCTAACGCAGTTGTAGTTCCCAGTATTAATTATAACAAGCAAAATATGTCATGTTTTTATTCATATTTGGTAGAATTTTCAGTAGGGTATCTGAATATCAAAATATTTGATGGCTGCAGCCCTAATATATCTGCACGCACGCACGCACGCACACACACAAGTGTATTGAGTTAATAAAAGAGGCTCTGTGAGATGATAACAGCATTTTAGTTGTGATATTTATTGGTGGAGAATAAACAGCACTCACAGACTTTCTTTGCCGTTTGTTTACGATGCTCACCTACAATTGAAAACTCCCCGACTGCTTCAAACGTGCTGGCAAGTTTTAAAATTCAAACTCTGAAACACTGAACTGCACTTAGAATTTTACAGTGTGAAAATAAAAAAGGCCTCACAGCCTGTATGTGAAGGATAGTCCAGATAGACAGTTGAACACGGACAGTCTTCGCATGCAGTGATGACATCACCCTGAGGAGGAATAAGACCCTGAATTGAAACAGAGCCAAAGACAAACATTCACGCTGGGCACTTTAGAATCTTCAGTTAACCTACAGTGAGGAAAATATGTATTTGAACACCCTGCGATTTTGCAAGTTCACCCACTTAGAAATTATGGAGGTGTCTGAAATGTTCCTGATAGTTGCATGTTCACTGTGAATCAGAATCTAAAATAGGAAAATCTTAAAATCACATTGTATGATTTTTAAATAAAATATTTGAATGTTAGTGCTGGAAATAAGCATTTAAACACGTGAGAAAGTAAAGGTTAATATTTGGTACAAAAGTCTTTGTTTACAATTACAGAGGTCCAACTCTTCCTGTAGTTCTTTACCAGGTTTGCCCACAATGCAGGAGGAATTTTGGCCCACTCCTCCATACAGAATTTCTCTAGATCTCTTTAGGTTTCGGGGCTGTCGCTGAGGAACACGGAGTTTCAGCTTCCTCCCAAAATTTTCTTTTGAATTTAGGTCTGGAGACTGGCTAAGCCACTCCAAAATATTGATATGCCACTTCTTGATTATACTGGCTGTGTGCTTTGGTTTGTTGTCATTTTGGAAGACTCATCCACGACCCATCTTCAATGCTAGACTGTGGGAACGAGGTTGTTGGTCGAAATCTCGCAATACAGGGCCCTGTTCATCTTCTCCTTAATATGGCACAGTCATCCTGTCCCCTGTGCAGAAAAACAGCCCCAAAGCATGACGCTTCCACCTCTATGCTTCACAGTAGGGATGGTGTTCTTGGACAAACTTTCTTCCTCCAAACATAGCGATTGGAGTTAAGACAAAAAAAAATAAAAATCTATTTTGGTCTCATCTGACCACATGACTTCCTCTGGATCATCCAGATGGTCAAACTTCAAACGTGCTTGGACATGTGCTGACTTAAGCAGGGGAACCTTGTGTACGATGCATGATTTTTATCCCGAACGTCTTAATGTATTACCAAGAGTAAAAATGGTAACATTGTAATTGAAGCAATGGTCCCAGCTCTCTTCGGGTCATTGAGCAGCTCCTCCTGTGTAGTTCTGGGCTCATTCCTCGCCTTTCTTAGTATCACTGATACCCCACTAATTTGAAATCTTGCATGGAGCACCAGTCCAAGGGAGTTTGACAGTCATCATTACCCTATTCTAGCAATTGCTCCAACAGTTGTTGTTGTTTTCTCACCAAGCTGCTTGGCAATTGCCCGTAGCCCATTTCACCTTTGTGGAGAAGTCTACCATTTTGTCCCTGGTGTCTTTTGAAAGCAGTTGTAGTCTGACAGATTGTGAGGTGCACATGTGTTTTTATGTACCTAACGACCTCAAAAAGGTGCTGCTAAGTTAGATTAATAAGTTTGTTTTGTTTTATGGTTTTATCGAAAATACAAATTGAAGCAAAAAAGAAAACAAGAATAGGAAGAAAGAAAATAGTTCATATGTTCAAAAGTGGATGGTAAGGCAGAGTAACAGGTCTTTGAGGGCCAGCATTCTTGCTTCAAATACTTATTTTCAGCACTAACATATACAAATATATTCTTTAAAAATCCTGCAGTTTGATTTCCTGAGTTTTTATTTTAGATTGTCTCTCTCACAGTGGACATGCACCTATGAGGAAAATTTAAGACCCCTCCATAAATTCTAAGTGGGTGAACCTATTTTCCTCCTGTATCTAAATGTTGAAATTGAAAATCCTTCGCCATTAGAAAATTAAACCCTGAGCATCTATAGCTAACATTGTTTTCGATGTTCAGAATAGATTTTGTTTACCGTGTACCATATGTTTTGTTTGCAAAGTATTTCTTAATTTTCACATTTTTTTAACCAATATACAGACGCATGTGCGTGTGTGCACGCGCTCTTATTTGTTCCTCATTAGCACATTGTGGTTCTAAAATGGGCACCAATAGCTCATCTGTAAGGACGGGCTTTGAATCCAGAAGGTCACAGTTCACATCAGCAAAATGGAAAAACGGCAACTATTGCAGAAAGTTTCCTTCATGAATAATGTCAATGTACCCGTGAGCAAGGCATCGACCCCTTACCACTCCGGTTCACGGTGTACACTACACAGTTTGCACGCCCCTTTCACTTGAATGTGTTATCTGCTTCTCTATGTGGTCTGACCACACAAACGGTCGAGTGAGTTGAACTTCCCCTTGAGGTTTAACAAACAAAATCAAAAATTAAATAAAAAAATATATATTCGAGGTTGGCAGATCAGCTGTTGTAAACCCTCTTTATTTACATTCACAAAGGTATCACTGGATTGTAAATGCTGTCCTTCTCAAGAGTATTGTTGATTGTTTCCTTGTTGATGCTGCAATAATCCATTTTAGTTGTCTGGGTGAGTTCTTGCATCAGAAATTAAATATAGTCACTTGCTGCATCTCAGCCTAGTAAAGCATGCTTTTCACTTTACAAATAAAACATTGCTCTTACAGTGAGAACACTCAGAAATTCATGATCCATGTACCAATATCTTTTTAACTTGGTTATTGCAGTTATTGACTGCAAATGTGTTAGTGTTTTATTTTTCTTAAATCCGAAGGTTAATTATGGTTATAATTTTTTATTAAATAATGTATCTAAATGTACAGTATGCAACTCCCTGTAGAAAATGCGGATACTATCCAAATGGGAAATGACAGCCTGTTTTTAAATAGCTTATGGTTGTGTGTGATCAAAATCACTGTCGCTGTCCAAATACATCTGAACATTTAGTCGTTAATTTAATGAAAATGAAAATCCACACTGATTCTAAAGATTGGCATTTTACCTTTTAGCCATTTCACATGTTAGACGCTTAATATGCTCCATTTTTATATTTCCCTGAGCAGCAAACTGTCAAATAATGAATAATTCATTACTGTTAATTTCTAATTTCAAGGTTATTAGACCATAGAATGTTGCATTATTTAAAAAGACATATGAGGCTGAAGTAATGGCTGTGGGAACACCTGCCTCAATTTACCACCTTCCCTTAACACATTTGCAAAATTACATTGGCTTTTCCTCATGTCACACCAATTCTCAGCCATTAGCTCAGATTATTTTTTCATGCTAAAAAGGTCTTGGGCATTATTAGTACGCAATCAAGTCCTTGTGAACATTTACAATACAACAAAACAATCCTCACCTTGAGTGGAATTAGTCATCTGCTTTAACCAGGTGGGCTAAGAGATGACAATTGGGAGTTTGCAGGAGTGACCACAGGCCAATTTAAATGCTAAACTGAAATTAATTTAAAGATTTTATGTTTTCATGAAGATATCTATTCAGACAGTAAAATCATGAAAAATCCATGTACATACGAAACCGCTTAAAATGACTCAATACAATGTAATGTAGTTCATATGCCAAGCTGCTGCCTGTCAAGCTGCTGCCTGTATGTAGAACCATTGAAATAATGAGAAAATGCGTGTGTATCTTCAGTTTCACCAACTTTGGATCTGTGTTACTATCTTTTTTTAACGACGTTTCCGTTTTTTTTTTTTTTTTCAAGCAACTGTGGTCCTCATGTAAGCGACATTCTTATTTCCTGCACGTTAGAGGGAGTTTTATGTGGCCTGTGAAAGCCAAGAAATAATGTGCATGAGAGCATGTCTGCGTGGCACAGATAATTATTTGGCGTCCCAACCAGTAATGGCTGTTATAGCGGTTGGCGCTTAAAATGTCAGCAAAAATGAAGATATAGAAAAATAAATGCAGACTGTAGACCTGATTTTTTTTAATGAATATTGATGTACTAGTGATAATGGTTGCATGAGCAAGTTTAATATGACTGCTTATTATTTTGTTTTAACATATATTCCCTGAATTATAACATACAACGTATCTACAAATAAGTAGCTGCTGATTAAAACAATATAAATGTGCTTTATATATAGTATTTTTTTCTCCATGACTTAGTCTATGTACATCAAAGGCCAATTTATTTTAAATATTGTTCACAAGTATGTCTAAAGCTGTTGCTGAGCATGTCTCCTTTGCTGAGATAATCCACCCAGTGACGTGCAGTGAGCTCTAGGTTTGGGTAGGTAGGCAGTCGCAAATTGAGAAGCACACACCAATTACAAATTTGTGTGTCGGCAGGCGAGTGTACACCGTATCCTTGGGTGACCAAATTTTCATTTCCAAAAAAAGAGGACACTCGGCCCGACCTTGAGATACTTAAATGATACTCGATTTACTCCTTGATGCCATACATTCAAA
Organism: Leptonotus elevatus; assembly: GCF_054856555.1. Taxonomy (NCBI): domain Eukaryota; kingdom Metazoa; phylum Chordata; class Actinopteri; order Syngnathiformes; family Syngnathidae; genus Leptonotus; species Leptonotus elevatus. The sequence continues at coordinate 4,199,266 of NC_141247.1, forward strand.
CTATTTTAACATATTCCTCCTCTTTAAGGGTAAAAAAATATATATATAAAATTACTCTCTTTTGAAGTCTTACATTTTTTGCTCTGCAATTTTTAATTATTATTATTTATTTATTTTACTTCGAGCGTGGTTCGTACCTATCGCCTCCGGTGGCAGCTCAACATTTGCCACTCAGCTAAAGTTCTGGGCCACCGCCACATCTAGTCTGGCAGCCATGGTAAACGTTGCAGTGCACTCCGCCTCCGATTTGTTGCACAACGAAAAACGGACAATCCCATTAATTAATAAAACCCGCCCAGACGCCCGGAAAGAATGTAATAAAGTGGATATCTCCCTGTAAAACAGCCTAATTTCTCACAAAATCAAGCTAGCAATAGCAATGCCAAACATCATGTAAAGTGAAACAGCCAGTTAATCAAAGCACATCCACAAAGTCCTTTTGTACCATTCTTTGTGAAAAGTACGAATAATTCTCTGTCCCTTACTTTGCTGAAAATCCGGTAGTTACGGCGTTGATCTCTCATCCTTCAAAAGATGAGGTTTTTCCTCAAAATAAAATTTTCCACAGTGGCGTCATCTTACTGCCCTACTGTGCACAAAAGTGTGTTTTGAATTCACGAATGCACTATGCGAATTTTAGTTAACTTAAGTTTGCATAGGAATGATACAGCAACGTAAAAATGCTGCGTAGTGATCTGCCTATTTGCGTAAAGGACTTTTCTACTGGAAAACTGACTACGCATGCGCGAACACACATTGCTAGACAGACAGGGTTGGGAAAAGCACAGTTGCGGTGTGCCTTCGGAAGGATACTTTTTGCCTGCAGGCCAGAATAAGTAATGAGTCATTTTTAATTGTGGTATGAAAATCACCAAATGTTGTCACTTTCAAACCTATAGGTAGTGTAGGCTTTCTGAAATGAAATAAATAATTTAAATAAATAGAAAAAGCCAAATGGTTTCAACTTTCATTTCAGCCTGCGGCAGGCAGTGCCTACTTTGCCTGCCCTGACCGCACGTCACTGCAGCCACCTCACTGGTGTGTAATCAATCAGGAAGCTGATTACCATGATTATTGCACAGGTGTGCTTTGAATTGCCCACAATAAAAAACACAAATGTAGCAATTTGGCTGTCAGTGTGATGATAGTTTGCCCCACTATTCAATTACCTGCCCACTTCGTGATTGCTCAATGGCTCAACCGCTATGCACCTGCTAATACTTTGCATAACCTTCTAACCTCTGGGAAGTTGAAGAATGAATGGCAATTGAATTTTTCTATTTATTTTGGGGGAAATTGCTTATAGTATTCTATTCAGGCACAATTTGAGGGATGACTTCATAAATGTAAGCTTTCACACATGCTGAAGAAAAAAAAAGAAGAAGCACTTACGGGTCAGTGCCACACCTTTCGTCTCAACAACTAACAAACAGAAAAGGAATAATAAAAAAAAAATATATATATATATATTCTGTTTAATCACAAACGACAGGTATCGAGTCACGGGTCCTCAGTCATTGCCATTTTGTTTTGGTGTGTCTGCTCACATAACCAAGACATTTTATGGGAGGGCAACCATTTAATTGGTTAATTGGTACGGGTGGCTCACATGTTTACAACTGTGTCTCACACATGACGTGAATATCTGCACACACTAACAGTTACTTACTATCCGCGCTGTTTTGCGTTCCAACAGCCGAAATATTACAAAATACATAATAGTTACTTGTGAATTTATTTATGTATTATTTTCAGCCATGACTTCTTTCCGGCAAGACGCTTTTTCCTTAATTGTTATCTTTTCATGGTTTATTCATTGCAATAAAGTGCAAAATATTGTAGGTGCACCAAACCCTCGCCTTTCATGATATGGATGTATCATAATGCTAAATGTGAGGGTGGGACCTGACACGGCTGCCACACACTAGTTATCGCCAACCACCAATCAGAGAAAGGCTGATTTCCATATTCATATTGAGCAGAACAGCGATACGATCAAGCTACGCTTATTTAAATGCTAATATTAATGGCCATTAAAAATGACAGGCATGTTTGACCAACTGAAATACCTTGAAAATGTATTTAATCAAGAGCATATTTTCCCAAAGGTGCATAACCTGCCAACCTCTGAAGAGTTCAAAATGAATGGCTTCAATTTATTTTGGGAGAAATTTGGTTTGCAGACCCAGAAACCCAAATTATCTTGCAAACCCAATAAAAGGACATCAAATATTATTATGGGGGAAATGTGGCATGGAAAAGGATTATGCAAGGAAATACAATACTTCAATTATATCAATTATAAATAAAGCCAAACATGCATTAGGTTGATTAAAAGCAAGAACGAGTATTTACTGCATAATGATGATAGTCGAATTTAAGATGGTTGCTGGGTCAAGGAGAGGTTGGCTGAGGATTTTGTAAATGGGAGAGCAAATAAATGTTCTGCCAGATCATGAATCATAAATCATGTATCCTAAATTACAAAATTGTGGGGGTTTTTCCCTCTGTTGGATCTCGCACAACAAACCATTTAGACATCGACAATGTGCCAGACGAGTTCACTCTGTTTACAGTCAAGCTTTGTATCTTGCGTATAAGAAGAGCCAGGTGAGCTGAGGTAGCAAGAAAAGCAGATGGGGGAGGACCAAATCAAAATCACCATGCACGCCGTACTCGCAAGAAGAACTTGTTACAACTTAAGTTTACTAAATCATTTAGGCACTGTTCACATTTCCAGGCAGCAGTCTTGCTGCTATGTTATGGCTAGAGGGGCCTGATGACAGAGGGAATTACATTAAGCAAGACTTGAAAACTGTGGGAGAACAAAAAAAGTTGGATCTCTTATTTTTAGCCCCACATCAAAATCTTGCTTAGCTTGATATAACCTGAAAATGTGTTTCTTTGTGTGGAACAGCATGTGTAGTACACCTAGAAATAAAAAAACTAAATGGGGAAAGAAAAGGATACAAATAACCTAATGTCAAGGAAAATCACATATTTTCACTCAAATCTAAGGCTATTAACACTTTCACGAATAGTGGTTACTACAGTGGACCGCTATTAAAATGTTTTCTCCTATATAAATGAATATTTTTGCCACAGTTGGCCATTAGCCACACCAGTGGACACTAGTTTAGTCCTGACATACACTGCCATCCAGTGGTCAACATTTGTAAGTGCAAAAAAAAAAAACGACAAGATGGCCGACAGACGTACAGATGTGATGTGCAAGGAAGGAATAAGTGTCTATTTCTTCTATTCCAGGAGGTCCTTGCAAGTAAAAAAAATATATATTGGGAGATCAAGCAACAACTAAGGAGTAATATAATTGTTAGAGTATCCAAGTATTTATTTTGTAATAGGAAATGGTGATTGATCATGAGTCCACTAAATTAAACTTTGGACATCACTTAATGTTGTTGTAACTTGTTGCTTTTGAAAATACTTCAGCTGCAGTATTTTTTGTTGTTGTTGCTTTAAAACATAAAATTTTCATTATAGCAAAATGTATTGATTTTAGCCCTCATAAGGGTCCTGGTCCTTATGTTTTGTAGTCATCAGGTGCAGAACATGATAGCAAAACCTAAAGGATAGTCGACCATATACCATCTGACTCAAGTAGGGATGATGACAGCGGCGGTGATGATGATTGATGGTTGCCAGAAAAAGGAAAATTACTATCTGTACCTTTGGATAAATGTTTTTGCAATAAATGCAGTAGTTTTGAAATATGTTAAAAATATGTGAACACAATGTTAAAAATCAAACAGATATTGTCTATAGTGATTTATTTCATCAGTTGCTCAAATGCACGTTATCCACCCTAGTGGACATGCCACTGTTGACAGTCTTCTGCTCTGATTTAATTATAACTGTTTTGATTTTAGTTATAACTGTTTAGATTTAGTCATAACTGCTTTAACCTCCTCAGTAAAGCTTGATGAGTGTAATAATGTGACGGGACGTTTGAAGATTCTTCCTTCCTTTTCCCACGTAATTAGCCATCTGTTTTGGGGGAGAAAATGTGTTAAAAAGGATTCCTTTGTAAAGTTGAATTTGCTGCAAAGGTGCCCGGTTGTCTGAGACCTACTATATTTCCGCATCAATCGGCCATCTGTCAATGTGTATTGAGTACTGTCTATCTTGGGACTTAAGGGCAGCACTGGTGAGAAAGGAGGAAGGGGAGAGGGGATGGGTTTTTGGGGGACCGCTATGCTGAAAGTATAAGAACGACTACAAGTGGGAGGGTTGGACAAACTTGCAAGAGGAACTGCAGCGTTTTGTCTGTAACTTGTCTGTGTCCAGAAATTTCTGTAAAATAAATCCTTCGAAGGACCTGTTCACCGATCTCCAGTCTGTATTCAGAAAATCAACATTACGAACACGCGGAAAATTTAAGGATTGTTTTCTTAACACCACCAACTACTTGAAAAATGTATGTAAAAAAAAAAAGAAGTGATTATTTTTTTTCATGCCTAAAAAGTAATAAAAACAGTTGAGAAAAAAATCCTGATGTAGGTTATCATAATTTGTGCATGAAAGGGTTCAATCATTAAATGGACGACAGCTTCAGTCCTGGTTCGGTTCTGCAAAGAGTTTTAGCTTCTTGGAAGTGCAGAGAAATGGTGCAGAAATTGCCAAGGTTTTGTCGCTGCGTAATACTCACAAAAACACAGGTGGACATTAGCGCAGGAAGGCAGAAGCTCAAGAGGCCCTCAAAAGTCTTGGATTATAAACATAAAGGCAAACAAAGGTACAGGGTAGTAGGGTCAAAATACTAAATGAACTAAGTAATTCACCACCATAGACGACAGGCAGCAGAACACATTAAATACAAGATGCAACATTTAAGAATGAACGGAGAATTAAAGAACCGGGAACTAAATACAACCAAATACAAGCAGATGGAGAGAGCTGATGCACACAAGCAGAATTTTATTCTACTGTTGCTAAAAAAAACATGTTGTTCACATGACTCTGTTAACTGTTAATGTTGGTGAACGACTTGTGGTGACTAGCTTTTTTTTTGGTGGTTGTTTTAACCGGAGGAAATATCCGAATGAATGTCCTTTAATTCGTGTTTGCATGTTGACTGGAGCTCGTTTTTAGGTTTGCATAGTAAATGTTACGGGTACCGGACTGCAGCACCCGATGGCAATTATAGTTGTACCTGTAAAACAGGTTAAAGTGTGAAAATAATGCAGACCGCGACATTGTTGTCTGTCATTCGCCAGTTCCCGTCGACTCTGAGAAAATGGCCGGACGCATGCGCTCTACATAACTGTGTCTGGCACTTCAAACTGAACTGTGGGCTTACACTGTCACCTACTGACCACATTAAGTACCGTTCATTCCACACATTAAACCAAGGAATACATACTAGAGAATGCAGGTGAAATAAAGATAGTTTTGGGGAAAAAATAAAACACAACATTGTGATCACACTTTGTGGGCATCACATAAACACCAAAACATATAACTGTTCTGTGAGAACTCGAAAAGTAACACGCAATTCTAGAGTTATATAGCCATGGGGATTTACAAGATGTACTCATCTGTGCCTTTGTCTCCCACTGTGCACTTTACATTACTTTCTGCTGCTTTATCAGACAATTAGTGAGTGTATTTTTATGCACCATCTAGCGCGGATTGGTAAGTGACGTCAAATGGAAGAGATGCATTTATGGTTTGGAACTGCCAGGGTAAATAAATAAAGCCTCGGTGAATACTCCTGAGTTATGTGATCATGAAAGTACCTTTGCTTCACGACTGAAAAGCTATCAGATGGTGAAACCGGCGATGTTACGACCAAGCTAGTAAGAAATATAGTTAAAACTATTGTAGGCTACTATTTGTAACGCCTCCAACGCCCAACATTGCATACCGTATACTATATGTTGCCTTTTTCTATGGAAACTGAAGCTCAAAACCAATATTTTGATGTGCCGTTCTGTAGTTAGTTAGTGTTAGTTGTCAATGAGTTATAATTCAAGTCAAAATTAGTTTGTTCCTACAAGGATGCATTTAGTTAGAGGACAGTATGATTATTGGCTTGGCTTGTGTTACCGCATTAGACTGAACATTTTGTATTTGAGGGAGATAAAAAAAATACTAATTATTCTCAAGCAAAAAATAAAATAAATAATTTTAAATTATATTAAACTTTGTAACTTCCAACCTTTATTGAGCTAACGTACTCATTTTGCATGAGTAAAATCTTTCAAACCACCAAACAAAAATGCCACCATAAGTACAAAATTGAAATAATTTAGTTACTTTTTTAAATGGGGGATTAATTTATTTAATAATGATTTTGAGATTTTAAAAAGAAAATGCACAATTTGTAACCATAGCTGGTAAATTAACTTGAAATGAGAAATATTTGCACTCTATGGTGGGGGATCACTGCCTTTGATTCATGTATGTAACAAGATTTATTTTTCCCCCCAAATATAAATATTGGAATTGATATTTGGTCCAGAAAATAAATAATCCCAGGCTGTACGTCATACATAAAATTATCAACATACCCAAATTAATTTACACACAAGGGAAACATAAGTTTATATCGCCAAATGTCAATGTGTGCTCCTCTTATCAATAACAGTAACACAATGTAAATGTTTTATGTATTAAAGTAAGTGATTATTGGTCTAACAAATAGTGATAGATGAAGTATAATTGGTAACTGAATTGAAAATGAAGTATTAAATTGACATTTATGTCAATTGTAGAAATTCAGCCCTGCAGACAGTTCATTTATTATGCACGGCAATTACCTCGTCCTGCCTTCCTACTCTGCCGATATGAAATAAGGTACATACTTACATATAACGTCACTCGACATTGTGCTATATGCTTAATGTGAACAAGTACATTATAAAAGTTTTATTTAATCAAATGGACAGCAACGTAAAAAAAAAAAAAAAAACTTTTTGGAGCTATTAGACATGTTAAAAGGCTAATTCCTCACCAAAAACCTCACTTAAGTGGTGTTTTCCTCTATTCGCCCCTCTATGAGAAATAACCTGAGAAAACGAACTGTTGGAACTGTTTGACGTCATTAGGTGTGGCCCCACCCCCGCACCGCCTCTGCGGACTAAACGCACAACCACTTTCTCTGAGACCTCCATAGGATAGTGGCAAAGTAGCCTTTATCAATAAACATTCTGTCCAAATGAATTAAAAGCAATTAATTATCCTTCACATTTGCAATGCCAAAGTCCAATGACAATTGGCCGTCTTAAAATCCCAGAAAGGGTTCTGGCTGACACTTGTGTAAACTACAAGTAAAACTTTTTGCGCTCTTGAGCCTAACTGAACGAATGGTGTAGTGGTTAGCGCACTTGCCCTGTAAGTATCAGTTCCACTGTTCGCTAACAACTTAGTATTGCCTTTTTTTTGTTCCTTCTTTTCTTTCTTTCATCCCTCTTCTCCCCTCCACTACAATTTATTGTGGCAATGAGCCGTTTTGTTTCAAATGTTTATTGAAGAATTGAACATCCATCCAATTTCCACACGTAAAAAAGACATTGTTGTACTACAACGGCTGGCCGGTCTTGCGTGGCCACACAGGGCAGCAGCCGGCTCAAGAGGGGCGCGGCAACCACACGGGGAGAAGCGGGGTTTTACTGAACCAGGCGTTTTACTTCCGCATTAGAAAAATATCTAGCAAAATACCTAATATTTCATAAAGAATTACATCGCCATAGTGTCAAAGGTAAGATTTAATCATGTAACAATTAGACCAGTCACCCTCAAAAAAATTTTCCCCTTTCCTTAACATTTCCCTCTGAGTTCAGTCAACCTTGGCTGAGCTCTCTCCGTTTCTCCCCTCTTGCCCAAACCAGAGACAATTCAAAAACAAGAGATTACACTCTTTTGAAGTCAACCACAGGCCACCTCACCAGGATGTGAATGTTTGTTTGTCACAAGCCAGAACCACGAGTTTATGGCATCAAAGTATTTTATCGGAAAGCATCATCTTCACCCCTGCTGACATTCAATGCCCTTTTTACTTCATTTTTACAAATTTTTGCTACTTGCTGGTCCACAACAGTCACCTCTTCTATGCTTCGTTCTCTCTCATTTTCCTCATTCATCAACTCTTCAAAGTACTCTTTCCATCTTCCCATCACACGACTGGCATCTGTCAACACACTTCCATCGCTATCCTTTATTACCCTAACCTGTTGCACGTCTTTGCCCTGCCAACCTGTATAGATCGGTCTCTCCCTCCTTGCTTTCCAACCTATAGCATATAAGTCATTGTAAGCCCCTTGTTTGGCCTTTGCCACTTCTACTTTCACCCTACGCTGCATGTCCTTGTACTCCTGTCTACTTTCTTCAGTCCTCTCAGTGTCCCACTTCTTCTTAGCTAACCTCTTTCTTTGGATCCACTTCTGCAGCTCCTCATTCCACCACCAAGTCTCCTTATGCCCTTTCCTTCCAGATGACACACCAAGGACTGTCCTACCTGTCTTCCTGATCACATTTGCTGTAGTTGTCCAGTCATCTGGAAGCACCTCCTGACCATCCAGAGCCCGTCTGAACTCCTTCCAGAAAGTCATACAACACTCTTCCTTTTTCAGCTTCCACCATTTCGTCCTCTGCTCTGCCTTTGCCGTCTTTGTCTTCCTCATCACCAGAGTCATCCTACACACTAACCATCCTATGCTGTCTGGCTACACTCGCACCTACCACTACTTTGCAGTTGCTGATCTCCTGCAGATTACACCGTCTACACAAGATGTAATCTACATGTGTACTCCTACCTCCACTCTTGTAGGCCACTCTATGTTCCTGCCTCTTCTGGAAGAAAGTATTCACGACAGCCATTTCCATTCTTTTTGCAAAGTCAACCACCATCTGTCCTTTGGCGTTCCTCTCCTGGATACCAAACTTACCCATCACCTCCTCATCACCTGTTTCCTGCAACAACGTGTCCATTGAAGTCTGTACCAATGACAACTCTCTCACTTCTAGGGATGCTCTGCATCATTTCATCAAGGTCCAACCAAAAGTTCTCCTTCTCCTCCAGCTCACATCCTACTCGTGGGGCATACCCACTAAGAACATTGATCATCACACCTTTTTACCTCCAGGACGTTCCTAACAAACTCCTCCTTCACGATATCTACTACTCCATTTCACTTCCTATTTACACCATGATAGAAAAATTTGTACCCTGCTCCTAAACTTCTAGCTTTGCTCCATTTCCACCTGGTCTCCTGAACACATAGTATGTCCACCTTCCTCCTCTGCATCATGCCAACCAGCTCTCTACCTTTTCCTGTCATCGTTCCAACATTCAAAGTCCCTACTCTCAGTCCTAAACTCTTGGTGTTCCTCTTCTCTTTCTTCCTATGAACACACCTTCCTCCTCTCCTTCTTCGACCAACAGTAGTCCAGATTCCACCGGCTACCTATAGTTCAGCAGCACCGATGGTGGTCGTTGTTAACCCGGGCCTCGACCGATCCTGTATGGAAGTCATATATTTGATTCGCATTATAAACATTGATTAGTATCTCATATTAATATCTTAAACGACAAGTACAGATTACAGAGATAATTAACGTATCATAAATCATTTGAATCTAATGTTACTAATTAAAAAATAAAAATGAGAATAAAACCTAATAGGGCCAAATTATAAGATGAATGTGGCAGGCAATCATGGGACTCTGTAGTAAATTGGGAGAATAAATAGAAAAAAAAGAAACAGGTAGATAATCCTGACTTCGATATTTAATTTCCTGCTTGAACTATTTGTATACAAGCAAATAAAAATATTTTTTACATACGTAATATGCCCCCTTTGATAATAAAAGGGGTTAACGTATTAACTTACAAAATGGTAATTACAGATGTATTTTTTTACCCCATTATTCAAGTTATTTATATTTCCAGCATTTTTGTATGTACGTGTGTGTGTTGCAGGGGACCTTCAGGCCATAAACATGGCATCTTACATGGGCACAAGTCTTAACACCTCTGAAGGTTTTGTGACTATTGCCCTAGGTGTTGCTGCCAGCTGGCTTGACTGCTTTTTCAGTCCAGCAATCTGAAAACTGTCAACTCAGCAAACAACTCAGCTCGCATAAAATCTTATGCTGTGTTTTGTCCCTTTTTAAATGCAGAAATCTCTTTGCAATTGACCTTTTCTGTCTCTTATTCTTTTCTGTTCTTTTGTTCCACCTCTCTGTGACAATTCTCCCATCTGTGATGGCAGGCCTCTGTCGTTTCAGCAACAGTGATTGTAAGAGTCGCTGGTGGAGTCTCTCCAGCCGAGCCAAATGTCTCATTACTTGAATTGTGCAGAGTTGGCCTCCCATTCTCAGTAGAGCAGCTGTAAGCTGTCAGTGCCAGCTTTAGCCATCACTCATCATCTGTCCTCTCTCGTCCTCTTAGCTCCATTTCATACACTTTCATACACTTCTCAATGCATGCGCTCATTGCTTCCTCCTATCTCCCGCCACTCGCTCCATCCCTTCTTCTTGGCGATTTTTCACTCCCTTCCTCTCAGTTACCTTGGTAGCAGTAAGCCCGCAGAGAATCAGCAAATGCGGTAAAGATAGAATGGAGAAAAATGAGGTGGCTTGATTTCAGTCTAGCTAATTGGCTTATGCAGCAGTTTCCCACTATGACATGGTTCATCCTGAAAAGTTATGCTCTGTGTGGTGGTGGTGGGGGGTCAGTTCATTTCAGCCATGGGTGCTAAAAGTGTGTGTCATTTTTGACATTGTTCATTTACAGCTGCAGTTGTACTACTCGGCCCTCCCACTGTTGTTTCCTGTGGTTGCATTTGCATGTACAGTGCGTGTGTGTGTGTGCGAGCTTGAGTGAGAGAGAGAGAGAGAGCGAGAGAGAGAGAGAGCGAGAGAGAGAATCTGAGATGCAAAACAACTAAATCTGCAGTGATGCAGTTAAGAGGAGAGAAAGCCGTATAATCAGATGGGAGCTACTGAAGGCAAAGGAAAAGCTTACTGTGATTCACAAGTTCAGACAAGAACTGAAATTGGACTGGCGTTGCAGTATTGCACCATTTGTTTTTCCCATTGTTTTATATGATACCTCCTTCGTTATGTTTTCTTTTTTCCCCTTCAGACAAACTTGGGGTGCTAATTTGCGAATCGGGGTTGCATTTAGGGACCAGCTTCATATGGGCTTCCATGACAAGTGACAAAGACAAGTAGAGGTTGATGAATGTGAGATCTTGCATTTGGCAAATTCACACTATCCAACTCCCAGGTGGAAAGCGCCTCGGGTTCATGAGGGGCAAGGGTGCCTGAGTCCAGTGTAATGCAAAGGGTGACTGCCCTGGTAAGCGCGCAAGCTGTATTAACCCTTGAACAAACCCTGATGTGAAAACAACATTCGTTAGTGTCACAAATGTTTGCCCTCAGTTGGATACAGGCTTTACCTGTGAGCTGTATCCAATTTGCAAGTGTTGAATAAAAAAAAAAAATGCAACAAAACATTCATGTAAATTTGGAAGTGACAAAAAAAAGTCAGTATTGTAGCGCATGACCAAAATTATTTTTACTCCTAAACATTTTAAGCAACTTTGTTTTTTTTTAGAAGAGAGTATCAAACTGGTAGCCCTTGGCATTATTTAGTACCCAAAAAGTAGATATCTGTTTCAAAAACTATCTGAGCTACTCAGCTAGTGCCACATTATTTTCCTTTTACAGTATCATTTAAAGTCACCAATTGTTTTCAAGGTTTGGACAATGGAATTAAATGACCTTGTAGTGAATAAATTGAGTTCTCAATTGTTACCATCAGTATTTGAACACCAAGTTTTGTGCACTACAGTGGTCCCTCACTTTTCGCGGGTGATATGTTCCACGCCCACCCACCATAGGTGGATATACGCAACGTAGAGGTTGTTTAACCCATTAAGACCTAAAGCGCCTGACAAAAAAAAAAAAGCCTCTAAAACCTATGGGTGACTTTTGAGTCACCCCCGAAAACCTGAAGTTTTCCTGGATAGTCAACAATATTAAAAATAATTGATATCTCAGCTCCCGAAGCAGATAGAAACATAATTCCAAAAGCTTTTCAGAGCTTACACCTGTGGCGTTCACACAAACATACGTTTATTATTATAAACCTTCAATATTAAAAAATTTAATAAATAAACAAACAAATGTCACATCTGCGGATATATAACTCCATATATATTTACCTTCAACACTGGAGCGCAGTTGTAATAACCTCGGGGGATCCATTCCGTTACAAAGTCATCAAAATTTTCAACATCCTCATTGTCTACAAACATATTTCTTAACAGTTATGTCACTGTCGACTCACAGTTCAGTTACACTGATGCATTTTTTTTCGCTCCGTCGTCAATCGCGTAATTTATTTCATAACTCCCGCAAATCTGCGTCAGCCATAAATGCTCGAATACAATTCCAGGACATGCTACGAGGCCCACGTCACCCCATCGTGTATATTCTGATGCATTTCATTGGATAAGAGACCAATAATTGGTCAAGACAAAACAAAATGACATATCCGCTCTTCCGGGTTCAAGATAAAATATTGTGGGGGATTTACACCTCTATTAAGCCATTACGGACCCCACACGTTTCCTGTCCTTCTAAACACTTGTTAAAATTAATAAATTCAACTTCTAAAATGCAAAATTAAGAATAAATAAAGAAACAGGCTGCATTCATAAAGTAATGTGAGCGGACCTGGAAGTTTTTAGGACCTGGGGTAAATCTTTGCATGTGTGAAACTGCCGCAGGTACTTATATTAAGCATACTCACTACTGCCACGTGTGGCTGAAAAATTAAACTGCACACTACCTTTTTCACGTACACACGACATGACGGCATGACATATCCGCAGACTGAGGGCAGGAAATTCAAACCCAAATCCAGTCTGAAAACTATTGGCCCTAGGCTTGCAGGAGTACCCATTGTGAACACCTAATATGTTAATCTCCTAATTAGAAGATGTCTGAGTCATAAACGGTCAAATAAAAAGGCTTTTGTAAAGATATTTTGGGGCAAATTTCTACATAGCGCAAAACAGTAAGCCTTGTCCTCAGAAAGCAGTCACCACATACAAACTAGACAATGTCCGTGTGAGAAAGACAAACAAAAAAATGCAAATATAAAAGTAGCAAGAGTGACAGAAGCAGTATGAGAGTGCTGGCGTGATGCAAATCACCAGTGAAGAGAGAAAGCAAATTTTTTTAATGAAGCTGAAACGCTCCGTGAAATGTAAATGATACCAAGGCAAGTGTGGTGCCTCTAAAATCTGGCAAATGACTTTTTTTCCCCACATAGTTGATAAATCTCTTGGGTATTTACAGTATCCCAGGGAATCATTTAAATAGTGATTCCCTAAAAAACAGAAGTATGTGGGCTGTGTGCACAGACAGGGTCATAATTCACACCTGCTTCACATACTGTACAATAATTGTGTAATCTCATCACAAATATGGAGTTAATGAAAATATTGAATTATCTTCTTTAAAATAAATATAATGTATTTTGATAACTTTAGGCTTTTTTTCCACAGCAAATTGTGAGATGCCTAACATTGTTCTCTTTGATTCTAATAATTCAGACTGTTAAAACTGTTACAGTTTCCTCTGCAGTGTTAAATCCCACCCCCACCCCCCAAAAAAACTATCGATCTTGTACTTTCCTAAAAAGAGATGAGTGCCAAAATCGACTTCTTCTTTTTTACATGTAGTTATGCTCATCCTTAGTTTTTTAATAAGTGCGTCAAAAGACACTTTAAATGCATAAGCATTAGTAGTTGTATTTAAAAACTAGGGATGTAACGATAACGGCAATATTGTGATATCACGGTATTAAAACAGCCACAATATCATCGTCATCATATCACAATATTAAAAGCAGCACAACTGTTACAAATTGTATTGATTTACATTTCTGTTGGTTAGTTTTTAAGTGCCGTTTAATTTTCATAAGGGACGTTTTGGCCCTTCTATGTTTAAAATCCACGCTAATGGTTAGATGAAGGGGAACGTAATATGCTTTTGAACCGAGTCAATATGTGGAGGAACTCAATTTGTGTGTGCATTAGCAAGTAGTGCCTCAATATTAAGTATTAGACATTGTAGGTTGTGCCATTGCTGTTATGTACAATTTTGTGTGTTTTTTTTAGTATGAGTTTTTTTTTGTTTGTTTTTTGTTTACAAATTTGTGACCTTGGCCTATCCGTGCAGCATCAGGGAATTTGGTGCGCTCTGTAGTCAACCTGTGGCTGTTGTGATGGTCCATTGTATGATTTCACATGTGATTTCTTTATTTTGTTTAATCCAGGGGTGTCCAAACTTTTTTGTTTGTTTGTTTTGTAATAGTGACACTCATTTTTCGACACCCTCCCTTCTTACTTTGGCCATCTCCAAACATTTATTTTTATTATTTTTATTTTAACTGTGTCAAATGACATTTTTAGTATATGTCGCGGGCCACTGAAAAATAGATGGTGGTCTGCAAATGGCCCCCAAGAACGTACTTTGGACACTAATGTCCCTTCATACTATATTCAGCAAAAAAAAGAAAGTGGTTCGACGAGTATGCGCAATATGAATTTACATGTATGAAGGGACATATGATGCTCCAGAGGGTTCAATTCTGGGGCCTCTGCTGTTTTCATTGTATCTGCTGCCCCTGGGTTTCATCTTAAGAAAACAGCAATGGTTGTTTTAAAGTACAGTGGAACCTCGGAGTTTGAACGTCTCGGAACTCGTACAAATCGGACTTCAATCAAAAATTCGGAGTAAAAAATGCCTCGGAGTTTGAACTCATTTTCGGAGTTCGAACACCCAAGCAAAACAAGCTAAGCCAAACGTACCTTGAAAACGGGTAGCCGAGTGAAGCCGAGCGAAGCCGAGCAATGCCGAATGCTCACCTTGCGGTAGTTGAGATGATGCACTGCTCAGTCAGATCGTGAATACTCCCGGAGGCTCCATACTCACGAGTGCATTTTGATTTTTCCACGACAATTTTCTTCGCCATAGGCCCAAAGAAAGAAACAGTGCCAGTGGCAGCAAAGAAAAACATACAGTGCTACGAACCACTGTGGAATTAGGAAAGAGATTATCGCGTCGTTGCAACTACCGTGACTACTTCTGTAAATACTGGCACGAGGACCCCCCTTAGCTGTTCAACATAGTGCCTGACGTTAAACAACGCATGCAAGGACCGTTTAGTAGTCTAACAATATGCCCAATGTAAAATACACAAACTCGGCACTAAACTAAAGCAAGCATTAACATAGCATTTATCATCACCTGATGCCATCATACCACAACAAAAAAGTTAAGGTATTTTATTATTTAAATACTGTACAGGGTGTAAATGTAAAAAACATAAATAGAAATTAAAATAGGATTTTTCTGTTTTTGAAGCTTGGATTAATTGCATTTACATTATTTCCTATGGGCAAAATTTTTTCGGAGGTTGAACAATTCAGACTTTGAACACTTCGCAGGAACGAATTATGTTCAAACTCCGAGGTACCACTGTAATCTATAAATATAGAGTTGAGTTGAGTGATGGGCGTCAGTGTCCTAATTGCATGATTTGCAATGACAAGTTGAACAATTCTAGTCCAGCACAACTAGCTATCAAGCAAAAAGTAAAGGAACGCTTTAAGCTCCATGGAAATGGGGAATACAAGAACACATCGCAAGGTGAAGAGAGCTAGATTGGATGAAAAGGCTACTCTTCCTGATCATTTTTGCTCACCAGTAACCCCTATACCTACATATTGAATTTGGAAAAAAAACAATCACATTTTATTTTTCAATAATGAAGGTTTAGGTGGATGTGCATAGTAAACTGGTGGGGTTCAGTACCTCAAGATTAAGAATCACTGCACACATATCCCATCTCTGTTAGTACAATACTGTCCCATTGAGTGTAATTAGGTCATTTAACTCACAGCAGTAAAGTTAGCTGACATTAAGTTGACTTGTCCATGATTGGTACATGCTGATGTCAAATATGACAGTTAACATAACGTTATTATTGAGTATCATTGCAGCAATACCCGCTGTCCTAATACAAGCCCATTACAAGGTATTAGTGTCAGAATCATAACTTCACCTCTAAAGCTACTGAGATAAGAGTGTGTGTGGGTGCGTGCTTGTGTGTCATAGCCTCCTCCCCCAAATAGAAAAAAAAACCCATTGTTAACGTTGTTGTGTCTGATAAAGGGTAAGATAGAGGATAGAGGTGGAGAACACAAGGCTAAATAACGTGCAATGCTACTCCGTCCATCAGTTAGGCTGTCGTGCATGCCACATGTCCAGATGTTAAGACATGCTTTCTTTTTTCTCAAAACACTTGTGTTCAAAGACTGTACAAAACAAAGTATGTAACATGATTGCAAGTGACCGCCTCTGACTACATACGTGATTCAATTGTATTCATTTGATTTACAATGCACTCAACTTTGTTAGTTCCCTTGAGTGGTCATTTTCTCCAAGCCTTTTTTTGTATGTATCTACCCATCCACTGACAATCACAACTATTCAAACACATGCACAGATGGATTCAATGTGCATAGATAGACATATGAGAGTGCTTCACTTGGCGTCACCTGCTGTGTCCTGCCAGCTGTAAACCGTGAGAGGACTTTAGGCTGACGGTGTTGAACGCAGCCACAAACAGATTCCCAGCATAGATCACGTCACCGTAAGAGTTCCAGAATAAAGAACAGCCCTGTGTTGACTGCATCATTTTGTTGCCAGATCGGCACACTGCAGGGGGTTCAGCAGATGTGCTGTGATGTTCTTCAGGTGCTTCGACAAGATGCATTCAATGGAAATGGTGACAACAGATGTCACAGCAACCATTGCAGTCATTCAGTCTTGAAATTAAGGGTCTCTTGGGGACTAGAATGATCAAGGGAGGATGGGATTCAATTAAACAAATTTGGCACTGTGGGGGTATTAACTACTGGTGCAACGGATCACAAAAGTGACAGTTCGGATCGGATCAAGGATTTGAGTCACTGATCGGATCGTTTTTCGGATCAGCAAAAAAAAAAGATAAATAGTACTTTGTTATCATTAATTTTCCAAAACGCCTTTCCCCAATAAATAAATAAATAAATCAATTCAAAATGTCTAATATAGCCGTTTAGGATTTAGGAAGACAACTTTAAGTGCAATATGAGGCAGAAACTTTCTTATTTTTACATGATCCATGTGTAAAATAACAAGGTATTAATGGCTTAAAGTTGTGTTCCTATATTCTAAACAGCTACATTTTATATTTTTAGTTAAATGTTTTTCTTTTTGAATGGGCAAAAGTGTTTTATGAAATAAATGAAGACAAAGTTCTATGTATCTTTGTTTAAAAATAATGAAAAGACCTCAACATGCAATTTAAGGCGCATTCCCTTTTTTTAAACATGGAGAGTAAATTACAAACTAGCCTTGGTCAAGAACATTGAAAATGAATTAAAGTAAGCCAGGTACCAGCTGTCAAACTCACTTACCAGTTACCAGCCAGACACTCGTTGGTAATGCTAACAGCTAGCCGGTAGCCACTTACGTTCTGCCGTATCATACAATGACGGCGTAATTAATTAGCGGTTTATTAGCGTCCTAAATTAGCGATTGAACATGAGTTTGGAATAGCGTTGTGTTGATGTTGGTCGCAACTACAATGTCAATCAACTGCGATAAAGAAACATCTAAAAGGGAAGTCAAGCTAACCATCACGCCACGACATGGCCGAACTTCAAAGAAAAAGTGTACTAAGGCTATTTGCATTGCCGTCAATGTATTACTGTATTTGGTAAATGTTATTTTGAAGTTAGGCTTAGCGTAACAGGGTAGGACAACGCAGTACTTCATATGGACCACACACTTTAGTTAAGTCCGCTTGGCTTTATGTACCTTGACACAAACCTGGTTCATGTGTTGCAGCCACTCGCTCTGCCACAGTGTCTGCTGCTCCTTTGATCTTGCAAACCTGCAGAGTGACAGATTTGGCTGCATGTGCGCATGCACATTTACTCAGCAGCTTCTCCATCCTGCAACACACTGCCAAATAGCGGGGACATGCTTACTAGCCAATTCATTGGTCTCCACACAATTTTTATGTAAGCTCAAAAAAAGTCGTTTTTTTATGAGGAGCAAGAGGAAGTGCATCTTGTCAATTTATTGTTGTTCCCCGTGCACATGATCTTAGCCCTTGTGCTTTCACACTTCCTTCATTTTCTCATGGTAACTGGAAGAATCACTTTAATTCAACCATATTGCAAGCGGAACCTAGTGGTGGGTGAATTGATCTAAATATCGATATTATCGATACCAAGTCAGTATCGATATCAGATCGATACTCTCACTATAATATTGATATAGTAGTTTCAGTTTGGCTCTTTTATGCACTGCTGCGGTTTCGTCAAACAGATAACAGGCATGTCACAGCAGGCAGACTTGCTCACACTCTCTCTTCTCCCCTCCTTCGATCATGTGCCGTCACGTGACTTAGCATCTCTTTTTTTTGTTATAGTAGATTGCGTGAACACATACAGTGTTGTACTTGAAAAATATATTTTTGGGGTATGTTGTTTTGTTTGATATTTGTTGCTGCATGGTAATCTTTAACATTTTGTTTATTTAGGTTGAAAAAGAAGTAATGAAGTCTATTTAGCAATAAACTATGTCCTAATTTTGTCTTTTGTTTAAAAAGAAAACAACACAAAAAACACTTAAAGGTTGAAAATTTATTGTGTATAAGCAATTTGATGACACAGCTACCTTAATTAAAAAAGATATATTCCATAATTTTTTTTAAAGTATCGGTATCGGCGATACTGGTCCTGTATTTACTTGGTATCGGATCGATACCAACATTTGCAAACCATTAGCGGAAGCCCACTAGTAAAGAATCTTTGTGACATTCTTTAACTATTTTTCATAATCTTTGGCTTTCATTTTCCTAAACACTCCTACCGCTTCTCTGACTGTAAAAATTTTAGGACATCATATTTTTTTGTTGTTGCATGGACCTGTCACAACTTAGTGGGTTTCCATCCAATTTTTTTTTAATTTCAAATGTCAAGAATTGCAAAAATAAACCTTAATGTTAACGCAAAAAATTCACAAAAGCGTTTCTCGCTTGCAGGGGGCAGATTTTATAGTGCATCGAAAACATGAAAATGTGATATTTGACTATGACAAATAGGTTTTTCAACTGAACGATTATAGGACTGGATACTATGTTGCATTTTGACCAGATATTACGCTACATGTACATATTGTTGTCACACACACAAAAATGGTGGCGGATGATAAAGTAAGGTATGCTTGAGGGCATAACAAATTTGAAATATTTCTGGAGTTAATAAAAGATGCAAACATTAATGCCATTCTCAATGGAAAAAAGCAAAGACGTCCGCGATTGTGCATGTCCGGGAAGGCTGTGCATGATGGTAACGCGGTGAGAAGGCGAAGTTCAAAATAAACCTTAGCGTACCAAAGAATACATGGAACATTAATGTTTTGGTTTGCTTTTATTTTGAAGTTGTTTCCAGCAGCACTTAATCTGTAATTAAGGACACATAATTTTTTTTTTTAAAAAAACGCATTTTCAAAAATCTGGTTAAAAAATTTGAAACATTTGGAAGGAAATCCCATCGCGCCATAAATCTTTCCAATTATGTTGATATGTTTCCAATTCAGATTCCCAATCAGCCCACTTAGAGGACGACTCAACTAAGCATATGGCCCTAATACATTTACGTAAACTGTGAGTGCATGTCACTCATCATCGTAACCAACTTTTGGGGGCATGTGGCCTATGTAAATTGACAAAGTTATGCACAATACCACAAATAAACATTGTTGCTTGTTACATACTCTGACTAAAGGATGGGAGTGGGCGAGGGGGGGGGGGGGGGCGTTAATACGGGAGCAATGAGTGAAACATCAACAAAAATACCCAATCCTACTCATCCACTGCAAAGTAGCAGATGTTAACTTTGATGACCTTATCGATAGGTTTAAAGGGTTCATCAATACCTGTAAAAGTGTTAATAGTCCCTATCACTGTCTTTTCTAAACTCTCATCTTGTCTGTTGTAGTTTTATAGCTACAAAACAGTATGTTAAAAGGATTTGAAATACAGATTTGTGGTACACGTGTGGTCGCTTAATGTATTAAACTTGCATCTAAACACAGCACGGTATCGTTACATGACATGTAGACTAGTCAGGTATGTGCATAATTGGAAGCTATTTTTATTTTTTATTTTATTTTTTTATGAAAATACAGTGGGACTTTTATGTTCCAATCAAAGCAACTTTCAATTGTAATTAGATTATTCTGTTTTATCTAGAAAACACTCTAATAAAACCTTAATTATCTTGACAGGCAATAATGACAATATACATATTCTCATCTATTTATGTGATTAGCAACAAACAAGTGATGAGCTTGCGGAGGATGGGAGAATGGAGGTCAGTACACACAGCTGTTTGCAAGTCTCACTTCCGTTCGTCTTATTACTGCAGATTTTAGTTTGCAGATTTTTTATTTAATTTTTTGGGGTTGAGGATTGTGCTGGACAGGGAAATATGTACTGTTTTTTCGGTCAAACTAAATTAGGCCTTTGCTAAGGACATGAACTAATTTGCTGCTAAAAACGTATTTTAAATATCGCCATGGTCCCCAAAACATATTTATGCGTTTTAATGGGTTTTTATTTATGCTAGAACATACGGAAGGCTTTGATGCAGCCTCTGACCTGAAGAGGTAACTTAAAGCAATGGTAGTTATTACAAAAAACGGCTAGCAGCAGAGTATAAGAGATCAGCTAGGGCCATGTTGCAACAAGCTCTTTTTCCCAGTGTGTTCAACAGGTTTGTGAATAATGATGAAACTTAGCTATATTCTAATGCTGCAAAACGGAAACAGATACAAATATACTTTTTTTTCCCGATGAAAGAAGAGATTGTATGATTTATTTTGGTTTCTTTTCTGTCTTTATAGCAATAGAACACAATATTCTGTGTCAAAATCCAGTAAAGCAGCCAGGAGCGAAGGGGGTTGCTTCAGTGAAAATGGCTGGGAGTAAATGAGTTAATGAGAAAACTAAATGTTAAAATTTTGCAGATTAAAAAATGATACCTGCACATTTCCAACCCAATTATCTTGCAAACCCAATAAAAGGAAATCAAAGATTAGATAATTTAAGGCATGGCACCTTTAACAAAGTTTTCTCTCATATGCAGTCTTGCTATAGCTTTTTCCCATGTTAAATACCTTCTTCATTCTCTCTCTTTAATGCATTGACGTGCTATATTTTCAACCATGAGTTTTCTTCACATACTTTACAATCAGAGGCTGGAATCTTAGTAAGTAGCTGTATTCTCTTGTTTACAGGTCCATAGCTAGTAGAAGGATGGGTCAGTAGGTCCATAACAAGGAATTTATTTATTTATTTATTCATTTATTTTTTATACGGGGCATGCCACTGGATTCCCTGGAGAAACCCCATAGGTCACAGGGAGATCATGCAAACTCTAAGCAAGGAAGGACGAAAGTCAAAATTGTATGACAATCGTACACATCCAGGACTTCTGATGTTGAGTATATGTGTGCATTCCAGCAGTTTAAGAATGTAATAAATGGGGAAATTGATGGATTTGGCCATTCCTGGAGATTTTGTATCTAAGATCTTGTAAAACCACAACTCATGTGTACAAAACTCAGCACGCTGCAGCTCTATCTTTTGAATAAAGTGGCTTATGCCATAGAAAAAAAAGGTATTAAAGAAAAAGAAAAGGCACAACACAAGCTCGCCTCCATAACATAATGAGGTCGGCAGCCGTTGATCTCAAGCTTTGGACATCATGAAAGGAAAAAAAATACAGAAAAAAAGCCCCCCTGATGCCTTGAGCCAGAACAGATCAAATGTCTGGCACAGAGATTTCGTTCTGCAGTGTCTATTAATGAGGCTGACTGAATAATTGAACTGAGCGAAAAAAGAAAGAAACAACAAAACATTAAAGATAAAAAACCTGATGAAATATGTAGGCGACATCTGGATGTTGTTTTTGAGGAGAACTTCTGTTACCTTACACAACCACTGTGTCACTTTGTTCCCAAAGTTCTGATGAATTTTTGAATGTTCTCAGCGTCTCTCGGACACAAGGTTAAAACAACTCGGCACCGAACGAAGACAGCAATGACTTATTTTCTTTTTGCTGTGTATAATCTTCCTGCCTTTCATGTGTTCTCATACTTTGCTCTCTGCTTGTTGCAGAGTTCTTTTTATTTCTTGCTCTATTTCAACTTTATTGGGTTGTCACTGATGTATATCCCACTACTGTCTGCGACTATCTTCATTAGTCTTAATTCGAATAGTTTTCTCTCATCGCATGTATGCTTCTATTCCGAGGGAGTCTCATGCTGACACAGTGCACAAGAAGGTAGGATGCTCATAATCAACCAGCAGTTGAAAAGGAACTACTGTATACATGTTTCTCTTATAGATCCTGTTAACCATGTACTGTAGAAACTTTAAGGTAGAACACAATGGTGGTTACATAATTTTCAGTTTTTACTTGTCACACAAGTGTAGTGGTGTATGTTAAAGCTGCTCTCTGTAACAATTTCCCCCCAAATATCTTTACAATAAAGATCCTGACGCCACACCCCCCTGCGGCAGGAAAAGTAGCGGCGCAGCGTTAATGGACTAGAACAGCGAGGAAGGCTAAAGCTGATTTAGATGCTTTTACAGCCTTCTGTGAAGGCATTCTATAAGATTTTGAAGTGTGTCTAAGGAGATTCATCTTCACGTCGAAGTCAACACCCTGATGTTGGTTGAGAAAGCAGGACACATTCTCACAATTAGAATTCATCGTAAAAGTCTATGATGGGATTGAGGTCAGGACTACAGTATGTGTTGAAATGTTGACGAGTACATTTATTTTATACAAAAGCAGTTGGCGGGGCAAAAACGACAACAAGCTTTACAACATAACAGTAGATTTAGTGAATAAATCAAGAGATCGTTTAATTACAAAGAAAAGTCACTGCAATGCAGAAACCACCACAGCCTACATCAGGAGTAAAAAAAAGAAAGAAAGAAAAAAAGGCAGTGGTGGGAGCGCAACAACGCTGAAAAAAAAACATTGCCAGAAAAGTAATAACTCAAAGTCTCAGCAAAGCTAGTAATAACTTGGAACAAAAGTAACAACAAAAGTTCTCAGCAAAACTGGAGGCAAAAGCAATTCAGGAAGCACAAGAAACACAAGCATGGACTTTTGGTAACATGGAACACAATCAGGCTTAGGACAAAGGCTGACTCAGGACATGAGAGGAGGCAAGACAATCTGACAAAGGACAGGGGTAGATGTAGGCCCCGTCCACACGAAAACCAGCTTCAATGTATCCTCACAAGTTTCTTATCGTTTAAGCCGTTCCTCCAGATGACGGCGCGGTTTTCGGAGCTTGAAACCGATCACTTTTGAAACCGGGCTCCAAAATGGAAAGATTTCAATACGCGCCCCGTATGCGTCCGTCTGGACACCTTATGCAGGATACTCCTCCAGCGATGATGACGTAATGGTCGCAGCTCGATGACAACACATTGCATTGTCGCAGATTGATGACGTATGCGGCAATTCTCGCGCGTCTGCGCGCAAACTGTCAGTCTGTCAAAAACAATGCCGGATAGCCGTGTCATAGTCGTTTTGCGCAGCTTCATTAGCTTGCTTATGCTTTTGCAGCAAAATATTTTTGTTGTACTTAAATCACCAGCCATTGTCACTTTTCCTGTGTTGGTCTTTTTCATGTTGTTTGATACATGCAAAGCCATGTTTGTTCTGTAGTGTAATAAAGTGTCCTTCGCTGATTCTTCTTCTACACTTTCCGTTAACTCCCTGTGTCTGCACTACAGCGCTACTCCAGACTTGGCATATACATTACAGCCGTTAAACGTCCTCAGCGTCTTCTTTTGGACACACACAAGTCTTGAAATGCTTCTGTGTGTACGAGACTTGTTTGAGGAACGAAGCCGGCTTTGCTTCCATCTGGACGGGGCCGTAGACAACCCAGGGGAATGGGACACAGGTGGAAACAATCACCATGACGAGTAGACGACAGCAAGTAAAGCTTCTGAAGACCAAACAGGACTAAAAACTTAGAACATAACATAAATAAATAATAAAACTTGACGTAATGACACTGTACACATAGACCTGCAACCACATAAGATTCTCGACAATGTGAAATATCCATCTATTCCACCATCCCCTTACCTCCTCCCCCCCTTTTTTTACGCTTTGCGCTACTAAAAATAACTGAAATGTTGAAAACACAAACTTTAACAGTCCAGTTTTTACTGGGAAGTATTTTCTGTGAGTGAAAATTACTTAATGTTCCCAAATTACTTTCGTTCATCAATTGTCAGTGTTTCCTGTGACAAGCGAGGTGAAGGAAAAGTGCGCCAGCTCGTCTCTCTCAAACTGGAGAAGTGTTGGTGCAAAGGTGAAGCTTAACTCATTCAAAACCAAAAATGTACGTTTTTTAATATTTTGTCCTTCTCTCCCAAAAACGTATTTATACATAAAAAAATAAAAAAAGTTTTTTAATGCTAGAACTTACAGAAGGTTTTGATGCAGTTTCTGACCTAAAGAGGTTGCTTACAACAATGGTAGTTATAAAAAACGGCCAGCAGGTAGCAGCAGAGTATAAGAGAGCAGCCAGGGCCATGTTGCAACATGCTCTTTTTCCCAGTGTTTTCAACAGATTTGTGAATAATGATGAAACTTAGCTATATTGTAATGCTAATTGCTGCAAAATGGAAACAGATACAAATATGCTTTTTTTTTGACGAAAGAAGAGACTCTAATCTTTATTTTGGTAGGTTCCATGTTTTTATAGCAATAGAACACAATATTCTGCGGGCCTTGCAAAATCCGTTAAAATCCAGTAAAACAGCCGGGAACGTAGGTGGTTGCTTCAGTGAAAATGGCTGCTAGTGAATGAGTTAATTACATCTGTGCAGAGTGAATCTACAACTCTGTAAAATAACACCTACTTTGGGCACCCTTTGACATTGAAAATATCAAAATTACACTTCAGGAGTTAAAATCAACTCCCAAAATGTTATTTTTGCTGTGTATAACCAGGATCTTGTTCTTTTGGTGACGACTCACAGCTTGTGACCATAGGTGAGTGTAGGAACGTAGATCAGCCTGTAAATCAAGAGCTTTGCCTACTGACTCAGCTCCCTCTTCACCACGACGGACCAACACAAAGTCTGTATCACTGCAGAAGCTGCACCAATCTACCTGTCGATCTCCCGCTCCATCCTCTTCATAAACATGATCCCTGAAATACTTTAAGGGGCAGGATCTCATCCCTGACCTGGGGCCTCATCAGTGGCGTGACACCATGCTGAGAGGCTCCGGTGCAAAAAAAAAATTGTGCCCCCCCTCCCCTCAATTATCATAACAAAAATTATTTATAACTATACTCACTTATTAGAAGCTCATCTGCGCGCCGCGCTCAGCGAACTCATTTACGACACTCCTATAATTCCAAAGTAGCATTTGTCAGAAAAACACCTGTTTCCTTGTTTATTGTATCTGGAGAATGATCCAGAGCGCCTGAGCCAAATGCAATATTAGTTTTTTGCATTTGGCGTCAAATTCTTCCCGAGGCTGCGTAAGCGGCGGTGACACGGGGAAGCCGCCTTTTGACCGCCGGGAGAAACGAGACGCGGCTGGAGGGTCGCTTCTGCGATGGAGCTAATGCCGGCAAGCTACAGCTAGACTCCGGTGGGAGCACTAGATTTTGCCTCATGGCCTGGACTCAAACCACGTCTATCACATCTCTTCCAATAGCTTTAACGTCATGTTTTTTTGTCTTTTCTTTTTTTGCGCGCCACTTTTTTTACTTTCTTTTTTTCAACTCGCATCACGTCAACAAGACTCATCGTGACTGACAGATGCCGAAGTCAAGTGATTAAATGATCATTTCCGACATTGTATTTACAAAATAACTCTGGCCATTTATTTCTCCGTTTTTGTTCTTTCTTTCTTTCTTTCTTTTCCCCTTCTGTAATGGGCCCCTGCGCTGTCTCTGGGCCCCGGTGCGATGCACCGGTTGCACGGCGATATTTATGCCACTGGGCCTCATGTATGGAAGGTGCGTACGCACAAAAACATGGCGTACGCACTTTTCCACTCTCACGTTCAGATGTATCAAGAGTGAAATGAGCGTGGGAATGTGTGGTGCTTCACTGCAACTCCTTGGCTGGAGTAAGCAAGTTTTTGTTGCTTTGGAGCCGTTGGCAAGTTGTAGAGGTGATGCAGTGGGCAGTTGCGAGAGATGGATTTTTTGCCAGGTGGTCGCTGTAATAACATATTTATGTCATACATTTAAATATTATTTTACACCCACGGGAGGCGGACGGTGGATGGCGGCATTCATGCGCCAAAGACGTAATCATCGTCATGGGAGTGCGGGGGTGTTGTATAGGTACGGCACTTGTGACATGTCAAAGTGTCCTTGAGTAGGATACTGAACCCCCAGTTGCTCCTGATGCTGCGCTATTTGTAGGTAAATGTGAAGTCAGTCTGAAGTACTTTGAGTGCGCTATACAAGTGAAATACCTTTTACCATCCCCTAGTTGGAACACACTCTCCGGTCCCCTTTCTTAAAAAGGGGAACCACCACCCCGGTCTGCCAATTCAGAGGCACCCATTTGAAAATAACCGAAAGATACTGACTACTACTACTGCTGCTACCAAAAAAAAAGATGCCAATATGACCCGTGTGTGTGTGTGGGTGTGTGCGTGCGTGCGTGTGTGCGCGCAAGGGAGAAAGACTTTTCAGGCATCAAAGCGAAAATCTATCTCAACCAATTAGAGTGGCCAAACATTCCTTATAACAGCGAGTGACCCAGAATAAAAAGATGCATCTTTGAAATGCGTGCAATAGAACTGCCTTGGCAAAAGACCTTTAGTTTATGTTGAACAATCCGGGCATCAGTGATGCAAGCCACAGAGAGGACATGCTGGAAATGTAATTATTGAGTCTCATTAAAAGCAGGATAGAATGGTTGCATGAAAAAGATTCCTGGTTGTCTTGTTGATGGTGATTAGACACACAATCACATGCCTGTGTATATAACACATTTTGTAGTGTCTGTTTAATTTAAACTAAACTACAACTTGAGGTTTCCAACACACCAAATTATTATATAGAGGGAGGTAGGTAGGTAGATAGGTAGCAACTTACAATGCTTAAAAGCTCTTCTCGAAACAATCCATAAAATGTTTTAATAAAATAGATGTTGGAATAGGGACTAGTAAAAGACAAGGTTGGTTTCAGTGTGTAGAACTTTTTCAATCATCTCATCTTTAGCCAGGCCAAAACTGTGCAGTGTTTCCTCAGGTAAAGACAACCGTTCAGATCTGCTTAAAACCATGTTGTGACTAAACAATTATCACATCTGACATCAATCGTTACTCTAAAGTGGTCTGCAAAATAGGGCTGCACGATATTGGAAAAACATGCAATACGCAATATGGGTGTTGAATATCGCAATAGTGATATTGTTGTGATATTTAATCATTGTAATTGAAGCTAAATTTATGAAGTGTAAACACTTAACAAGTGTTACCATAAACATGCGAGGACCCCCCAAAAAAAGCATTACTCAGTTATTTTATTCAAGCATAACCATGGGTAAGTGACAACCATGAAATTCCCAAGAGCTTTAGCATGACTGGTAAATTAAATAATATATACAAAAAATATATTATAATTCTTGAAAACAAAGTGCTTAAGATGCAAGTCTTCCCCTTTTCAACGTTACAATAACCATAAAAAAACCCACTGCTTAACAAAATTATTTAAGTTTTTTTGCCAGGAAGTGGTACCAGCATGTTCACTTTGGCATGTAACTACATTGCCCGAGGCACGTTAAAAAGTCTCTCGGAGGGTGAGTTGCTTGCAGGTACACAGACTAGAGGTACTTTCCGGGAAGCTGCAGTTAATGGCCTTGTGGCGCTTAGAGGTTTTCTCGTAAGCTGTGACACTCGCAAAACTGTCATTAGTGGTTATCGATTTGCTATTTTACAACTTGCCTTTGCGTTAGTAGTGGGACACTGTAGACAGCTGTGTAGATTGGTTATGTTTCCTCTTGACGTAGCCACTGTTCTTCAACATCACTTGCACAGTCATCTCTCCTCAAGCCGAAATAGTCCCATATTGCAAACGTGCTATTCTTTTTAGGCACAAATAGTTCATTGTTTTCATCCTCGTTCATTTCTTCCTCCCGCGTCTGCTATTTAATTTTCCTCTGTCCACGGCTGCGGAGTTGCTCACAGGACGCCAGTGGTCCGCTCCAGTCAATAGGAGAGCAGTATCTAGGGAGGTGCGTATTTAAGGTTGCATCTGATTGGTCGAATTTGGATAAACGCCAATGCGTGCAACAAGGCATACAGTACCATAACAAAAGTTTGAATTTATCACACGTGTTTGCGATGAGCATATTGCACGTGACATCATAGCAATGACGGTATTTTTTTCGATATATCTTGCAGCCCTACTGTAAAATCTCATAACAAAACAGTGGTTAATGGAGGAAAATATTTATTTAAAAGCTATTAATATTGTGTTTATTTCCAATACATATATATATATAGCATTTGTTGAATTTCTCACATCATTGTAAGATTCAAGATGGTTGCAGAATATTTTAAAACATTTTCTTTTAGCCACCCTGCAGCTTCTTTAATTGCTTTACTTACTTACCTACGTCTGCTGTTAGTCATTGACATTAAAACCACAAGTTAAATAGGTAATGGACATTTAAAAACGTAAATGAAGTTTGCAACCACTTCAGAGGTGAGATGGCGTTACATCACAGTTGAAGTGCAAAATTGCCAACACTGTTGTAAAATGGAACACACCATATGAATGACAAAGACTGTGAAAAGTTAGATATTTCTCCTTTTGTAAAAAAATGACTCAGTGTTTTCATAAAACAAACTTACAGTTTTTCTGGATTGTTAACACACAATTTCTGGTACCTGAGACAAAGTTAACACAACATGTAACTCATGTACCAAATCCCTTAACCAGTTCCACTAAACCATAAACACAATTCCTGCTTTAGTCTCAGTTTGACGTTCTAAAACACACCTTTTTCAAAACACTAAACACAATTCTCGGCATTAAGCAAAATACTTGTTTTCACAAAGAACACACTTCCAGTCAAAATTCTGAATTTACTTGCCTTGCAATACTCACTGAGTCATCACATGGTTTACTAACACCTGTACCACTGTTTTACAATTAGCAATCAGAGCTTCAGCATAAAAGGGCAACAGGTGAGTGATCTTGGTTGGAGAAATGGAGGACTACAATTGAAACAGGCAGAACCAGAGGCATAAGAGTGCGAGTAAGAAGAGGACGAGGAGGACGAGGATGAGGCAGGCCACGAACAAGGACTATAATCTCCAATGAGATCCGAGCCACTTTGGTTGACCATGTGGTCAACCATGGTCTAACAATGAGGGAGGCTGGCCAAAGGGTACAGCCAAATTTGAGCAGGCACACTGTAGCTGCAATCATTTGGACTTTCCGAAAAGACAATAGGTAGGAATTCTACTCTCACTCGAAAACTGCAGTACTGCATACCAATGTATACAGTAATATTCAAGTACAGTATTGCCTGTTGTGTGTTATGCAGGACTATAAAGTGTTTAATGTGTCTAGGAAATTCATTCCTACTTGTATTCCTACATAGCCTTTGCAGTATTTTCATATTTGTATTGCAAAACTGAAAGATTACCAACACAAGGTGGCCGGGAACGTCTTCTGTCTCCTGAACAGGAAACTGAAATTATAAACATGGTCTGAGAAAATAATGCCATAACATTGAGGCAAATGCAATCAACGAACTGCGGTACAACTATGTTCAAGTGAGTACTATAGCCTACAATCCCACAGTTGATGACAATTGATGGTCCTGTCACTATGCCTCCGCTTGATCTTGCATCCTGGCTACTTGGCCCTTTGGCTGACTGGTAAGCGTGTATGGCTCTCACCTGGGAGTCATGGTATTAAATCCCATCCAGGCCCTTTGTGTGAATTATACATATTTCAGCATTTTAATCATAATTGTAATTCATTAGTAACCACGCCAGCTCTGTCTGATTTTTTTTTGTGTGTTTCAGATAATTTTTTAGCTCGGTGGCTGTGGTGGAGCACCAGTTCATCTTCATCGATGAGGTTGGATTCAACCTTGCAAAAAGACGACAAAGGAGGGGAAGAAACATCATCGGCCAGCACGGAGGGAACGTCACAATATGTGCAGCAATTACCCACAACAGTGTCCTCCATCACCATGCCACCTTTGGCCCCTACAACACTGCCCATCTGATGACTTTCTCGGACAACCTACACAACAATCTCACTCCACCAGATCAGTTAGATGAGCCAGAGCAGCTCAGATATGTTGTAATTTGGGGCAACGTAAGTTTTCACTGGGCTGTGTAGAGTTTTGAGAATATGGACTATGCTTTCAGAAAACGTGTGTAAATTTTATTTTTGTCCTCTATGTCCTCCTCCTGCTTTCACTCTTGCACGTCTCCTTCTCTGGTTGCGCTCTTCAAGGTTCTCCATTGTTCAACAAACACAGAGGAGGCTCAAGGCACTTATATGCTGCAGTCCTGATTGCTAAATGCTCACCAGACCTGAATGTGTTGAGTTTTGAACACATGTGTGTTGTAGGTTGATACCACTGAGATGTCTCATGAGAAGTGTGTAACAACAGAACATTGTATGTAGTGTTTTGACAACAAGTTAATGTGAAATTGACTGCAGAGTGTATTGTAGGTTGATGCTTTGAGCTTTATGTGAGAGGTGTTTGCAACAACTGAACATTGTGTGTAGTGTTTAGAAAACAAGGTGATGTGCAATTGGCGTGTAAAAAAGGAAAGTCAGGAAAGAGTCAAGGGGAGTCATAAGAGAATGTGAAGTAGAGACAATTCGGGTCGAGCGAATGGTACATGAAGTTAAGGTTGTGCAAATTGTGCCAAAGTTGAGATTTTTGTGTGTTAACAATTATGAAAAACGGCCATTTAAAAGTATCAAGGACAAGTGAACCTCTGAAGGCACACTTCAATTTTACTTGAATTTTGGACTAGCCACCACTGCATTTAAAACAATATTTCAATAAAAACAATATTTCAATAAAGAATACACCAAAAACAATTTATGAGCTCCATTAAATTAAAAAAATAATAATTAAAAAACAATATTTTACTTTATTGAATGAGCAATACCGTTGGTAATCTGGATTACTCATCAAAATAAATATCCTGACAGAAAAGCATATCACTGGCGTCGCCGAAACCTCATAAATCACGATTTGGTAAATGTAATATTTTTTCCAAAATCTATACTGTTGGGCAGTCTGCACGTCACATGTGGGTTTATTTTGACAAATTACTGGCCGATCGTTGAGTGTTGAAAATGGCTTTTTTTCTTTAATAATGTAATGTTAACGGTTGAACAGACATAAGTGACCACTTTGGAGGTACAAGGTTTTGGACTGACACCAGCTATAAAATAATAATAAAATGTATATGGATACTACACACACACACAAAGACAACAATACAACAATAGCAGACAGCGGGATTAAAGAAAAGCCAGTTTGAACAGGTGGTAGAAGGGTTTTGAAGTTATTAAAAGAGTCTGTATTCCTAATGGGTTGTGGGAGTGAGTTCCAGGGGGTGTGGTTAAGCAGTGCCGATGGCTCGGTCCCCCAAGGTCCGGTGGTTTGTGCGGGTGATGGGTGTGATAAGAATGGAGGCAGCAGAGCAAAAGGAGCGGATGGGACAATGGCGCTTCAGGAGATCAGCAAGGTAGGGAGAGGCCAGGTTATGGAGGGACTTTTAGGTCAATAGAAGAACTTGGTACTGGATGCAGTGCTGGATGGGGAGCCACTGGAGCTGTTGGAGATTGTGGGTAGATTCGGTGTAAGTGAGAAGGCAGGCAGTAGAGTTCTGGACATACTGCAGTTTTTTTTAAGAAGATTGGTAGGAAGTCCAAAGAGAGAGGCTATTGCAGTAATCAAGTCCGGAAGTGATAAAATAATGAATGAGTAACTTGACTGTTGTCTGGGAGAGGGAGGGACGGAGGCGTGCAATCATGCACAGACAGAAAATAATATGGTAAGGTAATATGGGTATTTGAATGTAAGAGTGGAGTCCTTTATGATACCGAGTTTGCAAACGGAGGGGGAGGGGTGACCTTGTGTCCATCGATATAGAGGGAGAAGTTTTGGATGGCGGGAAGGAGAGATTTTGGTAATGAGGAGTTCTGTTTTGTTGCTGTTTAATTTTAGAACGTTTTTGTCCATCCAGGTATTAATGTCAGCAAGGCAGTTGGTTATGGTGGAGAGGATGAGATGTACAGTTGGGTATCGCCGGCGTAACAGTGAAATTGCAGTCCATAATGGCAAATTATTTGAGGAAGGGAAGCATATAAATTGTGAACAGGAGGGGGGCAAGTACAATCTTGGGGAATTCCATAGATGACTGGGGAAGTGTAGGACTTGGAATTGTTGGTAGAGACGAAATGATGTGCAGGGATGTGATTTGACCAAAGTGAAATTATCTGAAAATTTAGCCGGGGGTCTGGGGGCTGATGAGTTATTAACATTGTTTTTTAGTTTTAAATTATATTTTAGCCGTTTATAATTATGTTAACTCAGTATGGCTGTATGAATAGACCTATATTCTTATCTGTGTTACTTTCATGAGAAAGAGCAACGGGTCTGTCTATTCATTCGTAATCTAAAGGGAGGTTTCGGGGATTTTGCTGTGTCGGAAGGGAGTCAGGCTTATTATTATTGTATTTTTTCTAATCTGATTTATACCCATGGGAACGGATTCTCTTGTATTCAGTTGTAACCAGGTGTGTTGTGGGCTGACCTTTTTCTGAACCCTTTTTGTGAATAAATAACGATGTGAGCTGGAGAGAGGCGACACATTTGAACAGACCATCGCTTGGATGGTTTGTCTATGTGGACCAGAAGCTTCTGGTAATTAAAACCTTTGCAAAGGAACTTCTTCAACAGAATCTCACCATTCAGTTAATTGAACACGCAAAGAGTACAATACTTAATATTGTCTACTCTAACAAATGGTGACCGCCGACGCTGAATTATAACGAATGGTCTCCTCCGTTGAACCAAACGGAAGGTGTTATTCTGACGTGGAACAAGCTGCGGCGTTCAAGGACGGGCGGAACTTCTAGGCCTAAATAAATAAAGTACGGTAAGTGGAGACTGTTATCCACGTAGAAGAGGTTTTGTCTGTCTGGTCCGCTGCAGCTGGTTTTTTCGTCTTCCAAATTATCTAAATTTTAAAAGAGATCTGTGTGAACGAGTTGTAGTTTTGATGTCGTTCTATTGTGAGTTGTGATAATTCCGACGATATTGAACTAAACACGTCGTGGAGTGGTGCATTTGAAGGTGACATGATGCAGACTCGAAGTGATGAAGCTTTTTTTGTACAGGAAGAAATAGCGGTTAATTTTTTGATTTGTTTTGTTTTTCGTCAACGCTATGAAGAATCCTTAGACCATAATATATATTGAAGATTATGGTATGCGCTCTGTTTTTTAAGCAGTTTTGGCCGATTTGGGGACGAGTATCATATTTGTTCATGGCTCTTATTGAAAAAGTCCTATTTACACGTAATATGTTTTTTAAAAAAAGCGCCTGTTTGAAATTGAACAGAAAGGGGTCCAGGTTGATTACAGCGATGATTGGATTTAAAATAAAAGCGTCGATGAACAATGAAAAAACGAACTATGGATCGATTGTATACAAAGCTTTCGCTGGACAAAATGGTATGTCAGACTTTTGTATTTTCTTTGTTGGTAATGAAAAAAGGCTGAATTTGATGCTAAAATGACTCCAGTATTTTTGGAGCTGTTTACGGGTGCTTTGTTTAAAGTTAACCCGTTTATTGAAATTACCGTACGAAGCTGCGGTTTAAATGCTATAAGATTTGTAGACAACGAATTGAAGGAATAACACCGTTTATTTTTTTTTTTATAATGACTGAAGAGTGTGTGCGTATGCATTTGAGTGTGTGACCTAGCTTCTAAAAAAAGGTGGGGGTTTGTAAGTGAGAAGTGTGCATATGGGGATTTTGTTTGTTTTTCTTTAATATTTTAACTAAGTTTGGTGTTGTTTTGTGTGAGATGATACTGTTGTGATAGTGGCGTTTGTTTTATTAATGGGAATATGATAAAATAGGTTTTACGACTTATAATGTTAAGATTCCTCCCCCCCCCCCTTCCCCCGTTTCTAGGTTAGAAAAAAAGGTGGGGGCTGGGCTGTGCGCTGTGAGCATAATGTGTCCTCGTAATGGGACTCTTTTTTTGTCAAAATGGTAAGAGAGGAATGATAAACAATATAAAATAAGTAATAGTATTTGACTGAGCTAATAAATCTTTACACTTTAATGATTGATGACGATGGTTAATTTGTTAACTTTCCCTTTTCGGGACAAATGAATAAAGAGTAATGATAAAATAATGGCATTTTGTTTGAGAGTTGATATAATTATGCCTACATCTTTATAGCTGTGGCTGGAAGTAAGATAGTTGAATAAGGAGTTATGAATGTTTTTGAAATTGACATGTTGATAATGATTTTTAATATTTGTTTTTTCTCTGAGTGTGTCATTTCAGAAACTGATGTTTGAGTTCCAAGGCAGATGAGGGTTTGATGGCCTTCACTGATTACAAACTGCGAACGGGATGCGCCCCAGCTGCTGATACGTTGTATGGCTAGTAGCTATTTGAAGGGGTATTGAAAAAAAAAGAGAAATGAATAAAGAGGCTGTGTTTTTTACGAAACATTTTTGAGAAAGCAGGGAGTGAACTGTCTTGCTATGATCCCATATCCTCAGTCTGGCATTTTTAAAGCATTGTATCAACGAATGTGCATTTTTTGATCAGGTGAGCTCTCAGAAAGACTGTGTGTCATCGGATCCACATTGCAGACAGCGTCTGAATGGATGTGGCAGAGATCAAAGGTCTAAAGCCGCAGAGCAACAGTCTTCTCGTCCTGTGCCTAAGAAAAACATGATGTTCAAATTCCTCAATGCCCAGTGACTGTGTATACGCCTCATTCTAGTGACTTCTCCCCTATGGCTGTTTTGCATCCAGAGGAAATCTAAATGCCTGCTCTGAACATTGCTGCCACAACAGCCGCCATGCTGGCCAGGACTGAACATTGACAACAGCTGCCGTCCTGCCTTTTGCTGGGGGTCTGGACTGAGAAAGTTGGTGGTCGGAATGAGATGTGATCCATTCAGTAAAATGCTACATAGTGATATGCAAGGCATTTTTAATGTGTTGAGTGGGGAACTGTGATCTATAGCAAGATATTTCAGGAAATTGAAAACGACATATGTAAATTTGAAATGAGGGATTGAGAAAATTTATTTCAATCTATAGCCTACTAAATTTTTGCCTATATTTTTGGGAGAATCAGTTTCTGATTTGGTACAATGGGAATTTTATTAATATGTTAGGATATGATATATTTTTATTTTCCCCGTGAGGAACTTTTTTGGACTTCGTCCAGCTGCAGCTATAGTATAAAATAAATAATATAATAAAATGAGTAGTAACAAGTAAAAGACTAACTAAGAGTTTGATGGCTAAGTTTGATTTTTTTTTAACAGCACTGTGATTTATAAATCCCAGAAATATTTTGTGTGCTGTGTTTTTTATGAGCCCCGCTAATATGTGAAAGATTAGCAGTTTGAAGATGATTTTTAGTTAGATTAATTTATGGAAATGGTAGATATTTGTGAATTTTGTGTGATTTTATCCTCAGCCCCACTAATCTGTAAAAGAGGTGAGGTTGATTGGCAGTTTAAATAATTTTCGGGACTCTAGGAGAATTTGAGTAATATGGTTACCTCTATTTTTATGGCCCTAAAGTCATCATATATTAGTGTCTTAAGTTGTATCTGCTTATGCTCAGTTTTATAGTGTTTTGTAGCTCTTTTGTTTATCTCATAGCCTGATTTAGAGGGTTGAGTTATTTATGACGTCTTTTGAGTCATGAGGTCTCTATTTTGTCCTCCCTTTATCTTGACATGTTTGAAAAAATCAGTGGATCTTTGTCAAATGAGGGAGTTTATGTTTAAGAATTTAACCAATGTAGACGAGTTAGAAAATTAAAATCAAACTTAAAAACGAAATTAAAAAGGTTGTGGGGTATCGGCCTACACTCCAATTGACAGGATGAGTTTGAAAATGATAATTCACAGTTTGAATATGAAGAAATCTATCAGAGGAAATCGATCGCAAAGTAAGTCTGAAGCAAGCAAGGACAATAATGCATATTCGCCGAATGAAGGTAATTATATTATATTATATCTTTTATCTCAGAATCACATTTGAAAAATGTAATGTTTGGAGCCCAGTGTTTGCAAAAGAGTATAGATAATATGAATATATGTGAGTTTTTCCCAGCATGCCAGGATTCGGCCGGTCATGGGATTCTGGGAAGAGAATAAGATATGAAAGGCACAGTTATGCAAATTTAGAACAAATTTAGTCATGGTAAAAAATTACCTATTATTGAACAAAACCTATTTGAAAGATAAATATTTACAAGCTCTGTCTTATATTAATGAATGAGCGAATGTCATTCAACTCAATCAAGGGCTGGGCTCTATTTTAATGTCACAAAAATAGATCTTTTCCTGTTCCAACAGCACAGGACCT
This sequence comes from Leptonotus elevatus, assembly GCF_054856555.1. NCBI lineage: Eukaryota > Metazoa > Chordata > Actinopteri > Syngnathiformes > Syngnathidae > Leptonotus > Leptonotus elevatus. The sequence continues at coordinate 4,236,079 of NC_141247.1, forward strand.
ACGGATCTTAATCAAATAACATTTACTAATCCCAACTAACAAAAACTATCAGGGTTTTTTCCTCCAAATAAAATTTATGTGAGTTTATGAGAAACTAAAAATGAAAAGTTTCTGCACTCAGGAGAACGGCCCCAGGGGGTTGATGAGGAGAAATTCCACAACTGGAAAGGAGACGTGCCAGGCTCGGCCATCTCATCAACTGATGCTCTCAGGTTGAAAGGAGAGACGAAATTCCACAACTGGAGCATCAATCTTATCACCTCCGACCTGGAGCCACGTCAGCTGAATCCGTGCCCGGTTCCGGAGCTGCCGTTTGAGGACATCAGTCAACGGATCAAGAGCAAGTGCCTTTTTTTGGGCAATCATTCCTTTGATCAGTCACATTTTGGGCAGAATAATCCCAGGTGACAAATCGAAGAATTTGGGTAGTCTACCCCAAATTCTTAAAGAAGAGACGAACTATTGCGACACTCTTTTCATAAAAAAAAAAAAAAAAGGACCTTCAAAGAACTTCATCACAAGATGGCTTCAAAGAACACATATTCGTCTGCCGATACATTGCGACACTTTTCAATGAACAACATTTTATGTTAAGCCTCACATATGCTATGCTTATTCCACTAAAAATCTTTTAAATGTATCAAATTGTTTTTTAATGTCATATGATTGCTAAACTATCTCCTCTTCTGCTAAAGGGATGTTTTAAGGATAATTATTTTTATCACACAACCATTGAAAAAAAATGTTTTAATGTGTTGAGCTCTCAAGAGCTCAAATGAGGGAATGATGAGTTATTAACATTGTTTTTTAGTTTTAAATTATATTTTAGCCGTTTATAATTATGTTAACTCAGTATGGCTGTATGAATAGACCTATATTCTTATCTGTGTTACTTTCATGAGAAAGAGCAACGGGTCTGTCTATTCATTCGTAATCTAAAGGGAGGTTTCGGGGATTTTGCTGTGTCGGAAGGGAGTCAGGCTTATTATTATTGTATTTTTTCTAATCTGATTTATACCCATGGGAACGGATTCTCTTGTATTCAGTTGTAACCAGGTGTGTTGTGGGCTGACCTTTTTCTGAACCCTTTTTGTGAATAAATAACGATGTGAGCTGGAGAGAGGCGACACATTTGAACAGACCATCGCTTGGATGGTTTGTCTATGTGGACCAGAAGCTTCTGGTAATTAAAACCTTTGCAAAGGAACTTCTTCAACAGAATCTCACCATTCAGTTAATTGAACACGCAAAGAGTACAATACTTAATATTGTCTACTCTAACAGGGCTCATGGGTTTTCTGTGTTTTTAAGTACTTTCAATGCACTCAGATGACAAAGAAATAGACAAAACAACAGCATAAATTTTCAATGTATATTGAACTATCCCATATAAAATTGCAGTTTTAGTCAACTCAAAATCAGTCACATTGAAAAACATTGGACTGCCTTTGCTTTTAAAAACTATCACTGAGAATATCATCATATCTAACTAATGTGATTACTAAGTTAACACATAAATAATGTTTTTCTATTTTCTACTCATTAAAACATTCAACATATTTACAGGAATATACAAGTGTTCATTCTTGAGCACAATCCATTCACATGACACAAACACTACTTCCTCCTAGACTTCATTGCTTTGGAATGGGTCTTTCTAGCCTGCTTCTGTGCAGCTTTGATGGTTCTTCTTGAGGCAGCCTTGCTCATTTGGGTGTCCTGTTTCACAGCAAGTTCTGTTCGTTTTGCAGACAACATAGCTGCTTCTGCATCCTTCTCCTCCCTGTACCTTTTGGAGGATGTCCTCAGATTTAGGCACAGTTTGGACTGCACAGGATCCATCAGAATGTCTTTCCTGCCAAAATGGCTGACAGAGGTGGTCTTTCTTGCTCTTAGGGCATATTTCACAGTCTGGATAGAACTGTATGTGGCTATGTCCATTCTGCATGCTTTGGGGTTCAGGACATCACTCATGACACTGAAAGCCCCCTCTACTTGCGGCCCATGGAAGCAACTCATGAGAGCCTTCACCATCTTGGCCAAAGTTGGGTATCTTCCAACAGCAAAGACTTGAGCCCACCAACGATCCAGTGCAATTGCCTTCCCCTCTGAGTCCAAAGGTGTTGGCAACTCACTGTCCAACTGGTATTCTCTCACCTCGAGATCATAGTTCCCCAGCTCTGACTCATCAAGAACATTGGTGATCAACGATGACAGCTTCTTCAGTTGGTTTAAAGTTGAGCTGTGTCCTCTGGCAAGTGGGTCAATGGCAGAGGCTGCTTTCAGAAGCTTGCTGTTCATGGGCAACTTTTTCTGAAGGTACAGTCCACATGCAAGATATGCTGCCTTGGCTTTGGCTTTGAACTTGAACACAACTGACGACTTGTTGGAAGAATCCATCAATTTGCTGGTGACACCACCATAGAAAATATCCTTTTCTCTGAGTTGGTTGGCTTTGTTGTTCAGCTCAATTTCTGTCAGTTTACAGCCTTGAAGGGACTCTGGCTTCAGGAAACAGGACAAAAACGTATTGAAGAAGGCCACTTGCTTGTCGTTCAGCTTGTGGATCATTGGTGTTTTCGTCTCAAAGGTGATCACATAGTTCTTCAGCAAGGGCAGAACTGCTGTGTACAGGTTGAGGGTGAGAAGCGTATCCAATCTTGTGAAGAATATCTTCTCATAGATCCTCTGCTTCCTCTTCCTTCCTTCCTCAGTCATGTTCTTTTGGCCTAAAGCTGATTGTATGTCTTTGAGTTTGGCTTTGACTTCTCTTGAAAGATCCTTCTTGTGGTAGATGGCCATGATGGTGGGGAGATAGAGTTTTTTATCTTCTCTGCCAAAAAATGCATGGTAGAAGATGGTAAAGACATCCATGAGGCGTAAGGTGGACATTGAAACATCATAGTTTGAAAGCCATCGATGGCTGACAAATCTCTCTGGCATGGTGAAGGTGATGCCTGTCAGAAAGCAAATTTCTTGAAGAACTTCCTTCAGATCGGTTGACCACTTGAAATCATTGAAGAGATCATTATGGAGTCCTTCAATCTTGTACTCAAATGGCTTGCAAAAATGCTTGGAGGCGTTGTGGATGTGGTGGCAGGTATCCCCATCTATGTCAAGGAGATGTGGTGCTGGTCCCTCTCGCAAACGCGTCTCAACTCCAGATTTAGAACCCCGCATCACTGCACATGAGTCCATCAACACCGACACCAAATTGCTCCAGGGAATATTGTTCTTGGTCATGAGGGCTGAGAGTTCATCAAAGAGAGATTTGCTGTCAACTTTAACAACACTCAAAGATGCTAAATGTTCCACCACAACAGACTTTGTCATCGGGGAGAAATAGCTGACGAGTACACACAGGACACGGTGTAGATTGTTGCTGGTGGACTCGTCAATGTTCATTGAAAAGTGGGAGGATCTTAAGTTTGTTAAAGTCTCATCAAGCATAGTGTGAGCAAGGCCATACTTCATTTTGGATGCACTGGTTCTATCCATGGACAGTCCATTCAGAGCTTTTGGATCCCTTGCCAGTTCCTTTGACAGTGTGATGAGCTTTGGGGCCATGGTGAACGGAAGATAATTTTCGGCCATCACTCCCAACAGCATTGCCTGAAGAATAAAATAAATTTAACAATAATCAGTAAACAATTAAATAATTTAAATAGTTATTTGAATTATAATCCAAAATGTCATGCGACCAAAGTAAATAAAAAAGGATTTAGTCTAAACTTTCATGCACATTCACATGTCAGAGTATTTATTATGGTAACAAAAAATGTTGAAAATTAGCTACAAAATAGTAAATTATCTTTAACCATTGGAAATAATATTTACCATGCAATAAATCATTTAATCAATCATTCTTAATTTAATACATAATGCATAACAAAAACATAAAATACCTCATGCAGCAAGCTCTGGTAAAAACACAATCATGCATTCGTCAAATGCATGATTGACTAAGATCATCCCTGTAACTGCATACATCAAGACAGTCAACATATTGAAACCTGAAAAGTGCAAACATGCAGCATTCATTTGAGTTTGTGTCAATGATTAACCATGTTAAATATTTATGGCCATTTTTATTACATTATAATATTTTCGAAAATTTGATTTCGATTAATTTGAAAAGTTTACCACCTACCTCAAAATTCACGACTCTATCAGCAACTGGTACAGGTTGTTGGGGTGGATCACGTCTCTCTATTACCACTTCCGATTGTGATGTCAATAAGGGATGGAGGCCGTAAAGTTTTGGAGTTTTCGTTTGGGCACCGAAACTTCCAGCAATGGAATAATTTGTTGTTCTTGACTGGAATTCTTTCACGTGTTTTTTGCTCTTTGCGTGACTTTCAAGAGCTTTGAAACCTCTCCCACTATAGTCAATGGTATCATGGCACCAAATGCAAAGCGCTTTCCCGGCACGATCGATCTTCCGAATAAAGTCACTGAACAAATTCGTCACAGTCTTCTTTCCAACATTTGTAGATATATCCTTCTCTAACCAGTCCCATCGAAACTTGTTTTTTACGATCTTGTCAATTTCCTTAACTCGCGGAGCATCTTTGCGTTCGATCACGGACATCTGTCTTTAAACACCCGGCAAAAACGTGTGAGAAATGAACAATGGCATACTCCTATGCCTTTATAACAAGCGCGTTTATTGGTCAACAAACAATGGCATACTCCTATGCCTTTATAACAAGCGCGTTTATTGGTCAACACGGAGACTTCAGCCAATCGCAAGATCCGTTTCATTTCAGTTACGGAAACACTAAAATGGAATGCTGTAGAGAGACGAAATCAGATTTTTTACCACTTAAAAAATTGTAAAATTTTATTTTGGGAGATAAAAAAAAGCGGAATTCCGCGAATTAGCGGAAAAATCACATCCCTGGATGTGGTCAGGAAGGAGATGAATATGCCTGTTACTAGCATTTAGCATTGTGTTTTCTTTACAAGCAGTATATGGGAAAACCTTTGTATGTGTCTTGGTTACCTCCAAACAGGTTCCTTAAAAATCCACCCTCTTTCTGCGCTGCCACCTTATGGGATTGCTCCACTAACCCCTTTAGTGGCAACAAGATGCCCAATCGCCATGCAGCAGATCATCCTGCCAATTAGTTCAACACAAAGTGACTTTCACGACCCAGCAGGCACAGTATGTAGCCAGCTAAGTGGGAATTACTTAACCTGCTTGTATCTCTCTTCAGCAGCAAAATCGTTGGCAGACATGCTGATGGATTGGCAGTTATGTACATGCGTAAACTCACCACCTACCTCTTATAAAATGTTGTGAAATATTTGCATGCCCAAAGGGATAATCATTTATTGTAATGAGATTTTTTCTTTTCTTCTGCATTTAACAGTGGTGTACACAGCAAGCACACTCAATTGACTGGAGGAGTGGGTTGCTTTCCAAGGCCTGAGGAGCAATTCAGTTTTGTTTTTTGGTGCATTGCTTCAAGGCACGTGTGGGTGAAATGGGGGTTTGCAGCATGTTGCTCATTCACATCTGACCCCTGGTCAAAGCCCCATTCTTATCTACTCAGCCACGACTACCCCATCATTGTTATTACCATCCTGGTTTTATTGTAACAAGGCATTAAAACAGCAATATAAACGCATAAAAGTTAATGTACCTTGAATCTGATGGTCTTCTAGCTCAACCATTTCTTAACACAACACCATTTTGAACATTCTGACTGGTTTAAGACGAGTGTTCAAATTTAGAGGTTCTAACAATACCATATATCATGCTAATGTCAACAAATGTCTGACAACTGCATTATACTGATTGTTGAATAATTGTGGCTTGAATAAATCAAAGAACATTTGAATGATTCTCTGGGCGGCACACAGTAGAAGGGCTGTCAATTTAGTCATAACAAAGTTGTCCCATTCCCTCGTGCCTTAATTGACAAGAGTTTAGCCAGACTAGCCAAGTTAGCATTGTCGGTATCTGTGTATTACTTTAACTCATTCACTAACAGCCATTTTCACTGAAGGAACCCCCTTCGCTCCTTGCTGTTTTACTGGATTTTGATTTATTTTGCAAGGCTCACAGAATATTGTGTTCTATTGCTATAAAAAAACATGGAACCTACCAAAAGAAAGATTAGAGTCTCTTCTCTTCTAAAGTGTATTTGTATCTGTTTCTGTTTTGCAGCAAATAGCATTATAAAAATAGCCAAGTTTCATCATGATTGACAAACCTGTTGAAAACACAGAGAAAAAGAGCTTGTTGTAACATGGTCCTTGCTGATTTCTTATACTCTGCTGCCACCTGCTGACGGTTTGTTTGTAATAACTACCATTGCTCTAAGCCAAGTTAAAGCAAATCCATTTCAGAACAATAAATTGATGCAGAGTGAGCAGCGAGTAAACACAATTCGATAGACTGGGTGGCGCTATTGACCTCAATAGATGCGTTACCATTAGACTCAGATTTACGCTCTCATGAGGTGCTTTTTGAGACGTGTTGAAATGGAAGTCACTTTTTTCGCATTTCCTGTATTCATGTGACCCCGCCCGGTAAAAGGGACAACATGACCTATTGAGCCAAGGCTGCCAAGGCTGCCAAGGCTCCATACACGCATACTATTTATTCTTGTGACGTTCATCAGGAGCCGTTAGCGTGATGTGACCACCTACAAGAACTGCGAGATCTCGTGAGAGTCGACGCGGACATTACGAGAACTACGCCTCAGAAGCAAATCACTCTTCAATGGAAACACCTACAAGTCAAAACGGTACTTTTGCGAAATAGTAGAAATATCGCTTTTATTTTTATGTTGGTTTTGCACAATAACAAGCCTCGATCACTATATATCAGCAAAAAAATCCATCACCGTAGCTGCCATGTTTCTAACCTCTTCAGGCCGAAACAGTCGATTAGAGTTTGACAGATAACCTAAATTCATGAAACGCTGCAACACAGGAACATGAAATAAATAAATACAGAAATAATTATATATATATATATATATTTATTTATTTATATATGTAGGTAATTTAATTAATTACACATTTATTTAATTATTGGTTTATTTAATTCCATATTTAATTAATAAATGACACATTTGATTATTTCATGACACATTTGATTATTTCATGACACATTTATTTAATTATTTATTGGTGTATTCATTTATTTAATGTTGGCACTTTTGGTCCTCAATAGATGGAAACCCGACCATTGATTGAATTACTGATTCATCACATTAGGGAATAGGTCACATGCCCTGCGATTGACTGGCCACCAGTTCAGGGTGTACACCGCCTAATTCCCAAAGACATCTGGGATAGGCTACAGCACCCCCAGCCGCTCTCGTGATGATAAGCGGTTCAGATAATGGATGGATTGATGGACTAGATTACTAGTCCAATCGACTATGAATACAGGTTTGTTGAAGGTACAGTACTGATGAAGAGAAGCATGCACTCACAACTAAAACCAACCAACTGTTTAACAATTATGTGTGCACAGGCACACCCTTCTAAACTATCGTCATCTGCAACACAAAGAAGAAAGCTGTAATTATTGCACATGTAAATTTATGCTGGTCACACACTCCCCATGTAATACAAAACATGTCAAAACAACAGCAACTCCAAAGCAGTGAGATGACTGCTGGTTCCAGACTCACTAAGCAGTAGCCTTTCTGAGTAGTTTTTAATTGCTTCGATTAATTGAACATAATCACACACACGAGCACGCACACACATTATGACTTTGACATGGTTCATTAATTGAAAGTCAGATAATTAGCAATTGTAATTCAGAAGCTGGTCTAAACAAAGATTAAACAGTGAGATTACAAATGAGAATGAGAAATTGCCATTAAAAAAAAAGTTTATATGCTAATCTAGTCATACGAAGCCTTGCCCGATGCACATAAATGTATGCTTTTATGCATTACTTACAGTACATTCACACTTCATAACTGGTTAAAATTGGTTTGATTAAAGTGGCTATGCAGAGCAAAATGTAATTTAAGTTGGAATATTGGATCAGTTAATGATCATCAAATAACCTCCTAAACCAGTCTTTCTTAAATAGTGGGCCACGTGGGGTGGGAGACCCTCCAGAGAACGGCAGTTTTTTTTTCTTCCCGTACTGGCTTAGTGTAATTGCATTACAACTACTACAACACAGAAATGACAGTGGTGCTCTCATGTTAGCGTCATCGCAAGGAGCCTTTGGATGTCACGTGACCGTTCCCTGCTGCATTTGTTTACACGGCCACATTGGCAGGATAATAGCGGCAGGAGGCGACAGATTTACAATGGAGAACTGTGATCAAATTTGCATTTATCAGTTAACATTAAGTGGATTTACATCTGTTTTTGATGAAAAGGAGATACATGTGCAAGCTGGACAGGTTGGATATTGCAGATCCCTATCAAACACCAGAAGTGTTTTTTACACCCATCACGAGATTTGGAGACCAACAATGATGAGTCCTTGCGATCACACCGCTTTGAAGTGCTATGCACTGCAAATTCTCATTTGGATTAAAAATCATAATTGTGGTTAAAAAAAAAAAAAAAGCATAAATTTCTACATTTGTTTTTGTTTTGTAGGTTGAAGTGTTTTAAATATTGTGCTCCTAAGTTCATGTTGCTGGTCAATGTATATTTATTATTTATTGATTTTTATGAAATTTTGTTTCTCCGCTATTATATAGTTCAAATAGCCGATCAACAAATATGGTAATACTTTAAAATAAGGTGTAATAGTTATTTATTTTTCAGGCAAATTGATGCACTTCAAATCTTTAGTTACAGACAATTATATAACTTTGTCATAAATTGTATTTCTTTTTTTGTCCTTTTCTTTAAAGCTGCTCTCATTTATGACTCAAACATCTTCTAATTAGCAGATTAACACCTTAGTTGTTCACAAAGGGTACTCCTGCAAGTCTCTGGAAAATAGCCTTCAGACTGCCATGCATATGGTCCATCAAAATTACCACAAGGGCCCAGAGAGGGATGATTTTTCAAAAGATCATTGTAATAATATTCTGTATATACTGACCATTTTAAAATATATGACAAAAAAGTGTTTTTTTTAACTGCCATCTCCACATAAATTGTGTACAAATACATTCATTTACATCTTTATCACAATATGTTAAGGTTGGATGTGGGAAGAGGACCCAAGTGCAGACACGGAAAAAAGTGGGTTAGGTGTGCAGGATGTTTTTTGAAGGCTCAACATAGCATTGTAGGAGTTCTGGGTGGAAAGCAAAATGCAGATTAGGATTTAGGATTAGGCAACAAAGCATAAACCTGAGCTAGATGCGACTGACTATGTGACTATGTAAATCAATCTGACGAAGAGGTAGAGTTCAGGTGGTTGCTTGCACCTGGGCCTCTTCAACTTCTCTCTCTCTCCCACACACACACACACACGCACGCATGCACACCCCCGCACCCCCCCCCCACACACACATGTATTTAGAAAAGTCGCAGCATTTTTACTTTTAGTCCACCATCTTAATGCTTACGCATAACGAGAAACACCATTGACTGCCTAACAAATAGCATCTATGCGACGGTTTTATAATGCTTTAAGGAACTGATATTTAAACACAACGCTTAAATGTGCAGTGTTAAGGAAAGCGACAAGCTTAGTCATGCCCATTTGGGGATAATGTATTTGATTTGTTTGGTGCATCCACTAAATCTCATCTTTTAATAATACTATTCTGACTTATTTTAATGAACAAATTGTTCTTGCTCCATTTAGACTCCATAAATCTTTGGATGATCATGTTATGGCCCCGGTGTGGAAGTAGTTCACATGGACCCATGTACCTGATGTTCAGTGCTCTGCAAGCTGTGACACACAAATGTGTATCTGGGAGAGCTTAATAGCTAATGTTTACAGGCCCTTGTAAATCCGCAGGTCCCTCGGGTCACGGAAAGTGACAGGTGGGGCCACAAACAGGAGCAATTCTATGAAATCATTGCCATGCTGCTCACATGCATACGCGCTCACGTGCCGTGGCGGTCATCTGTCACACGCTAACAGTGCTTCAGAACCAGCAGGATAAAAAGACAGTATTGAACTGCAGGGTCACAGCCTTCTTGAAACAGAGCTACTTCTTGGGCATTAAAGGCCTGCCAATTTAATAAACACTTCAGAAATATAAACTTTTCCCAAGTTATCGTTAGTAATACATTATTACTAATAATTATTAGGACCGACCGATTAATCAGCAGCGATTATAATTGGCCAAAACAATCGGCCAATTGGGCCAATTATTTTCCCTTTAAAACGTTATCATCGAAGAAAGCCGAAGTTTCCGAAACTGTGAAAGTACCCTGAATGCACCATTTTGCCAAGTGTGTAGCGTATGTTATTCTATTGTTCCTAAGCGTCCTTTAAGCCGTTTAATGACATCCCAGTTGTAGTTAACTGTAAAACTAAACACACAACAATAAGTATAACATCCACTGTATATTTAAATACAAAACATGCTTTGTTTTTAAAACATCGCTAGCCTAGCGCTAATGCTAAAAGCGAAGGGAGGATCCCATTCAAATGGAAGTTAGCATCGACTTCAAGAGTGTTTTTTCTTCCAATATAGATTATTCACACACAAATGCTGTGGAACACATATCCACAGGTAAGATAACACTACGCAAAGGCACAAATTCCTCTCAATGTGCGATTTTTATTTTATTTTAATAGAATTCACTCCGTGCCCATCCATCAGTTGCTAACAACTGGGCAAGACTAGCAAACAGAGGCAGAGTGAAGTTGAAAGGATTCAGAAGCAACATGGAAACCTTTTTTTTAATTTTAATTGATTGTACAACAGAGCGAAATAAAGAGGCATTATCTAGTAAATTGAGCTCAGCTAAACGTTGCTTTTTACTTAGATTTGTTCCAACTTCCTACGTGTATTATGACTGTGTTAGGCTTTGCGTTAGAGCTGTCAAAATTGATCGATTAATCGACAAGATTATCAAATTAATCTGCAACTATTTTGATGATCGAGTAATTGTTTGGAGCCATTTTTTTTTTAATTGTCCAAATCCTCTGATTTCATATCAACAAAAAATATTCAATGATTTCTGTAGTCTTTATTGAAAGACTGGTTATCTTCTGTGTTTAATCAAAATAAGACATTTGTTTTTACTTTGGAAAACAATGACCGAACAAGTAACAAGTACAAAATCAATCCCTTTTTTTTAAATCACTATACGAATACGAAGTACGAAATGAACACCAATCACTAATTAATAAACAAAATAATCAAACTCAAATTAAAGTAATTAGGGGGAAAGTGCTTTTGTAGTACACTTTAATGCAAAATTCAAATAAATCTGATTAGTCGATTGAATAATCGATAGATTAATCGAAAAAAATATAGTGACAGCACTAATTTGCGTTTTATTTCATGAAAGCTTAACTGTGGATGATATGACAAACAATGGCTTCTCGGCCATGTGTTATGTATAGCCAAGGCAGAGCTCTGAGCTGTGAGGTTACCTTTGTGCAAACGTGTGTGCAGCGGTGTGTGCTTTGTCTCGTATGTGTCATTTTGTGGCCACCCCTTAATGAGTTATTGTGTCACCCTGGTCACCCCACTGAAAAGGTTCTGGCTCTGCCCCTGCTTCAGTGCACAATATTTTTCACCCTTAAAAGAGCATGTCTGTGTAATTAATCCAAGCAACAGCAAAGTCAGTTAATTAATCAGTCCCTCAATAACAAGTTACCTAAATCTGAATTCCTGTCAAAATGTCACAGATGGAAGCAATTTATGCAACATCTTTTCAACGGATAAAATTATGATGGTAGAGAAGAAAGCTAAAATCATTAATTACCATTCAGCTCCACAATATATCCGATTCTCTTAACATTTGCCACATTGATCAACCACTTGTCATGTCAAATGGATTGAAAACACAAGGTTGTTAAAGGTTGTCAGTAGGGAAAATAATGTGCCAGTGTTGAGTTTTATTTCCATCATGTTGGGCATATACTGGTAGAGGAGAGTGTGCCATGTATCCAGGCACGATGTGCCAACTGTTACTTACTAATATGAGACCAACAGCAAGTCGTTAACCATCTGCTCTCAGCCCTGACCGTCGAAATGCCAGGCCAACCCTGTAAAATGCTGGCTGAGGGCTACTTTTCCCTCTAATTTTTTTTCATCCTTTAACTCTCTCTAAATCCTCAGAAAGGATATCTACACTCGCTCTCTCATCTTCTCTCCTTACTGTATCTCCCCAGCCCATCTGACTGACACTGCCCCCATTTCCTTTATGTCTCTCAAACCCTAAGGTGGGCATACCAATTGTGATCAAATGAAGTATGACAGCCCGGACATCTGCTAAACAGAGCACTTTACTGCAGAGATTTCATTTCTTTTATTATGATTATTATTATTTTGTTAGAGGAAGATATGTGGCCAAGATAAAATGTCATAGTAGCCTATTATAAATAAGTGATGAGGAAATCAGACATTTGTAAGTGTGAAAATAATATACTGTAGCTTTGCCGGCATTCTTACAGTATGCAACAAAGGTGATGTTGTACTAAGCATGAAGAATGGCAGCACATCAGGGAAACTAAAGCTATTGTCTGATGCAAAATGTTCTTTAATAGTGACACACATAGGCAGCTGTAGGAGTAGAAGGATTGTAGGTGTATCACACATCATCACCAAATAACAAAAAATTAAATATACTTAATTCCCAATTGCTTCTGATGACGCATTGTGTGATATACCATCCCCATAAATTATTTTTGTGAATGGGTGAATCAATTGTTATTTGTACAGCCCTTAAGGACTTTCAAGGTAGAATTGTACTATACGAGGGCAGGATAAAAACAACCTCTGCATCCCGAAATGACAGAGAACTTCTCCAAAATGTTTTACAGTGATTCCATGCCAATTTGTGATTTGCAATTTAAAAAAATCCCAAATTTGCTTCTTAAAAAACATTTTATTAAAAACATTAAGACATTACAACAAAGGACAAGGACAGTATTATCCTTACAATCTAAAATTGTAGGGATGTTCGATACCACTTTATTTTCAGACCGATACCAATACAAGTACTCAACTCTTGAGTAGCCACTGATACTGACACCAAGTACCGATACCACTAGTACTTTTGTTACATATAATTTCGCCCCAAAACCAATGACTGAGCATTTTAAAGAAAGACATATATACCGATATAGGATTTGTCCTTAAAATTGCATGAAAGTAATGGCAATTTTCAATTCAGTGCTTCTCAAATAGGGGACCCCCTGGGGGGAAAGCGGTTGGGGTGTGATGCCAGCGGCCTGGAGCCTCTCGGGGTCGCTGGTTTGTCCTCTCGCCTGGATCTAGTTCCAGGAATTCAACCTGACCCAAGGTGCAGTTCCAGGAATGGTGTGGAGCAGGCCCCGAGTGGAGCTGGCCCCAGCGAAGCCCCGCACTGGCCTGTGGCATAACGGGGTCGCTGGTTCGTCCTCCCGCCTGAGTCCACCTCCAGGAATTCAACACCAACCAAGGTCCAGTTCCAGGAATTGTACCAAATGGTTCCCACAGCCTGTGCAGCAGGCCCAAGCACGTCGAGGCCCCGCATGGCGGGGCCGAGAACACCGGCCTGGAACATCCCAGCGTCGCTGGTTCGTCCTCCCGCTTGGGTCCAAGTCCAGGAATTCAACCCAATCCAAGGTCCAGTTCCAGGAATGGTGTGGAGCAGGCCCCAAGCAGAGCTGTCCCCAGTGAGGCCCCGTGGAGCGTGGCCGAGAACACCGGCCTGGAGCATCTCAGGGTCACTGGTTCGTCCTCCCGCCAAGGTCCTGTTTCAGGAATTGCATCCTCCATGCCAGGTCTAGTTCCAGGAATTCTACGGAGCGGTTCCATGTGGGACCTAAGTCGGCCAAGCGTGTGGCGATGCGGTTTCTCTGGCCCCAGCACATAGAAAAGCTTGGCAGTTTTGGGGTTGTGGCGGAGGTTTGGGGCTCCAGGCAGACTCAATTTTCACCACGCTTTTGTGAAATGTTTCCCCATTTTTAGGAAATCACTGCCTCGGCTGTTGAAGAAGACTGTTTTGTTAGTTTTTTTAAGCCGTAAAGAAGTGGCCTCAATTTGATGAACTCCATGAGACATTCCATAGTTAATTTGTTTCAGTGACTATTGCTGGCCCAAATGTTTGAGCGGTCTTGTGATCTGTTAAGTCCAAAGAAAATGTTATGCACAGCGTCATACATTTCTATGACAACTTCAAAACCCTGTAAGTACCAGTTGCCTGTACCACACAAAAATCTCCATCATTAACACTTACCCTGATTGTGTATGTTTCCTTGAAGGTCTGTGCTTGTTGGACATCTTCTGGTGTCATGGCCAGGAACACACATTTACAATGCCCCGAAATTACTGTCATAACGCTGCCAAGCAGTCCTGTGACATAGTTTAATGCACCGGTGTTGTGAGGGTCTTTGGCTAGCTCCTGGAGGGCCCCCTTTGCCTCTGTGGGTGCCCTTTTCATAAAGGGGACCATGTGGTGAGGACTGACCAGTCTTTCTGTAGAAAAAAAAAAGATAAATTACTCGGTGACATCAGAATTTCAGTGAAAGAATCATTTTAACCTGTTTGGATTGAAACAAACCTTTCTTATTGTTTTTTTTTAATACTCCAGCCTTTGTTTAACGATGGGTCCCCCAAGGCCTTTTTACAACTCGCCAGTTTTGACAACACATAATTGATGTGGTGTTTTGTCGCCCTGACTTTTGGTAGGTTTAATATGATGAGTAAGTTGAGGAAGGCCTCCACGTCCAGAATGACGTGTTTTTGGCTCGTGGGCTTGAGGGTCTCTCTGAGCTGATTGACAAATCTGATGAACTAACGATGGAAATAAGCAGTGTAAATATGGCAATGAATGCAATGGCTTGGATTTGTAGAGAACAAAGCATAGCTGCATATCCTTGAAGCCTTTTGGTGTTATGTAAAATGGTGAGGCTCTTATTAATATCCGTGCCCCCTTCTACCCCAGACATGTGAAGGATGAATTTTTTGGCATATACCCTCCTTTGATTGATGTTCTTACCCATTTGGGCGGTCTGGATTGGCCCTATGAGATAGTTCCGAAATGTGTCCAACAGGTTGTCTAAAAGTAAAAATTACAGGTAGCATCTTAACAGGAGAGCAGGATATTCATCTTGTAAACACCAGTAATACTCACCTAAGTTGGGTGTGAGGCTCTGTGAGCTACTGAGCAGTTGAATCCGGCACATGGAGCTGGTCGAGGCCAACAATGAAGTTGGAGGAGCAACTTGTAGCTTTGCAGAAGTAGAGGTAGGTGCAGCGGCAGAAGTGGCAGGTGGAGCGACAGGAGTGGCAGCAGCAGGAGTTGAGGTTTTAGGTGCATGAGGAGCAGCATGTTGATGTAGTAGATTTTGGGCCAAATGCTGCAGCCCCTCAACCTCCTCGAACAGCATTTTTTATTTTTGTTGCACCGAAGTTAAACCGAAGTTCTTGTTGCTCAGCTGCTCCAGTATGAGCCATTTGTCTTTGCGGTGATGGCAGGAAAAAGTTCCTCCCCGGTGTCGGTGGAGCTTGTGTGGGTGAAGATGCTCTATGAGGTGGTGTGCTTCGAACATCTGTGGGTGGGGGTGTTTGCACCGGTGGTGATGATGGTGGTCTGGTTAAGTCCATCATTTGGCCCATAATAGCCACTTTTTGGGCCTTTTCCATAATTTTTGAGAACTTCTTTCCCTGTAGAATAAGAAATGATTGAATGAAATATGAAGTAAGATTACAGTGTGTGTTTTACAAAAATGTGTAAAGTGTACATACAGGTGGTAGTCCATGGAAAAAAAATAGTTGTTTGTCCTGCCGGGCATAGTCTTTAGACCTGGACTTGCATTGCTTCATGGGGCACCTCAGTTTCCCACAGTTGCGGAGGCTCTCTTTGCAAAGAAACTGTTGCCTTGTGTTGTCATCTTTAAAGCCATGCACAGCTTTGATTTGGCGGGAAAGCTTTCTAGGATGAAAAAGCCATATAAATGTTAAAAATGTGTAATCTTGATCAAGTTTTACAAACGTTCATGAGTAACCCTGATTTCCAGCCAACATGTCTGAGGTGTGAGCACATTTCAATTTATATGTGCTAAATTAATGTTATAAATGTTTTAATAATATTACAATTTAAAATAATTATAATAAATACAATGATAGTAAAAATTTGCTTTCTTTTTTTTCCTGCGTTTCGGTTTTCGGCCAAGCATTTTTCACTTTCGTTTTTCGTTTTTGGTCTACTTGTTAAACAGCCTTTTAGACCTGGCAGAATGGCAGAAGCCATTGGACCCAAATGTAGTTTGCACATACATGGAGTAATAAAATATTACTTTATTGGGTGGGGGGGTCAATGAAATCACAGGTTTAACGGCGCTAGTGCAAATTTCTATTACGTCAGACCAAAAAGTATGCTGCCCTTTAATTAGTACTACTCCCTTTGAATAGAAACTGACCTTCACTCGTAGCAACAGTATAGACACATTTTCAGTGCAGCAGAAATCAAAGATAAATATTATTTTCAATACCTTGATCTTGTATCCTTATGTTGTTTCTAACCTTTATTATTCTTATTTCAGTTACTTTTTATTCTCCACACTTTTTTGCCATGCATAAACTCCCACATAGCACATCAGACCTACACACCTACACACCAATTTCAACTTGCTTCAAAAATTCACCCCTTCCTGGGAATATATTGTCTGATTCCACATTACTTACAATCTTTGCACAATTTAACGTTAAGTATACATTTTTCCCCATTCATTTTCAATGGGATACTTTGAAATTGAAATCCTTCAATTTTAATTCACAAGACTTCATTGTTCATTTATTTCAGGCAGCAATCAAAATGAAAAATTTATCAATAAACCTAGCCTGAAAAGGACTGGAAAGAAGAAAAACGTAAGTCCCAACCCCATCTCATTTATATCAAACTTTGAAAACAAATTTAGCTACTTTCTTGCAAGCTTGCAGTAACTAACAGCGGTTTCCATGAACACTAAAAAACAGGCGTGTATACAAACAGAATTAAACAATGTGTTAATTAACTAACATGACATCAAAAGCTCATACCAGCAATGGTAATGCAAACTAACAATAGCAGCTTGGGTAAGAGATAAACCAGAAACAAAACAAAAGCACAAACAGCACCTATCAATAATTCTAAGACAAAAGTATACCAACAATGGTAATGGATAATATGCCCGCAATGATAAAAAGCAGCACGCATACACTGTCACACTTCAATGATGACAGCAAGCCTGCTGTGTGGATCAGTGGGTAGTGCAGCGGTACATTGTCAAGTGAACAGTAGGCAATGGTTCAAATACCACCTTTGACTGATTGCAGTTCCAAGTTTTCTTTTTTTTCATTTGCCATTCATCTACAATGAATAATTTTCATGTAATTTATCTTTTGATTTACTTTATAAGCATTTCACAAGCATTCCACATGCATTCAGCTTTTTTTTTCTTTTTCTTTTTTAGGCTTTCAGTATTCCCACACAATTTCTCCAGAAATTGCACTTTGTTTAGTTATTATTATTATTATTATTATTATTATTATTATTATTATTATTATTATTATTATTACCACCATCTCAGATTATATATAATGCAATAATTGAATTCAAACACTTCAGTTTACTTTGCTATCTATATAAAATAAATGGACCAAAAAGAATCATGATCATTCCTCACACATTCCCTGATTTTGAAGATCAATTTTAGGCACGGCTGTACAACATCGACTGAATCCCTGAGTTTTCTATCTTTTCAGGGTAAAGAAGTAGAAAAAGCAAAATCATTGATGTAGCCATTATAATGTATGCATGTCATGTAAATTGACAGTGTATTTCTTCATTTAAAAAATCTTGCTACAGCAGGACAAGTCTTTGTTGCCAGTCCAATGTACATACATCCCTTGGTTTATATACAAAGGATCAGTAAAGGTGTATGTATTCCAGAAGCCTATGGAAGAATGTAAAGCTATGTTAATAAATCGCATAGGGAGCAGGGTGGCTCACATTCATCACACAGCTTTTCTCATTAAGTATTAAAGGCAGGCTGATAGTGGCTGAGGGACAGATCGATCTACTGAGCCAGGGATCTTTAACCTAGATTGTTAGCTGCCGGCTGGACTGGGGAGGGGGGATGCAAAAAAAGAAAAAAATAGAGGGACATGCACAATAGGCACATGTATTCATGAACAAGAAGGGATTTATTCCAGAAAGCGTATATTCTACCACAAATTATTACACACACTCAGTGATGCCCAAAATAATTGTAACATGGACATCAGAAGAGGCATTGAACCTTTTATAGGTTAACATAATTACAAGCCCTGTGACCATATTTTCCCCCTCAGGTTTTCAAAAATAAAATATGTTATACAGCATATATATTTTATATAATAAATAGTTTTTGGGTTTGTTTTGGTGTGGTTTATTGAACATCCATCCATCCATTTTCTTAACCGCTTGTCCTCACAAGGGTTGCGGGGGGTGCTGGAGCCTATCCCAGCTGGCTTTGGGCAGTAGGCAGGGTACACACTGAACTGGTTGCCAGCCAATCGCAGGGTTTATTGAACATATAAATGCAATACAAAATAAAACTGAAAGAAAGAAAATAAAAGTTAAAAAGGTAAATAATGATTAGTCAGAATTTGCATGTTCAAAGGGAGTAGAAAGAAGTACACAAATGTATCTAATTCTACCCCCACTAACTTATATCATGCACAATAAGTTATCCCATCCATCCATCCATTTTCTTAACCGCTTGTCCTCACAAGGGTCGCGGGGGGCGCTAGAGCCTATCCCAGCTGGCTTCGGGCAGTAGGCGGGGTACATCCTGAACTGGTTGCCAGCCAATCGCAGACAATAAGTTATTATATTTAATAATAAATCATTAAAATAGAAAATAAAGTAAATGAAGAAGAAAATAATGAATAATGGAAAATAAACATAACATGTTACATGTAACAACACATCTTACTTAGAATATACACTTTCGCCTAGGGCACCAAATCACCTAGGGCCTGTGTTTGACAGGTGATCTATCCAGGATGTACCCTGTCATCTGGGATAATCCTGAGTACCTTTTGTCCATGTAATGCTGCAGAGAAAAAAGTTGTAAGTGGATGGCTGGATGGATATTATGTCTAGTAGAGAAGATTTATCAGAGGGAAGAAATAAACATATTTTTATATATATATATATATATATATATATATATATATATATATATATATATATATATATATATATATATATATAGTTGGGACACACTTCCATCATCGTCAAACCGTCAATAATTCAAGCCGAACCGCATTGAAATGTAGTAGTGTGAGTAAAAGCAGATAATTTAAACAGGCCACAAATCCCATTATGAAAACACTGTTACATCTGGAATCACGTTGAGGTTTTAAGAGATTTTCACCTCCACCAAGTGCAAAAGAAAGACATACGATTAACTATCAGGATTGCACAAATAATGCCCAATGTTTAATACTATCACTGTGGCGTTCCTTGGGCAGCTATGGGACACAAGTGCTTATGGTGCACAAGTAACAGAGAGAGATTTATCCACCAATGCCGGAAATTGCAGTGGCTGTGAGCACCTTCACACAACTGACGTGGTTTGCCGCAAACATTATTAGATGTGTAGCGACATCAGCAATAACATCTGATTTGACCTATGCAATAAGCCTACTTGGTATACACACAAAAATCTACACAATGGGGCAGAGAAATTGAGTCTCTTTGTTAAACTTCACATGCTTCCTCTAGCTTTCCGCTATTCCCTTGCACACACTGGCATTGCGTCTCTGATACTTTCTCAGCAGATGGCAAATTCACAGGTCAACTCCATCCAAATGTTAAAAAAAACAAAAATCTGCGAATTTAGTGAAAATGCGACTTATGCCTGTTTCATATTTGTTATTATTTTGCAAATATTGAGAGGAGATTGCGCCATGAGATGACGTCAGATGAGAGCATCTCTCTGCCACAAGACATTCGGCTGAGTGTCAACAAAAGTGATCATAGACAGATTGCAAATCAAGCTTTCTTGATTTGTATGGAACAACTCTGTCAGCATTCACCACATACCGAGTCGTTTGTTAAAGATCCCATATTATGCTACTTTTCCACATTAAAATAGTTCTCAAATATTTAAAGGACCTTGTCTGTGACTTGAATTAGTCAAAATTGACTTGGTCCCTAAATCAGCAACAACAACCCAAAAAAAACTTTCAGAACAGCCCGTTTCAAGAAACGACTGCCATGGCGTGCAGAAGCAGTGTGGTACAACCGTACCAATTTGAGCCAGACAGACATGTCTTTTATACTTTTGAGAACTATTTTAATATGTGACAAAGTGGCATAACATTTTACCACAAGAAAAAGTTGTGGTAAAACATGGATACTGTTTAGGCTCGTTCACACTGCACGTCTTAATGCTCAATTCCAATTTTTGTGTGAAATCCGATTTTTTTGAGTAAGCGTTTACATTACCTATTAATTGCGACCTCAGTCTGTCTGCTGTGTGGACGTAATGCGTCCCCAAAGTGACGCGCATGTGCAGAAGAGGATACAACGTCACTCACAACGCTGTTTGCGGAAGTAAATACATATGGTCCAGCAGCGTGTCAGGGCCACAGACTTGTAAGTCCGTCCTCGGGGCTCATATTTTTACCATCTCATATCTACAGAGGAGTGATGCAGGAGGAGGTGGAAATATTATTTTGTGAAAATGAGGCGAGCCTGTTCAGCGCCTCATCTCACGGAGACCTCTCCTCTTTTTCTCTCCCTAACGATGACGTCAAGTCATTGCCACGCGTAATAAATGAGCCGTTTGCGTGGCCAAATTACTAATATCACCACCACAAATGTCATCTTTATACTTCATGTTTCAAGTGGGATTAAATTAAAGTAAAATATAAAGTCACAACATGTTATTCAAAACAACTTTGCCGATTCACGTACGTTTCCTGGGCTGTGCGGACCTCGCGGATGCGTCAAACATAAATTAAGCTTAATGCCCCCGCCCGCGCGGAGCATATATTGGACTTTTAATGACGTAGAGTTCGGATATATGCGACCTGGCCATTCAGACTGTGGTCGCATTGCAAAAATTCGGATACTAGGACCACATATGAAAGTGACCCAGGTCGGATGTGAAAAAAATCTGAATTGAGCCATTCAGACTGACATAAAAAAGTCAGATACAGGTCGCATTTGGGCAAAAAGATCCGATCTGGTTCGCATTTGCTTGCAGTGTGAACGTAGCCTTAGTCATTCCGATTGAAATCTTTCCGGATGAAGATTTCTGGTAATTTGTATGCTCCCTCTTCCCCTCCTTTAATCGTATCAGCCCTGCGGCAGCCGCGGGACGTACCGACATCGATCACATGATTGATAAAAATTGAGTTAATTTGTCATTTAGCACAGTAATTGTGATAGTGTTAACACTCATTGAAGCAACATCTTGATAAAAACAAGTTTATAGTACTTAAAAACAAGTTCTCCCCTCGCCGACAAGCCCCGGTGGAGACGCCGCCATTTTAGTGGGTGGTAACGACGACGTCGTGACGCATTTACATCCAGACAGAGCATGCACATTGCCGCACGAAGTCACGCCATTCCGATTGAAGTGTATGCATGTTGCTTGTTCGGATTGACAATGATGTTGTTATTCCGAATGAAATTCCATTCAGATTCAGCCTTTTCATTCCGATTGAGGTGTTTATATGGAGCATTTTCATTCCGTTTGGCTGTTCAGATTCATTCTAATCGGAATACATGGCTCCATGTAAACCAGGCTACTGTTGTAGCATGAGTTTGCAATTGTTTAGGCAGTGGTTATTTTGCCGTATCCAGCAAATCTCCCGCGAATGTTATTTTGCCGTCAATTTCTCAGATTTGCAGTGAGTGCTTGTAAACATTTACAAGTGATTATGAATAACACAAATGTGCGCATTTAGGCCACTGCGCTGTCGCAATGTGCAAGCCGTCTCGTCGAGACCACTTGGCGGCCGGTTAGCATCACAAAGTCACGTCAACTAGGGGGCGAGTTGCCAGTCACGGCAAAATAACCACCATGGATTGTATCTTGGCCAAACAATACACGACCACTTCAGTATTATCCAACTATCTGTCTGCTTTATCATATCTGACCTCTGTAACCAAACGATCTCCACACGACAAATGTAGCTGCCACTTTAGGCACTAAAAATACACCGCTAATATGGTAGAAGGTATGATATGGTACATCTCTAAATGAAATGGGAAGGAAGGCTAAATCAAAATAAAATGTTAAACATCTTTCACGTTTACAGTCGTGTCACACCGTTGGGACCGAGCCATTGTTTAAACGAGTTGCAAACCCAGCTCTGCACAGGCTTTCATTAACAAAACAGTCCTTCGAGATATGCTGTCGGTATGCGTCCTTGAAAAATAAAATTAATCCACTGTCTTCTCAAAGACTCGGACGAAGGAAGCAACCACTTCTTCCTGATCGTTATTACCCCATTGTTCTCCACGAAGCGTACGCTGCAAGGGGGGGATGAGCAGCCAGCTTCTCGAATTTCTGTGGGTGTGACAAACCTTTAGCAGAGGCGGTGCCACTAACCCAAAGGGGCGGGTCGAGTGCACTTCTGTGTCTTATTGACGTCACCAAGTCACGGAAGTTTAATCTGTTCGTTTGAAGCACACATTTCAAAAATTTGGAGAAAGCTAAAGAAGTTGAGGACGGACATTTTGCATACCTGGTTGGATCGTAGAGAGGCCGGGATGCATACTATGGATAGAAAACCCCACTAAAGTGCATTTTCATACCATGTAACCTTTAAGTATATTGTCGGAGATAACGAGATCACTGCGTCGTTCTCCATCTATGGGACCACTGGTGCATAAAAGGCTTCTGAGAAGTGGTTGTTCAGCACCATTTTACAGGTGGACTGTCTGAAACATTTTTGCATGACATGAGCCATGTTTTATCTGTGTGACACAATTACTTCATCTTATGCTGCCAATTTTTGTGACTACTATATATGTGGTTGTGTGCTCTAATATTCGGTCAAAATGTGCAACATGATATTCGGTCTTGTCATTTTTTATTCTCAAAGCTTATTTTCAAAGTCAGAATTCACATTTTCTTTTTTTAGCTACGCACTGAAAAATACACCCCGAAAAAACTGTTTTGGAATTTTAGGCCTTTCCCGAATTTCTAGCGGTTCCATTCAGGTAAATTTTCCCAATTGTTGATAGATAGATGAAAACCCACCTAATACCTCATTCGGTTTTAATACCTTTCACACAGGGTAGCAACTTGGGGAAAAAGGCAGGGGGTTTGAAAAAAGGTTTGAAAGTGCATTTTAAATGGACTATAGTCTCGATTTCGCTATATATTGTGTAATGACATGACACTAAAGATTTTAATTGTTTGGAAAACCTCACAAGGGAGGCATAAGAGGTGCCCAGAATTTAAAAGGAATAATTGACTCATTGAGCCATTTTCAGAAGTAAAAAGTTTATATTTTGTCCAGAATTAATTTGATAACTTCATTATTTTTCATGTGCAACTAATACCTTTAAAAACAAATGTTTCCACTTGCTATCGACTGAAGACGACATCACCTGTGCTGAGGAAATAGGTAATGACCAATCATGGCTCAGTTTGGTAACCAAACCCAGAAAACAGGTGAGCCATGATTGGTCGTTACCTATTTCCTCGGCACAGGTGATGTCATCTTCAGTCGACAGCAAGTGGAGAAAATTTGTTTTTGAAGGTATTAATTGTTCCTTTAAAAATAATGAATACATAATAAAGTTATCAAATTAATTCTGGACAAAATATGAACTTTTTACTGCTGAAAATGGCTCAGTCAGTCAAGTATTCCTTTAATGGCTATTTGTTCTATCGTTCTATAAGAGTTAAGCCATTCCACCCAATGATTCATTCGCCTGACTTGCATGCAGAGAGTGTGGGTTTAGCGCCCACAATGTGATGGTGTGAAAGTGAGTGTGAGAGGTTGTCTATCTCAATTTAACGTGTGATTGACTGGTGAGTAGCCAGTGCTGCAGTCCGTCTTTCACCCGAAGTCATCTGGGATAGACTGCAGCTGGCTGTGATCCTGAACAGCATAAGCAGTGTAGAAAGTAAATGGATGTGGTTAGTTTGGTTAAATGGATCATTCAATTCTACAATGACAATATTTCTATTCAAATAAACATTGAAACACTGTGCTGTTTTGAATTACTGATAAATATTCCAATCTTCAAATTTAGTAAAAAAAGAAATACAAATAAACAGTGTTTGATTTGGTATTTGTATGTCTGATCAGCCAAGTTAAAAGTTTTACAAACAGTAGGACAAAATGAAAATTACAGCAACACGTCACATTTAGTGTCAAAGAATGTTTAAAGGTACCACGCCATCAAAATCTATTTAACTCAAAATGAGCCTGTGACACAGTTCAAGTTTGACATCTACATGATTTGTCGATTGTATGCAGTACCTGATAAAAGGTGAATAGCTTGCAAAATGAGCGGATTAGATTTGGGCAATGTTGTGACGTACATTGGCTAATCATTATTAAAGTACCTTGTAGTTGCAACACACCAACTCAACTCAGGAAAAATAATGGCTGAGCAACAATGCGTCGTGAGCAAAACTAAAACTCTGCATCACCTCCCAACCCTGGAGGAGTTGAGGAATGAAGGATTCAATTGTAGAAATTCTTAAACATTCGGAACCAGTTGTGTTGTGTTCAGACACATTTCGTGGAGGATGACTTTGCAATTATAAGCTTACATACGCTAAAAGTACACTTCTGGGTTTTAAAGCAACACTAAGGAACTTTCAGTTTATGTTGATTTGGATAAAAGCGGTAATGTTATGCCTGAAGGAAGACCACATTACCCACGAGGACAAGCGCATTGTGTCGTTTTTGAGCTCACGCCAGCAAGTGAAATCCGGGCCAATGTTGATCCTTGACTGTCCTTTTATCTGGGTAGCTTGCCTTTTTGTTTAGTTTTTTGTCTCCTCAGACAAACCTTTTCAGTTGTTTTGCAGCTTCTGCCAAGAAAGCAGTAATAGTGTGTCAACATTCAAATTGACTTCTGTCTTTGTAAAGAATGGGGAAAGCGGGAAGTGACATGCCATGAAGCAGTCAGCACATTTGTAAATTTTTGTGTATCCTCCTCAAAGTTGCTTAGTGCCAGTAAAAATTACAGACCCCCTCAGGCCATGGCAAAGATGCCATTCAACTGTGTTTTAAGTCAATGTTTCATCAGAAGTGTTATGTTGGGTTCTTTCAAAAGAATACGGCTGTTCTTGAGTAACCATCCTTTTATTAACTGGCTGCAACAACAATGAACGCACTTCCTTTATCCAATGTACTGTAATCGAAGACCTAGTCTGCCTTTTAGTGGTTACACAGATTCAATACACCACATCCCCCTTACACAAGTTATGTTGACCGTTTAGCTGTAGACATAAATTATTTTCTAATCAAACTTTACCTCTTTCCACTCACGAACGGTAGGGGGGGCGGCGGGGGGTATTTCCATTGACACATGTTAACTCTTTGACCGCCAAAAACGTTTAATAACGTTTAGTAAAATCCAAATGAGTGCCGCCAAATAAGTTAAGACGTTCACTATGTTTTTTTTGTTTTGTTTTTTGGAAACGGGTGGAGGAAAGCCTTGGCCAGCTGTGCTGAAAGTATCAAGCAGATCGAGTTAGTATAATGACTATTTTTGGGCACTAGGTGGCAGCGATGACTCTCTTTGGACAAGATCAGGTAGGAGTCAGTAGAAGACGTGAGGCGGAGCTAGAGTGTTGAGGGGAGAATGGCTGAGGAAGCGAAAATGGCGACCGGTTGCAAGCAGCTCACGCTTGAGCATTTTTTTCAAAGACGAAAAGCATCGACCAATGCTAAAGAGCACATTGATGATGATGATGGTGACTCCGAGGTTGACGCCGAAGTTGAAAGCGTTGACGCGGCGGCTTCGATCACGTCGTAAAGCCTCACCGGCTAGCGATGCTAACGCCGGAAAACGTGGTGCACAACCGAGCACTTCTGCACAGGCGGACGTTCAATCGGACGATGAAGAGTACCCCGAGTCCAATGCATATTCATCGGAGTCTGATCACGGAGAAGACACTGGTTCTGGACTACGATGCCACCATGAATGGAGTGGATAAGATGGATCAGAACATCTCTTACCACCCGGTATAGGAACTGAAGGGCATGAGGAAGCCAGACGTAACACCAGGTCACCATATCATGATCCTGAGAGTAGACTTGATGACAACATGGCCAAACACACACTGCAGTATATACCTGCTACTCCCCGGAAAAAAAGGCTGGCAAGAAAGTGTAGGGTCTGCATGCGAAGGGGCAATCGCAGTGAAACTAATCTGTGTTGCAAATCCTGCTGCGTCCCCTTGCACGCGGGGGAGTTTTACACAATATACCTCACAAAAAGAAAAATTGTGTAGTTGAAACATCCACACAATTGTAACTAGTACCACAGTTGCACACATTTGTAAATAGTTTGCCAAATTGTTTTGTCAAATTGTTATACTGTTGAATGTAAATAAACTTATTTTGCTATCAAAAAACACTTTTTCATTGTTGGTGGTAGTGTTTTACAGAAGTAAAGCACTGTTTAGGTGTTTGTGGCATCATTCATGGAAAAAAAAGGTGTCAAATTCACTAGAGTGCATGAAATAATATCGTTTCACAAAAAGCTTGATTTCTCCGTATTTTGGTCCAAAACAGAGCATTTGGGTAAAACTAATCTATTTTCTATTGTTGACTACTGAAAAACGGAATAAGGTAGAAACAAACGTTTTTTTTCTGATGAAAGATGAGAGTTCAATCTTTCATTTGGTAGCATCTTGTGTTTCCATAGTCCAAACACAAAATTTTCTGTGGACCTTGAAAGATCAGTCAAAATGCTTAAATCAGCTGGCACCCAAATGTTCTCTTTTCTGAAAATGCTTGGCAGTCAAAGAGTTAATAACATTATTTTTTTCCCTTTCACTTCTCAACTCGTTATAACATTTTCATACAAAACGTTTTACACCGTTTCAATGGCATATACAAAACTCAAATTGATCATATCCATTACAATTGTAACATTTACAGAGCCAGTCTCTATGGTCTTATAACGTCTCTCCCAGACCTGGTTCGGACAACACCTGGTGTTTGTGGTGCTCCTGGTTCTGTCTCTCTAGGAGTGTTATCAGTTGAATCGGGCAGATGTGATTCTTTTCGAGTCTCTGATATTGGCATCGATTGGCATCGGAACAAGATGACTGCGGTTCCTTCTCGTTGCTCCTTTTGGTCCACTGATGACATAGGATCGTGGTGTGGTGTGAACAGGTGTCACTGTACCTTGTGCTTTTGCATCTATAATCCAGAGCGTCCCGGCAACAATTTGTCTAAGTCTCTGGTTGTGTCTTTTGTCGAAACATCTTGTCTCATCCTTCGCCACATGACGTAGTTGTTGCAATTCTGGCACACAAGGTTGCAAAGCTTCCGGAACCATTGGCAAGGTGGTATGGAGTCTACGCCCCATTAGCAGCAGTGCTGGGCTGTATCCATTTGCCAGCGCTGTTGTTCTGTAGGCCAAAAGGGCACGGTATGGGTCACTGGACTTCTTGAGGTTTTTGACTGTTTGGACAGCTCTCTCTGCCTTGCTGTTGCTTTGGGGGTACCTGAGACTACTGGTCACATGTTCAAAACAGTACTCATTTGCAAAGTCTTTCATTTCCCGACAAGCAAATTGTGTTCCATTGTCTGTGATCAGTATTTCCGGTATTCCGTGACATGCAAATATTGATTTAAGATGCTCGATGACATTGACTGAACGAGTTGGGCTGAGCAGGGCGATCTCTATATACCTGGAAAAGTAGTTCACTACTAACAGGTAATTTTTGTCTTTTAGAGTGAACAAGTCCGCTCCTAACTTCTGCCATGCTCTTTCTGGTAGTTCGGTGGGCAAGAATGGCTCTCTTACATTGACTCTTTCCCAAATGCAATGTCGACATTTTAGCACAAGTTCGCTGATCTGACTGCTTAAATCCGGCCACCACACTGCCTGGCGGGCGCGCTATCTACACTTCAATACACCTTGGTGACCCTCGTGTATCTTGTCCAAAACAGCATTTCTCATGTTAGCAGGGGTTACCAACCTTTTGTCCCTTAACAGCAGTCCATTGTGCACACTCAGGAACATCCTCTCAGGCCAGTGGTGTTTCACCATTCCATGTAGCTGGTTATGATCGGGCCAACCCTCTGTAGTGTACTTTATAATTTGAGAACACACACTGTCGGACTGGAGTTGATCTTGAAGATCTGCCAGATATTTGTTGGTTGTGGATACCCCTCTAACACCAGGGTTAGGAGGGTTACTTTTAAAATGTATTCTGTTACAGTTACAAGTTACCTGCTAAAAGATGTAGTTAGTAACGTAATCCAAGTACCATAATATTAAAGTAATGTAACTTGAATACTTTGGATTACTCCAATACAGAGTATGCTCATGAAGACAAAAAACACACAAAAAAACCACAATATATATTATATACAATGTGCTATTTGCGGGGGTGATAGGAACCCGGGCAGCCTACAAATAGCAACAATCCTGTGTAATTAAAAAGCATGTAGGCTATAGATTGGTTGATTGATTGGTTGATTGATAGATAGATAGATAGATAGATAGATAGATTGATTGATTGATTGAAGGCCATATGCTGTTTTCGAACTGTCACTGAAAGCAACCACACCTCACAGTTCAGACAGACAGACAAACAGACAGACAGACAGACAGACAGATAGATAAAACTTTTGCTCCTTCAGCAAGACGAGTAAATTCCAGTGAATACCGGTTGCCATTTCCTACTCCTGTCTGTAAAGCTTTTTCAAACTGCCTGCGTGTGGAGGACACGACTAGTCAGTTCGTTCATCCCCACCTCCCTGACATGTCCCTCTCTCTCTCTCTCTCTCTCTCTCTCTCTCTCTCTCTCTCTCTCTCTCTCTCTCTCTCGCACTCGCTCTCTCTCACTCTCTCATTGTAGAAATGGTAATCCCTCGAAGTAATCCCTATTTTGTTTTCAAAAAAAAAAAAAGGGGACATTTTTAATAAATGTACCTGTAATATGATTACATATGTTTTCCTGTAACTATAACGGAATACAGTTAAAATAAATTGTTTTAATCTGATTACGTAACGGCGGTACTAGAGTTGCCACCCGTCCAGTTTTTCCCAGAATTGTTCTCTTTTTTGACCAACTGTCCTGGGAAAATAAAAATCCCTCCCAGGACACAATTTGTCCCGTTTTTTTTTTATGAAGAATGCCAAAAGCTAATTTGATTTCCTTAATTCTGTAGTCTAAAAATGTCCTCTGTGCTACTGTGGAACACACTGTTACCAAACGTGCCGTTGGCGGCACATTTACGTAGGTGCACTTTGGATTACCGTAACTCTGGCACCGTTTGTGCTATCTGAAAAATTCCAATGGTGACTAAAAGCTAAGCCTTTGTCCTTTACAGAAAAAGTATCATCATTATGGCAATTTCAGTCCTCCTCTCACGGTAGCCAGGGAAGTTGGTGAGTCACGAGGAAAGAGTGCAGAGAAGAACAGTCGGATTTTCAGACATTTCTACATAGATTTGAACAAAAAACTTTAACAAGAAGGTATGTATATCGACACTTGTATCACATGGTGGCTTTTTATAGAACCTTTTTATAGAGGTTTTTCTAGAATAGTGCAATACACGTTGCCACGTCGTTTTTGTATCTTGTTTTTTAGAGTGCATGCCTTGTTTGTAGTTTACAGTGTGTGTGTGACTAGCTGAATAATAAAGATTACTAAATTCAGTTTGTTTTGTAATGAGGGACAAACATTGCATTGCAGTCTCTCTCTGAAAAAAAAATCTCCTTTTATATAGATTTGAACAAAAAGTGGCACGTCCAAAACTATTCATACCGTTCTCCTCACAAATCAATAGAAAAGCCTTTATTGGCTATTACAGCAAATAAAACGCATCCATATTTACATGACCCGGCTGATATTTTTGCCAATTCTTCTTTAGCAATGAGCTCTTCTTGTCATCACCCTGATCTGTAGTTCCATCCACAGATTTTCAACTGTCTGGGCCACTACAAAACATAAATATTTTCCTGCGCGAGCCATTTCTTAACCACTTTTGCTGTGCGTTTTGGGATTTTGTCATGCTAAAATGTCCATGTATTAAAAATTTGCCGGGGGTATGAATAATTTCAGGCTTGACTGTTAAGTACCCGAGCTTGGTCAGGTGTCCCTTTTTTTCACAAATCCAAGGTGGCAACTCGAGGCGGTACATGTATTCCGTTACTCCCCAACCCTGTGCAACAACAGATTCAACATAAATGTGAGTGTCTTCCATAAGTTCGGTGTCTGTGTGAGTAATGCTGTTTGTAAGTGGTGAGCGTGAGAGTGTATCAGCAGTGGTGAGACTTTTGCTAGGGATGTGCTTTATAGTGTGGGAGTACCTCATTAGGCGCATACAGAACCTCTGTATTCACGGTGGAAGCGCATCCAAAGCTTGTCCTCCCAGAAGACTCACCAGTGGCTTGTGGTCCGTTTCAAGCTCAAAATCCAGACCCAAGATGAAATCATTGAACCTCTCGCAAGCCCAGGTGAGAGCCAGTGCTTCTTTTTCCAGCTGGGCGTAGCGCTGATCTGTAGGTTTCAGTGACCTCGAAGCATAGGCAACTGGTGACCACATCTCTCCCTCTTTCTGTAGCCTGCTTCCAGCCCGTATGAAGAGGCATCCGCTGAGATTTTCTGTGGCTTATTCGGGTCGTAGAATTGTAGTACTGGAGCAGTGGACAGTTCTTGTTTTTTTTATTTTATTTTATTTTTTATTTCTTTCCCAATAGCTCAGTATTGTTCATTCTGTAATTTTACCGATTTGACATGCCATCATCATTGCTCTTTTTTTAATTAATAATTTTGTATATTTTTATTTTATTTTGTATGTGCGTGTGCGTGTGTGCGTGTGAGTGTGTACTCATTAGTTCACCTAAAAACTTTTTTTTTTTTAAAGAACTCAGTATTGTTCATTCGGTAATGTCATCATCATTGCCCTTTTTTATTTTTTATAAATATATATATATATATATATATATTTTTTTTTTTGTATGTGGGTGAGTATGTGTATGTGCGTGCGTGCGTGCGTGCGTGTATTTGTTAGCTCACCAAAAACCTATTAGGAAAAAAATCCCATACCGTTCACCTAAACCGAACACCGCCGTCAGGAGACCCAAGGGGACCAAAGAAGGAAAGTGAAATCCAGCACCGACCAGACACCACCCACCGGGCCACCCACCAGAATTCTTCCCCAACCCCAGAAACATCTAAATTCCAACAAATCCCCAAAAAAATAAAAATCAGGGAGACCTCAAGAGACCGAAGGAGACTGAGGAAAGGAAGGAAGGACAGACGAAGCCGAGTGAGATCCACAGACACCAGCCTCCACCGATTCAATGACCTGAGGAGGAAGCAGATTGTGTCTGAGTTTCGATAGATGCTGGTGTGGTGGATCTGGCATGCATGAAAATCTCCACCAAAGAGGGGAGCCGTCGACCCCTGCCAGGACAGGGCAAGCGCAACACCTCAGGGCCCCCCAGGCCGCGGCAGCGCCAAATGACGACCCCCGGGTCCCGCCAGGGCCACCGGCAGGAGAACAAACCCAGGAGCAGGAGCGCCCCCCATCCCAACACGGCCCGCGCCCCCGACCCAACACAGCAGGACGGGGCACGACAGGCCCGCCAGGCACCCCACCGGCCCACAACCCCACCGGCCCACAACCCCCGCACCCCACACGACCCCCCATCCATCCAAGGATCAAAGAAAATAAAGGAAAGTGAAATCCAGCACCGACCAGACATTACCTACTACCCACCGGGTTACCAACCAGAGTCTTTCACCAACCCCAGAAACATCTCAATTCCAACAAATTAGGGAGACCTCAAGAGACCAAAGGAGAGACTGAGGAAAGGAAGGAAGGATAGATGAAGCAGAGTAAGATCCACAGACATCAGCCCCCACCGATTCAACGACCAGGGGAGGAAGCAGATTGTGTTTGAATTTCGATAGATGCTGGTGTGGTGGATCTGGCATGCATGAAAACCTCCACCAAAGAGGGGAGCCGTCGACCCCGCCCAGGACAGAGCAAGCACAACACCTCAGGGCCCCCCAGGCCACGGCAGCGCCAAGGGACAACCCCCCGGGCCCTGCAGGGGCCACCGGCCGGAGAGTAAACCCAGGAGCCAGGAGCACCCCCCACCCCAACACGGCCCGCGCCCACAACCCAACGCAGCAGGACGGGGCATGGCAGGCCCGCCAGGCACCCCACCGGCCCACAATCCCCGCTCCCCCCGCCCCCCATCCACCCTCGCCATCCACCACAACCCAGCCGCAGCCGCCCCCAGGACCCAAACCCCCCCACCCCCAGCACCCCCCCCCCACCCAGCAACCCGTACCACCCCCCACCTTTTCTTTTGCCAAACTCACATTTTGACATGTTCAGCGTCACGCCTGCCTTCTCCACTAGCTTGAGAACAGCATCTAGTCTAGTCCTGCTGTAACTTCCGTAACCATCATATATTGGAAATGTTCTGGAGCATTTGAAATACCAAATGGCAGACGGTTGAAGTGGTACCTACCAAATGGTGTAATGAAAGTGGTGAGGCGGGCTGACTCAGGGTGGATTTTGAAGGTTATTGAAAAAAAAGGAAAATGCGAATTTTGGCTATGGAAACAAGTTTTGTGAATAAACGCTAACAAGACTGGATATTACGTCACACGTACGTTTGTAGTCACAAAGCAAAATTTACTAGCATAATTACTGTCTGCACTCTAATCTAGATCCACAGACAAAATATAAGGTAATGTGTTCATGTAATCACCTTTTAGAACGAGCAGTTCATGTTTTCACTAGGAATATTACATGGATTTTTGTTTTGTTTGTGTTATTAATTTATATATTTTTTATTTTGTTAGTTCGTTTTTATGACTATGTTCAAAATAAACTTCAAACAATCACGTAATGCAACTGCAAGGATGTGTGCCACACCAGCAGTGCCTCATTGATTTGCGGACAGACTTTCTCTGTGTGTCTGTTTGGTGCACCCTGTCTGTCGTTATGTAGGGATAATAAGCTTGGACAACAATGCGTGCGTTTTGTTTCCTTGCAATGAGTTTAAATTCTGCAAGAGCGTGAGAGTTTGCAGCCACAGCTGTCTGTGTGTCTGTATCTGTGCGGCATGGACACGCTGTGCACTGTGACCCTTTTGAAAAAGGATTGAGCCGCCAAGCTACATTTGTTTTGTTTTCCAATTACCGGTACTTAAAAATTATGGTGCGGAGTCAGTTTTGCTGGCTACAAATTTAGGTTTGATATTGGTACTGGTAGGGGTGGGCAATATGGGGCAAAATAAAATATCTCGATATTTTTTCAAAAAAGAAATCTTGTAAATTTGCACTCGCTTCACAGAATAATTATTTACAGCGTTTTTGAACAGCTCTTGTTTACATTTTAATTTGCTCCATACATCCTCTGCAAAACATTTTACAACAATATTCTACTGCAACATTTAACAAAGAAAGCTAATTATTATTTCCAGACTATATGAGGCATTTTCATTGATTTTTCTGAATCTTTGTCAATTAAATGTCTTTTATTATTCCATAATAACAGATCTGGTAATTGGACTACTTTTTATATAGCGCCTTTAACTACACCATATTGTGCCCAAAGCGTTTTGCCTCACATTCACCCATTTACATCATCACATTTTAATCTGCACTAAGTACTGGTGCACCACTGCCAAATATTACAGAAATCACAACGACAAAACCTGTTTACTACAGCAGTCAGAATATATATGTTTTTATATATGTCGATTTGATGGTGATGGAATGAATATATATAATATATATAATATAGTAAGAAAGAGCCAGCATCCTGCATATATTGTAATGACAACAAATGCAGCCGCAATCTTTTGACAGGCAATTTCTGCAGTTGTCTTGCACATAATACACGTGATATAGTCGCAAATGTAGCTATGATACGGAGTACAAGCGTGTAAAAATTGATTATTAGGCCAATATGGATTGGAACATCCGGTCAACTTTTACTCGCTTGGAAAAAAGCGGTGTTTGTGAGGCATTGCCAATGTTTACTTGCTTTGTCAATTACAGTGTGTGTTAGCTCAATGCAGTGAGGCTTTTCTGATTGTGTTCGGCTGCTTTACTTATCTTATCTTTTGCGGTAGTCGTACATGTGGAGTCTCAAAGTCACGTAATCCTCCATATGGTGCTTGTTGTTCGGCACACGTTAAGATGTTATTTTGTTTTTTACAATCCCAAATAATTTCCAGGCTAGGGACGTGGACTTAAATCTTGTTAAGTTTATTAGTCACTAATACGAGACTTCGATTCCATGGTGTCACAACACTTCTCCCGTCTTCCTCACGGCTGGCGCCACCGAGTCACGTGACTGAATCCTGCCCGCTGATTTGCAGAATGAAGACGTATCACTTCCTCCTCTTCGGTCTATGCACGCTGATTCGCCAAATGAGAACTTTCATCACTTCCTCCTACTTTTTAGCCAATCAATTGACAACTCAGAGATTTGGGATTAATTGTGGATCCAGCACACGCCCAGATGTGCTTTTCGTTTCCAACTGGGGGGACACGACCACTGGCAGTTCTGATCAGGTTTGTTGACAGGAAGAAAAAGATTGCTCTTTCGAGAGATAGCGACAAGTTTAAAGATAAACATGTCTACGTCAATGAAAATCTTACAAAACGAAATGCTGACATTGCCAGAAGGGCGCGACAATTGAGAAAGAATAGATTTATCGAGAACACATAGACAAAAGAGTGTCAAACAAAAGATTCATCTTCTCAGAAGAAATACGGATCGTGAAAAGAGTGGAAGAGTTGGTGGAGTTTGAGAGACAATAACTGCTTATCGGTAACTCACATCATTAAATTGTGGATTATGTCTTACCCAAATGAAATTATTGTAAAATAGTACTAATTAACCCAAAACTGGAGCTGTCATGATTTGAATATTGTAAATATAGCTTATGATTACTTCGTGACACTGCCAAGGTTAACTCTTGTTTAAAGCTGTATTATCTTCATATCATAAAATAAGAAAAATAAATAACTTTTTGAGCTCGAACCACAGTGCAAGCAGACACGTTAGCCCAAGCATGCACAAGCCATTCACAAATTGTGGTGTAACTCGCCCGGCGCTGCCTCCCAGTCTAATGACCATAGGTGGCAGTTTCTTAAAGCAAAAGCACCAATACGTCATCTTTCAGTTGACTCTTTCGGGTTCTCATCATGCCTGACAGTCTTCAACCAGGGCCGCATTTCCTGTTTATAACTTAGCAATGTGCCCGCGGAAATGCTCCCCTACAGTCAGTCAAGCGGAGCGCTTACCGAATTCGCACAACATTTAGATTTTGGAACTCGTGCACAATAAAGGCACACCTCATTATAAGGCACGCCATTGATTTTTGAGAACATGTAAGACTTTTAACTCTTTGACTGCCAGACGTATTCAGAAAAGGGATGCTGTGAGTGCCAGTCGATTTAAGCATTTTGACTGATCTTTCAAGGTCCACAGAAAATGTTCTGTTTGGACTATGGAAACACACATACTACCAAATGAAAGATTATACTTTCATCTTTCATCAGAAAAAAAAGTTTGTTTCTACCTTATTCCGTTCTTTAGTAATCAACAATAGAAAATGGTTATTTTCACCCGATTTCGCTTGTTTTGGACTCAAATACGGAGAAATCAAGCTTTTAGTGAAACGATATTATTTCATGCATTCTAGTGAATTTTACACTTCTTTTTGTCCATGAATGATGCCACAAACACCTGAATAGTGCTTTACTTCTATAAAACACTACCACCAAGAATGAAAAAGTGTTTTTTGATAGCAAAATACGTTTATTTACATTCAACAGTGTAACAATTTGACAACAATTTGGCAAACTATTTACAAATGTGTGCAACTGTGGTGCTATTTACAAATATGTGGATGTTTCAACGACAGTTTTTCTTTTTGTGTAACACTCTCCTGCGTGCAAGGAGACGCAACAGCATTTGCACAACAGATTGCCTCTTCGCGTGCTCCACTTTCTTGCAGGCCGTTTTTTCCGGGGAATAGCAAGTATATACTGCAGTGTGTGTTGCCATCAAGTCTAATATCAGGATCATGCTACGGTTACGTTACGGTGGTGTTACGTCTGGCTTCCTCATGTCCTTCAGTTGCTATACCGGGTTGTAAGAGATGTTCTGATCCATCTTATCCACTCCATTCATGGTGGCATCGTAGTCCAGAAACAGTGTCTTCTCCGTGATCAGACTGTACCCGCTCCTCCGATGAATATGCATTGGACTCGGGGTACTCTTCATTGTCCGACAAAATGTCCGCATGTGCAGCTCCGGCGTTAGCAGCGCTAGCCGGTGATGCTTTATGACGTGAGAATAAAGGCCGCGTCCAACTTTGGCGTCCAACTGTGGCGTCAACCTCGGGATTCACCATCATCATCATCATCAATCTGCATTGGTCGATTCTTTTCGACAACTCTCCATCGCCCGATCGAATGTCCGATTGTGTAGAAGTACCCGGTCGGTTATTGTGCGCGTTTTCCGGCGTTAGCAGCGCTAGCCGCGCTTAGCCGGTGAGGCTTACTACGTGATCATAACGGTCGCGTCAAGGCTTCCAACTTTGGCATCAAGCTCGGAGTCATCATCATCGTCGACATCAATGCGCTTTTTAGTATTGATCGATGCTTTCCGTCTTTGAAAAAAATGCTCAAGCGTGAGCTGCTTGCAACCGGTTGCTTGATCAGCCATTGTGGCTTCATCAGCCATTGTCTCCTCAACACTCTAGCTCCGCCTCACGTCTTCTACTGACGCCCACGGTGGGCGGCCCATCCAACCTTGTGCAAAGAGAGTCATCGCTGCCATCTAGGGGCCAAAACGAGTCATTATACTAACCAGATCTGCTTGATACTTTCAGCACAGCTGCCCAAGGCTTTCCTCCACCCGTTTCCAAAAAAAAAACAAAAAAACATAGTGAACGTCTTTTAACGTCCTCGGCGCCCTTCCGTAGGTTTATGCTAAACGTTTTATAACGTTTATGGCGGTCAAAGAGTTAAGTGCACTTTATGGCCGTAAAAATACGGGAAATCTAATATATGAATGTGGGGGTTTAGCAAACCCAGCCAGACAATGGTGAAGCGAACTTCATTCCTTCCTTGTTCTATTTGTTGACACACCGTAAGAGCTATACCGTAAACAAATAAACATAAATGACAGTCCTTAAAAGTTGTCAAATACACCTTCAACACAACTTTTAGTCATACATGTGGAAAAGCTAGCTAAACAGACAGCTAGTAGCATTAAACAACCACTAATGAGGTGCTATCATTAGCTTAACTTCAATGGAAAATAACACAAAAACTCCTTTTACGAGGTATTCATGTCATGAAAAATCACAATAAAACAACACAAATACCTTGTCCCCATTCCAGGTAGGAGCTTAGACAGCAACAATGTAAATCTGCGTTTCAGTCAGCAACGCGTTGAATCACGGACTTGTTTCCTCTTTTTTTTTAGGGATGGGCGAGTACCGATACCAGGTATCGGTATCGGGCCGACATCAGACATATTTAATGGTATCGGTACTCGCGACAGGTATCAATACAGGTATCGGTCTCAGCTTTTGTGGCTGTTTTTTGGTCAGGAACTAAAGGCTGAAATGGTTATTTAGCATATATTGACCGCCACAGATACCTTAGGTACAAATCAGAGGGGATTTTTCCTGTGTGCCTCGAGTACTTGTTTATTTAAGGCTTTAGTGTAGCTGACGTATGGGCTACTTTTAATTTAGCCACTTATATCACCAACGCAAGGGAAGGAAGAAGAAGTGGATCATGTTACTTATTTGATTCAAGCAGCGGGAACGAATGAATTAAAACAAGGGTTAAAGCAAAAAAAAAAAAAATTCATTTGACTGAAAACATTTTTTTTTAATTGACTGCGGTCAATTAACACAAATTTTGCAGGGCAGTAGCGCGCACACTGATTTTTTTTAAATAATAATATTTAGGCATTAATCTGTAATGAAAAATGTGACAAGTATACGACAGCTCTAGGAGGGTAATTGGGAATGCAAAAAATGTAAACATCAATTTGATGCATTTTTAGAGATACAATCAAGCAGACTTAAAAAACAGTATCAATGTATAATAAAATATCTATCTATACATGGTCATGTTATGCTATATAAGCAGGGTTGGGAGGTTTACTTTTAAATTGTATTCTTCTGATACAGTTTCTCGTTGTTAAAAAAAAAAAGAAGTAGTTATTAAGTAATCCAATCACCATACTATTAAAATAATGTAACTTGGACAGTAACAGTGGACCCCAACTATATGCAGGGGTAGAGACCGGTCAGGACCGCGAATAACAAAAATCCATGTGTAATTGACAGGTGAGCTGTTCACCTCAGATACATAGATTTATTCAGCCCATGAGAAAAGTAGACTTACTTTCTCCATAGAAGTTGTTGCCATCATAACGTGTGAAATGGGCAAAAAGCGGACAAATAACGCTTATGAAGGCAACATTTACAGATTCACACCCAAATAACCTTGCCTTCATCTCTCACAAAGACGCAAGCGCGCGCACACACACCCACGCACGCGCCGTAATTATGACCTAATTACGCTACGACGATGATGACGATGCGCTCATCAAATGTGGGAATGGCCGTGGTACTGCGCCTGTGCGTCTCCTTCGAAGGGCACACCGATAACTTTTTTTTTGTTCTTTCCCGCTGGCCGAAGAACTGAAGAAGAAAGAAATAGCATGGGTCGGCACCCTGAGGAAAAATAAAGGGGAGCTTCCTCCAGCACTCCTTAGGGTAACCAGTAGGCAGCCACTCTCAAGGTTCTTTTTATGTTGTATTCTCATTTGGCCTTTGCATTTCTATGAAAAGTGCTATATAAATAAACTTATTTTATTTTATTTCATTCCAGCTTGTTTGCATTCACGAGAAATTTGGCCTTTGTGTCATACGTACCAAAAAAAGGCAAAAACTTTCTGGAGGCACCACGACCCAGAGGTTCCAGAGGGAAAACAGAAGAAGCCACAAATAAACCTTGATTATAATAAATGCAGCGGTGCGGTTGACCACTTGGACCAGAATAAGTACTTTTTTGTCAAAGCATGTGGTGCTTACTCCACATACACATACAACGCCTTTGTGATGTTTACACATGTGGAGCCAAATTGGAACCGGCAAAAGTTGTTTGGACGACGGCTGTTTCTACAAGAGTTGGCCGAGGCCCTGGTCATGCCAGAAATGACAC
Source organism: Leptonotus elevatus (assembly GCF_054856555.1). Taxonomy (NCBI): domain Eukaryota; kingdom Metazoa; phylum Chordata; class Actinopteri; order Syngnathiformes; family Syngnathidae; genus Leptonotus; species Leptonotus elevatus. The sequence goes on from NC_141247.1 coordinate 4,275,587, forward strand.
GGAGAAAGAGGAAGAGGTCGGAAGAGCCTGAAGAAAATCTGGCTGAGCGGCCAGCTGTGGATGCACTGCCAGCTCTAGGAGCACCTGTGGCCCCAGCGAGGCCCTAGTTAAAACAACGGCAGTGTGGGCTTTGCACTGAAAAATTACAGGCTTCACACTCCTGTGTGAAATGTGGCGTTGCAATATGCAACAAGCATACGAAGACGGCATGTTTGAACTGTTAAAATAAAGTTAGTAATTTGTTGTTGTTATTGTAGTTTGTTGTTATTATTATTGTTGTTGTTATTGTTTGTTAATTTGTTATATTTGCATACATTCTGTTCATACTAAATTCTTCATAGTTGTAACTTTTTTACAGTTTCAATGTTTTAATTGCTTTGTAAAAATTATAACTACATATGTATGGATAGGTCTGAAGCCAATGAACATTTTCAGTGGTTGAAAGAAAAAAAAAAAAAACTAACAGTGTTTGTTTTCCGTCTTAAGTACTGTGATGCGTTAAAAGCCGAGGTCAAATGTCATGAATATGCATGTGTATATCACAATACAGATGGTTGTTCATCATCAGTAATTGTATTGACAACAATAATTTTAAGGTGGTCACACCCAGAATAACCAATAATAATAATAATAATGCATCGGATTTATATAGCGCTTTTCTAGACACTCAGACGCTTTACAATGGAATGGATACATCATTCATGCACTCACACATTCACACTGTGGGTGGGGGTAAGCTACTTAAGTAGCCACAGGTGCCCTTGGGCAGGCTGACGAAAGTGTGGCTGCCAGTGTGAGCCTACGGCCCGGCCCTCCGACCACCACCAAACATTCACACCTTCCATACACCAGTGTGAGTAGCACTGGAGGCAATGTGTGTGAAGTGCCTTGCCCAAGGACACAATGACACAATGACACATGACTTGGGGAGAGCAGGGATCAAACAGCCGACCTTCTGGTTACTGAACGACCGTCCCTACACCCTAAGCCCCACAGCCGCCAAAGCACACAGAGAGGGAGGGAGTGAGTTTTAGTGATATTATACATGAGAGCGTATGGGAAGTGATAGAGAGGAAGAGATGGGCTCGGTGAATCATCATAGATCCGTCAGCTAGGCCTATGGCAGCTTAACTAATGAATGACCCAAGACAAGGTTTGCCCAGACTCTAAGCTTATCAAAGAGGAAGGTTTTAAGCATGCTTTGAAATAGTGAGAGGGTTTGCCTCAAGAACCAAATGTGGAAAATGATCACACAGAAGAAAAGCCAGATAACTTGTAGTTCTGCCTCATATTCCACTTTTATAGATTCTGGGAACCTTGGAAGCGTAGTGCTATAAAAGGTTAATAATAAAAAAAAATTAATCGCTTGCATATCAATAGTTGTCTCTACAGTGCCTGCCCACCCACCAAGTTTGAAATTAAATGCCGATATTTTGTTATCTGCCTAGTTCTGAAAACATGTCTAATAAACTTCGCAATTTTACAAATTGTGTCTTCGCAATTCTACTAATTTACACAATAACCACGTGCACACTTGAGTTTTTGCTCCTATGACCTAGCAACTCATCCAGAGCTATATTTTAAGCAACAGTTGGGCTACATTGTCTGAAATACTATTTCAAAGCCAAAGGTTAAGCAGAGTTGCATTGAGTTTTGTTGCTCATACAGATTAGCATTATCTTACAGACAGTGTTTGCTTCTGACTAGCGGCACATCAATAATTGCTGGATAAAGTTGTTGAGGTGGTGGGTAGGCCTATTTGTGTCCGCTGCACCACATAATGTATACTGTATACCATACTAGTCATTGGCCTAGCAGTATACGGCGTGGGATGAAGGCTTACTGGTTCACTTGCACGAGATAGTCCTCTGAAAACAAGCTCATATTAGCAAGACAGAAAATATAGTGTGTAAATTGTGCTGTATTTCTTTACCCTGGGGAATTGTGTTGTTATTAAGACACTTGGGAGCTTTTAAACAGATGTGATAGATAGCATATTAATTCCGTAAGGGAAATTCAATATTTATTCCGTAAGCCTATAGGCAAATACATGTATATGCATTTGACCTATGTATTTATTATGCAGAAAACCTGTTAATACTCATTTGTATATATGCTTGAATATAATGCGCATTGAAAAGTTTTCAATTAGTCTTTATAACTTTGAGGAATTTGAGAGCAGAAGGGGATTAATTCAGTCTTTAAGAGTATCCACTTAAAAAATAAATGTAATGAAATTATCACTGCTGAGAGTGATGGGAATACACACAACACGATAGTCATTGATACCAGCGATATCACTAAAACCAATATTTTGTTGTATTGATATAAAAATAAAATAACCCCAATGATATCTACCACCACGTGCTGTTGTTATAGCAACCAGAAAGCCATTAAACCAAATACACAGTATGGAGTTGTTTTAAAGCATCTAAATTAGCAGTCAGTATGGTGTGACATAGTTTGCAAATTATTTATCAACATTAAAAATTCATGTGTAGGATTTGTAGTTAAATTGTCCCAGCCAGTTGCTTGCTCACAAACAGACAAATACAAAACGGGCATAAAGGGAGAGCACAGTACACATGGGGTTTGTATGAAAGCACTGGCAGCAGAATTATTTTCTTTTTTTGTAGCACATTTTCTATAAAGTGGCTTTTTGTTAGATTTATGGAAAAAGTGCGACTGAGTGAGCACACATAAACATACTCCATTATCGTGACTGCTTATTGATCCATTTCTTTATTGATTCTCTTATTGATTACCATTGGGGACAGAATTAAATAATACAAATGATAAACAGTAAATTCTGTAGAGTAAATTTAACTCTATTTAGAGTAAATTAGACTATTTGGAGTGGGACCAAATAGACTCAGTTTTAGAGTAATGCTTACACTTGGAAGACAGTAAAATTAAGAACTTCAGCTTGGGAGACTGCCACACTACCTACCACCTGAGCTATGGTCCCTCCCACTGTTTACTTATCTCCAAGAAGAGACCAAAAACATCGAGCTAGGAAGATTCCAGCTGACACAAGCGATATACTAAGACACAGCAGCAGCTTTGTGGCTCAGGGAGTAAATTGGCTGTCTCTGAAGGTCCTGAGTTTGTTCCGCAACCCTTGAGTGACTTTTATTTATTTTATTTTTTCAGTCCTTTATTTTACTCTCTTCCAAGTGTAAATAAATATTACTCCGAAACTGAGTCTATTTTTTCAAAACTCTAAATACAGTCAAATTTACACTACAGAATTTACTGTGTAAATCATTTTAATTAATGGGAAACACTTTGAAAAGCACTAACAAAAATATTGAAGGAAGGAAGGACTGTTTGAGGGCTGAACCTGAAGGTCTTTCAGCCCGGGAGAGGAAAAGTGTCAATTCTTACAACCACATTATGGTCACGTAAAGGAAAATGCATGTAAACAGTGTGAAAATAAAGTCAATCAAATTTATATTAATTGCACATTCAGCAGAAGGACCTGACAGGGAGACCCAGAGGCTTTGCCCTCCGACTGACCACAAGGAGTGGGTGGCCACCTCTTCTTCTTTTTGCAGCATTTTCCTCCTTCATATCACTTCTAATCTATTCATTCCCCGATTCCCTTCTCCTCTTGCCTTTTCATTTCCACCTTTTATCTCTCCCGCTATCATCACTGCACTTTTTTCAGTGTGCCTGTTCCCTCGCTTGTTCTTGCTTTCTTTCTCAAGAACCAGATGTATTTCTTATATGATTTAATCAGATGCAAAGATTGGCACACGATGGTGCTGCAGGTGTTCTGCTTGTGTTCAAGTATAAAGGATTTTTCTTCTGAATCATTTAGTGATTTTTTGGGGGGCAAAGGACATTGCATCAATTCTGTGACCTAATTTCAGCATAGTTGCATGTCTTATCATCAGTAAAGGATTTTTTTTGTGCCTGTTTCTTTTAGAATATATAGTACATTAATGCTTGTGCTGCAGTGGCAATACACCGTACAATGGATGCACAATAGCTATCGGACAGATATTGGTTTGAAAAAACAACAACAACTAAAATGACGTCACATTCATCGGTAACAAAAGCCGCCTCAAATACACCAACATTGGTCTGGTTACTGTCACTTTAACTCTTTGACTGCCAACCATTTTCAGAAAAAGAGGTGCGAGTTGATTTAGAGCATTTTGACTGATCTTTCAAGGTCCACAGAACATTTTGTGTTAGGACTATGGAAACACAGATACTACCAAATGAAAGATTGAACTCTCATCTTTCATCAGAAAAAAGTTTGTTTCCACCTTATTCAGTTTTTCAGTAATCAACAGTAGAAAATAGTTTAGTTTTACCCATATTCTCTTTGGACCAAAATACGTAGAAATCAAGCTTTTTGTGAAACGATATTATTTAATGCACTCTAGTGAATTTGACACTTTTTTTCATGAATGATGCCACAAACACCTAAACAGTGTTTTACTTCTATAAAGCACTACCACCAACATTGAAAAAGTGTTTTTTGATAGCAAAATAACAATTTGGCAAACTATTTACAAATATGTGCATCTGTGCACGTGTAGTGTGTGTATGTGTTACTATTTACAATTTTGTGAATGTTTCAACTGCACATTTTTTATTTTTGTGTGGTATATTGTGTAACACTCCCCTGCGTGCAAGGGGACGGAGCAGGATTTGCACCACAGATTAGTTTCACTGCGATTGCCCCTTCTTGCCTGCCTTTTTTTCCAGGGAGTAGCAGGTATGTACTGCAGTGTGTGTTTGGCCATGTTGCCATCAAGTCTACTCTCAGGACCATGATACGGTGACTTGGTGTTGCATCTGGCTTCCTCATGCCCTTCAGTTCCCATACCTGCAACAACTTCCTCCTCCTCTTCCTCCTCCTCCTTGTCTTGTGGTAACAGCCACCCTCTCACCACCTGCCGTACAAACTCCTAAAAGTGTTTGCATTTCCCAGGATTTTTTGTTTTGTGCAGGATATATGCATTGAACATGCATATTTGAAATAGATAGGCAACACATTTTTTGTGTGAATGGGTGGTAAGAGATGTTCTGATCCATCTTATCCACTCCATTCATGGTGGCATTGTAGTCCAGAACACACACTGGTTTCTGGAAAGGCACTCTTTCTTTTCTGTGCCTTCCGCCACACATCCACTGTCCGCATTTCATCGTTGTGAAAAGTAGTCACCATCCTCAATGAATGTTTGTCCTGCCATGCCACAACCAAAACCTTTGTGTTGGGTCTCAATAGTCCCCCCCCCCCCCCCCCCCCCCGAACTGTGTGACTCGTTTAAATGAAGGAAACTCCAGATGAGCTGGAAGCAGTTTCGAGGCATCGCGTGAATGAAAAATGGTGTTGTTTCTATTTCATCTGGAGTCCAATACATTTCTATACTGGGCTTGTTTATATACCCAGTAAGAAATTGGAGTGCAAAAAATGTTTTTAGTTCGGACACATACACTGGCTTCCAAGCTCGGCTCCTACTGTGTGGCAGACTGTCAGTCTTCTTCTGGATGGACTGACGTGCGTAGAGGTTTGTCTGGTCAGCAATGTGCTGGAGAAGTTTGTCCGTGATGAAGAGCTGCAGGAAGTCAGCTGGCAGGGTCGAATTCAGCTCTGCTGCGGCACCCCGTGGTCCTGGTTTTTCAGTAAAGGGGAATGTGGTTGGCTGCCAGCCTGCTTCATGCCAGCCAGAATTTTTGGGATCTGCAAATATACATTTCAATATCATATAATATTTATTTTAGACCAGTGTGATGCAATATATATATATAAATATATATGTTTACCTTTTTTCTTGGATCCACGGGCTGATGTACATTCTGTAAATTATAGAAGACATTTACCATCAAATATTTTACTAGTGCTGTGTTGGAGAATCTTTTTTTTTTAACCTTTATTCTGCTCACTGTGAGAAGCTGTGTGAGAAGCGTCACTTTGAGCCCTATGAGCTACAGCTGAAAGAAATATATACAATTACAATAATATCAAAAGACTGTTTTCTTTTGTTGTTGCAGTGTATTGAAAACACTTTTATTTTTACCTCTCTTTCTCATAGAAACCGCAGTGGGACGTCGCTGTGAGCATGATCCACGATCTATGAATTGTACATTCACGTTACACATGCTTCTAGCACCTCGCCGGAAAAGTTAGACAAGTTAGCTTACTAGTAATCTCATAGCAAGTTTGTGCTTACCTTCACAGTCTTCTGAGGATGAAAGACTGTCCGAATCTGTGTCTTCTCCATGATCAGACTGTACCCACTCCCTCAGCCATTATACCCTCAACACTCTAGCTCCACCTCACTTTTTCTAATACTGACTCCTACCCGATCCAGTCCAAATAAGTCATTGCTGCCATCAAGGTGGCCAAGGCTTTCCTCCACCCATTTCCATTAAAAAACATACGTTATTAAACGTTTTTGGCGGTCAAAGAGTTAAAAGTGCATTGTGCCGTTTAAAAAGGTCATGTTACAGCTTTTTCTACATCATGCTTGCTCCACCAATGCCCAGATGAGTACGAAGAGCCCTGACTGTTTTACTGTGACTATGTCTACCAGCTTTTATCTTCCCTTTTATAGTAGAGTACAGTTTCATTGTGGAAAGGGGCGTAGTTTTTCTTACCTCATTTGAAGGCATGTCTTTGTTTGTCAACTGTGGCTGTCGCTTTAAGATCGTGCACGTACTAGCACCATAAACAAGCCTGACACAGAAGCTGCAGTTACGCTTTGGGCCAGAGGTGGCAGTCGAGAGTAAAAAAGTGACAAACTGCACAAAGATCCTTTAAGAGCACAAACCTCTGCTGCATGACGTAGCAGATAAACATAGGGAACAATGACTGACTGAACAGAAGTAGCAGTGAGCCTTTCCCTGCACTGTTTTTTTTTCCTTTTCTAAACATCACACATTTCCGTGTTTAAGTTTCAATTAATTCCGCTCTGCCGTCCGTCAGTATTGAATGTCTGTGCGGAAACACAAAATATTGGTTCCGGCTCGCGCAAAATATGTTTTTTAAAATTACTGTACAAAGTATTTTGATGTAAATATCGACTTTAACCGGGAAATCCGACTTAAGTCAAAATTTGGGTTACATCGCTAGCGTAGGAACGGAACTCCACCACAACTTGAGGACTCCCTGTAATTGAATTTCGATTAATTGCACAGCCCTAGTCAGGGTTGAGGATCGATCTCACACCTTTTGAGTTGGGAGACGACCACTTTACAACTGTGCCACACAATAATTAATAATTACAGCACATGGATAATACATTGTTAAATGATCCAATATTTTCATCTTATTCTGCATTAATATTATTACTGTTAAGCACAAGATAATCATTTTTTTTTGTAGCACAATGTGATGTGGTTAGTGCAGTGGAAAGGAGTGGGGCTGAAATATTGAAAGAGGAAGGGTTTGGTTGGCTCCAATAGACAAAAGAGCCATGATTTATGCATGACCTTGCATCGTATTATATGTTTAGGTTGATGAATAAGCCTACAGATGTAAATTGTGGTGGCCAACAGCCAGTTCTGAGAATATGGTATCTCTGATGCAAACCAATGCTTTAGTGCCCTTTTGGTAAGTGTGTTAACTAGAACTTTGTAAATATTATGGCCTGGTCATGTAGTGGTTAGTGCATCGGCCTCACATTTCTGAGGTTGGAGGTTTAAATCCTTCCTGAGAGTAGCTTGCATGTTTTCTCTACGTGGTCTCTGGCTTTCTTTCATATTCCAAAATCAGGTTTCTTGGGTTAATTGAAAACTCCCAATATGTCAGTATGTGCGAATATGATGGAATGAGTGTGTGTGTGTGTGGGGGGGGGGGGGGGGGGGGGGTGCGTGCGCGCGTGTGGGGGTGTGCACGTGTTTGTGTGTGTGCCCTATATCTGGCTGGCAACACATCCAGGTTGTAAAGCCAGCTGTGATAGGCTCCAGCTCACCAACTACACTAGTGAGGATAGAAAATGGATAGATGGATGGATACAGTAAGTGTGCTGATCTGGCTTTAAGAAATATGGACAGTGATTCCCTTGACATGTGCTTCCCGTTCGAACAGTGTGTTCCCCTGTAGTGGTAGGCTAATGAATGTATATCTTGTAAGAATTTATACTCATGGAGAACCCTAGTCACTGTGCTGACCCAATTTTTTTCCCTACATAGTCGAGGTTACGCATCAGTTATTACAGGAAAGCAATTGTTTAACCCTACATGATAGCAACTGCTTAACCCTTAAACCTATAACATGGTTATTGATTATATTGTGAGATGCGATCCTCACTCCTTACTGCTTTAGTCAACTTTTTAGTTGACTATGCAACATTTTTTTTAAACAATGTAGCCAGGTAGACCTAATGCTGAGAGAATCATTTTCCCCAAAAGTTCTGAAACAAAAATCTCACACTTTTTAAGATCCAACGCTCCACAAGTTTTCTCCTTTTCTGTTTTGCAGTGTGAAATTCATACAGCCATGAAAGAGAGGAATTTCTCCCAGAGGAGAAAGGATTGAAGAAGGGACTTTATAATCCTGCCTCTGGTAGGGCATCTGGAGGGAGCTGCCTACTTCAATATGCCAAAGCACCTGCTCTTAACCCCATTCCCTTTAACATATGTTGGAGGTTTTTAAGTTAAGTAGACAATCATGTGCTATCACAGCAGTTCTTTCACCTGGAACTTTTATTGCAGAGAGTTTATGGATGAAGGATACTGAACAGGTTTGGTTATTCATTTGTGAGGGAGAAAATCTGAATACTGAAAGAAAAGATGCTGCCATCACTCAGTGCCCTTGGTCGTCGTGCACGTTTCCAACATGATAATGATCCTAAGCACACATCTAAGGCCACTGTTGGATTTCTGAACAAGAACCGGGTAAAAGTGAGTGATTCAGTGGCCAAGTATGTTTCCTGATCTGAACCCAATTGAACACATATGGGGAATTCTAAAGAGGAAAGTTGAGCATCAGTCTCTATCCAGCATCCAGTCTCTAAAAGAGGCCATTCTTGAAGAATGGAAAAAGATTGATGCAACAAAATGTTGCCAGCTTGTTCATTTCATGCCTTGAAGCTGTGCTGTGATTAAAAATCGTGGAGGCCATACAAAGTACTAGATTTAGTAATTTTTGGTGAGGGGTGTACTCATTTTTGCATCACCCTTATTTGAGTAAAACTGAAAAATGTGTAATCTAATCTATATTATTAACCTTACGTTCATGTTATAAGTTAACCAGATGTATATTAAACTTGGTCTTGCCAAAATTTTGGAAATTGTTTTCGTATTCATTGAGATATTGTTTAGAATGGGGGCTGTGGGCCCCGTTCTGCTGCGTTGGGCTTGGGGCGCGGGCCGTGTTACGGTGGGGTGGGGGGTCACTCCTGGGTTTGCTCTCCGGCCGGTGGCCCCTGTGGGGCCCGGGGGTTGTGCCTTGGCGCTGCCGTGGCCTGGGGGGGTTGTGCTTGCTCTGTCCTGGCCGGGGTCGACGGCTCCCCTCTTTGGTGGAGGTTTTCATGCATGCCAGATCCACCACACCAGCATCTACCGAAATTCAAACACAATCTGCTTCTTCCTCTGGTCGTTCAATCGTTAGAGGCTGATGTCTGTGGACCTCACTCTGCTTCATCTATCCTTCCTTCCTTTCCTCAGTCTTTCCTTTGGTCTCTTGAGGTCTCCCTAATGTGTTGGAATTTAGATGTTTCTGGGGTTGGTTAAAGATTCTGGTTGGTGACCCGGTGGGTAGTAGGTGGTGTCTAGTCAATGCTGGATTTCACTTTGCCTTCTTTTCTTTGATCCTTCCTCGGGTCTCCTGACAACCTCACGACTCTAGCTGGATTCTGAAGTATTCGGTTTAGGTGAACGGTATGGGATTTTTAATAGGTTTTAGGTAAATTTATGAGCACACACACACCCGCACATGCACATACTCACGCACATACAAAAAAAAAGAAAAAGAGGAAACAAAAGAGAGAGAACAATGATGATGATGATGTCGAATCGGTAAGATTACCGAATGAACAATACTGAGAGAGAAAAAATAGCATAGAGTGCCTGGCTAGCATCAGTAGTTTGACAGCTGTTGCTTGGATCGCTTGCTTTTCTTATTGTTTTCGATACTGTGTACCTATGCTACTTTGTAATCCACTCTCTTTGTTTGAACGAAGTGAATGTGCCTTAAATTACACTTTGATATTTTATTATTAAAAAAATCATAAATGGAACTTTGCCTTCATTTAGAATTATTTTATAAACCACTAGCTTTAAACAAAAACAAAAAACATTCAAAATGTCCAATGTGACCATTTGGATTTTGGAACACAACTTCATGTGCATTACAAGTGCAATATAACATACAGCAGGATACCTTCACCTTATTTTATACATAGACCATGTATAAAATAATTATCAATCTGCAATCTGTTGCACCACTCTGGGTACACTCCCTGAGTCCCTCATTCCTACTTTAATGGTCACCCGAAATAATATAATCTACGATGTTGTTAAAATAACTCAAAAGGACTTGAAACTCAAAGTGTAGGACTTGTGAATCGCTTGAGACTTACTCGTGACTTACAAAACAATGACTTACTCCCACCTCTGATTATCAGACTGCCAATTTCACTATAAACTGTGCAGAAAAAGTACAAAAACAGAAAACCTACAAATGTTGGCAGATGAGCTTAATGTCTGAGCTGTTTTCATCCTGCAAAGTACAAAACCTTGTTTGTTTAGCGGCCAAACATTAACTGCTGCCTTGATAGCTGTGTGTTTTTAGCCAAGGGGAGCTAGCTAGTTGCATGCCTGGACTCTAACAAAACTTCTGTGGCTAAATTCATACACACATTAGTGGGGTTTCCATCCACCTATTTTTGTTAAAATTTTCAAGAGAGGTGAAAAAACCTGAATGGAAATTCTAGAAATGCGCTAACGGGCCAAAAATTCACAAAATAAAGTACACTAGGAGGAGGTGGATTTTGAAGCGTATCAAAAAAAGGAAAATGCTAATTTTGGCTATTGAAACAGGTTTTGCGAATAAACGCTGTTCAGACCTGATACACGTCGCACGTTTTGACCGGATATTACGTCACACGTACATTTGTAGTCCCAAAGCAGTGTCGGACGATAAAGTAATTAATGTTTGCGGGCATGACGAAACAGAAATCTTTTTGGAATTAAGAAGTGAACATTAATGCAATTTTTCTCACAAAACTTTTGTGGCTAAATTCATACACACATTAGTGGAGTTTCCATCCACCTATTTTTGTTCACATTTTCAAGAAATGTGAAAATAAAACTGAATGGAAATGCTAGAAATTCGTAAAAGGGCCAAAAATTCACAAAATAAAGTTTTTATGTTTTATGCTGGGGGCACGACGAAGCAGAAATATGTTTAGAATTAATTAAAAAAGCGAATATTAATGCAATTTTAGATGAAAAAAAAGCAAGGTAACGCTACGGTTTATCAAGAATTACAAAAGTCGCTTCCTGATCGTCTTCTTCTTTTAAATTACTTTTGGATCACATCTCTTATTGTGTAAACCGCCACCGACAACGGCGGAATCCCCTTTCAATATCCGCAAAGAAGAACATATGGAAACAGGCCTAAATCCGTTTTGCGCGTTTTCAGTAAATTTGCATAAAACATTTGTAACAATTGGATGGAAACCCCAACCCTTGTCCACTCCAACCTGTATAGGTAAAAAAAAAACAATTAGCACAATATCTTTGATTTTGTGGAGGTGATGATTTTTTCTTAAAGGAGATCACATTATGTCAATAAAATCTCAAATAATGTGCCGATCACATTACAAGACAAGAGTAGGAATGTACATAATATGCATCTATGATGACAATTGGTCAATGTTTTCAGACACTAGGTGGCAATAGAATGTGACAAAAGTCAGTAAACATAATTACAATGCTTGCCTCCTTCCCTCTTGTAAGCACTGGAATCGGAATCTACAGATGTCATTTTGGCTCTCGGGATCGCTAAAAGGCCAGCGTGCGTGTTCTGAACATAAGTTTCTGGACAGAGCATATGGCACTACTAAATCAATTAGACAGGATTATATTAAGCCGTGTAATATTTTATAAGTAAGTAAGAAAACCTTGAAATCATATCTCAAGTGGTGCTCTTTTGAGAACCACACCAAAGTTCTTATGTGCACCCCTGGCTATAATGTAATCCTGGAGAATAAATATATTTCAAACCAAAACAGGTATCAATTCCATGACTGATTTACTATATAGAACTACAGTGTGAAAAGAGCAGTGATTAATGAATAATCCCACCCACAACAGTGTTTCTGTAGAGCCATATGTGCTTTAGCAGCATGTGGGAAGCAACATGGGGGCTTGAGATCCTAAAATAGGCTTGGCCTGATCTGATAACAAAAGCCAGAAACTAAACACAGATTACACTGGAGGGAAAGATCAAATTTTCCCCCTTCTTAAAATGCATGGTTTGTGTCTCAGACATGCTGTTACATGATCCCCACCCCACACTAAAATCACACTTCATGAACATGACTGCTGTTTTTTAATAAAACCATACAATCCCATGTGTTTTGATGATTTGGTTAGATTTTAGGCTGCATTCAGACTGCCAGCCAAAATCCGTTTTTTAGTCCATCCTGGCTCTTTTGTAATCTGAACAGTCACGAAGCAAATGATATCCGATTTTTTTGCAACCTGGTCCTTTGTATCATCCAATTAGCTCCCTCAGCCGTGTCGTAGTTTTGCGCAGCCTCCTTAGCTTGCTTATGCTTTTGCAGCAAAATATTTAGCTTCTTTATTCCCACGTTTAGTGTTGTACTTGAATCACCCGCCATTGTCACTTCTCCTGTGTTTGTCTTTTTCATGTTGTTTCGATACATGCAAAGCCATGTTTGTTCTGTAGATTGCAATAAAGTTAGAAAAAAAAGTGTTTGTCTTCTTTGCTAATTCTACGCTTTCCGTTAACTCCCTGTGGCTGCGCTACAGCGCCACTCCAGACTTGGCATATACATTACAGCCGTTAAACGTCCTCAGCGTCTTCCTTTGGACACATGCAAGTCTTGAAATGCTTCCTTGTATATGAGATTTGTTTGAGGAACGAAGCTGGCTTTGCTTCCGTCTGGACGGGGCCTTAGTTCCCTGCTTTCTTTCAGTACTCGACAGTTCATTTTCTGTGTTATGGCGTGTTGCTGTCAAGGACTGCAGCTCTCACACGAGTAGTTAGTGCTGCTTCATTCTGAATAAAATATTGATCATTATTAATTTGGTAATAATTGAAATCACGATTAGGACGATCATTTGTTTTTTGGTGCAAAACAAGAAACTGATTAACCTTAAATATTTTTTAAGACAAATGAATTTCTTTGAAACACTATAATTATGCTAGTTTATTTTGGACTAAACAAGATTCATTAATTATTTTTATTTTTTTGTGTGTGTGTGTGAGTGTGTGTGCAAATATATACATTTAAACAACTCAAAATTAGAATTAATAATATTTTATTTTTGTTTACAATTATGCCAATTTTGTAATTGTGGAGCGTAATTATTGAAATTGTAATTGAATTTCGATTAATTGCATCGCCCTACGAATATTCGTTTTGATTGGTAGTGAATCAAGTTGGCTGTGTTCACAACAGTGGCGCAAAAGGCAGATTTTTAACTGCGCCTATCTACATGTGTCTGTGAAAATTCCAAAACTCAATCTAGCCTGCCCGTGCACATATATAGACCACACCAGATTTATAATGGGAATTATACTGGACCCAAAAACTGCACATACAGTTTGAAGTACATTTCGGTCTTCACTCTGCTGCCATTTGAGAGAAAGAAATAGGAAATAGTCATCATTCGCCTGTTGATAGCATGTCTGGTAGTTTTGCCCCAATCGGAAGAAAAGTGGCATCAGATACAGCAACGTGCATTAAACATGAGACACAAATCTGCATGTTCCTGTATCACTGAACACTTCAGTTTAATCAGCTACTTCATGAATGTTTAAAAGGTGTACCTTTCTTTCCAGATCCTGCAAGTGCCATCCTGTCCAAATCCTCATGTAATGCATAGTATGATCTCAGCATGAGACATGGACGTCCTAGTTAGTGTCATGTTCATGAGGTTAGTGCACAGCTTGCCTCCAAGTACGTGTCACAAAATCTTTCCACCTACCTTAGCACAACCGCTCATTTTTCTTTCACCATCTTAAATCGTGACATTTCTGTCTGCCTGCCTTCCTTTCACTGTTTTTAAAGTATAATTTTTATGTTATTGTATTGTATTTTTGCTTTCATCAACATGACATTGCAATTACTAACTACTACTAACAGTTACTAAAGTTAACTGTAAAGAGAGATATACTGTATGTTCTACCCACCTTGTGTAGATTTTCTGTGGGTACTCTGGCTTCCACATTACAAAAACATGACAGCTTAATTAAAGACAAGAAATGTTTCATGGGTGTCATATGTACTTTACAATTGAGATTAAGCAGTATGGATGGATTATGGGAATGTTAAAAATGTATTTCCTCAAAAGGACATTTGTTTGAATCAGGCTGCCTTTGTATCTTACTTTGTTGATGAGCCAAAGGCATGTTTCAATGGAGCAAATTTATTTTGTATAAACAGTAGCTTTGGGAAACGAAAAGGGGACCTATTCTTCATCAGTAAGCCCCTCTCCATCTGTCTCCCAGTAATTGAAACATTTTCAGTTTGACCCCCAAGCTTGTCAAGAACTTATCTGATAACCATAGGGAGAATGCCAAGCCTCCAGTGAGATGAAAGAGTGCTAGCAGAAGGTTTTTGATACAGACATTTTTGCACTGTAGATGCTGATACTTGCTGAGGATGACAATCTCTAAATGTTCCAAGTTAGCGAAAAAACTGACTTACAATTCAAAGTCAAGTTAGCCACCACGATTGCTTCCGAGGGCCAACTTCAAAATAAAAGCCAAGTACAGTATCTATCCATGCATAGATATCTATAAAGACTAGATGTCTCGTCCGCGCTAACGGTCAATGGAATCGAAAGTCTGCACAGGGCGGCCATCTTGCCACAGTCACCTCGCTCCAGCTCTCTAATTCATTACTGTGTTTTTATCATACATGTGCTTTTAAATAACTCAAAATAGCGGTTTACCAACAATCAACTGATTATCAAGCAGTTTAGTTTATAAGCGTAGTTATTATACTACGTTATTATACTACATACTTGTGTCAGATCTTCCTTGTGATTTTTGCCCAAAAACAAAGGAAATAAACATCGCTGTCTGCTGATACAAAAGTCAGTCAGTCGTCTCACTCACTCAGCAAAACAGAAGTTTTTGGACATTGTTCCTGTCAAGCAGGGTAAGACTGAATTTATATTACCTCATAGTTTCAATGTTTTGTTGGCATTAATAGTACATAGTAAGTAAACAACCCGTGAAAGGTTAGCTACTTGGAGCTATAGTTAGCCTTTGGCTAAAAATAACAATGGAGAACATTACCTTAGTGCAGCCGTAGACGTGTGGTCTTTCACAAAGTTTGATCCAGCGTAGACATTTTTTGTAGTTATTTGAGGGTTTAGGGAAGGGAATAAACCTGACAGTGTCCGGCGGACACTTCCTTCCAGTCGACCAGGATAAATCTATATATATATGTCTTACACAAGCCGTGACTACAGCAGGACGCCGGTTAGTCGATCGGGATAACGGTTATCACTCTTGCACAAGCCGTGACAACAGCGTTTAACCATTTTTATAGATTTTTTTCTTTATTTTAGATAACCACGCAATGCACCACCGGGAGCTGGATTGCTTTGTTTGTCCGCAGCAAAACTCGACGCAGACATGATGTCTTGCGTCTTGATTGGTTTACTAGGTCATGCGGATGTGGTTTACGGTAAGGTCAATTGGGACAATCTTGCAAGGTCGCTGGAAAAGCCATCAGCTGGGTGATACTGCCCTTTAATGGCTTCTCCCTGCAATGTATGTGTCAGATCTTGTACATCTGGGTCTTTATGGGGGGAAAAATATTATACTCATGAAATGGAGGGCTCAAAATGTCTTGTATTTAATATGGCGTTATACGGTTAAGAAGGGGAATTCGAGAGTGTGTTCAAACTACAGGGGGATACACTCCTCATCCTTCCTAATAAGGTCTATTCAAGGTTGCTGGAAAGGAGGGTCTGTCAGAAAATCAAATCTGATTCAACAGGAGCGGTGTGGTTTTTGTACTGGCCGTGGAACAGTGGACCAGCTCTATATCCTCTGCAGAATCCTCGAGGGTTCATGGGAATTCGCCCCACCAGTCTACATATTCTGTGTAGATATGGAGAAGGAATTGGACCATGTCTCCTGGGGGATCTTGTATGGGGTTTATCAATAAGAACCTTTACCCTCTTAGGATTGCCAAAGGACTCTAGTTTAAGATTCAGAACTATCTGCTATTCCTGCTCCGGAAGCCAATTGTAAGATCCATTTGAAATGGTTTTGGTAGTAAAGCTTGCTAACAGTAAGATTACGTAAGAGTATTTGCCACTGCGTCATTTACAATGACATCTTTTTTGTTGTTGTTACATAATATTCTGGATTTAAATCATAGATGCATCATTGGCGTGTGTGTGCTTGTGTGTGTCCTTAGATGCAATTTTCTCCCACAAACCTGTGCATGTCATGCCTTGTTAAACAAACTCAGACAGGCTGTCGCATAGCAGTGGCCTTGGAGTCTAGATTCACACCCTAGAAGAGCACTAATTATTCCTCTGATTGAATTCAACAATCCACCTTAACCACAGTCCATGATTAGTGACAATATTAAGGGAGAATGACCAGAAGAGAGTAGCGAGGAGGATGCGAAGAGTGAAGAACACAATACTGGAGATAGACTTATGTGAATTGTTTTGTTGTTGTTCAGCAGATAGCAGAGAAGAACTCTGGGTATGAGTCAGCCACGAAAGTGTTAGGGGGTGCTGGGGGAGAAACAAGACCATCAATACAACATTTGATACATGGGGGATTACTTTGGCGCCATCATGCTAAAGTGTGAAAATTGATTGATTAATTGATACAAAACGTGCTATTTACAACCATGACAAATGCAAACAAAAAATAAATAAATAAATTGATAGTTGATAGTTGATGGGAAACTCAAAATATTTTGCTTTTTTATAGGTCAAACCCATATATAGAGCATGTTTCCCAGGAAATAAACAGTCAGGGTGCCATTTATTATTTTTTTCTGAATGACAGAAAAAACAAATCTGCTTGCAGTCTCTCACCTTTTCTCAGATCAGCCTCTTCAGTTATTTTCTTTGCTGATCTCAGCGATGAAACTTTTCCCCAAGTCTTGAAATTGCTTTCAGCTCATGTTGTTACTTTGTAAACATACTAATAAATTGAGAATTTACTGTCGGTTCCAGTTCAAATACGCTTTAGTGTATCAAAATGCGTACTTTTCAGGGGTCGAAATAGCACTAAAACAAAAAAGCCACTTGCTTACATGTGAAATCCACATACAGTGGTACCTTGAAAAATGAGTATCCCACCTTCCAAGATTTTCCGTCGATGCTCATTCAAATTTTTGCTTAGTGTCACAACCAAAAATTAGACTTAGGAGTGTGCTTCTTTTTGTGGCAAGGCAGCTTTGTTTACATTTCATTTCAAACATTTCATACACAAGACAACTCAATGTGCTTGTGATACCTAATCTGTTTTTCTCGAGCACACTGTGTGCAGTTTTTCAGATAGTGAACAGTTCTTCAAAAAAGATATGAAGATGTGCTTGATTCAAGCTGTTTAATGCAACCCACAATGATAGTTTACTTTAAAGCTAGACTAGAGGATTACAGGATGTGTATAAACCAAACCACATTACATTTTATTACAGAAGTCGTATAAGCTTAATGCCAATCCATAACGCAAAACACCATAGACAGGCGAAACTAGCATTGCTATTGCAGTTGATATAAACATTTGAACAACAACACAAAGACAGAACACTCACAGGCATATACTGTTGTTAAGTTATTAACATTGTTTTTCAGTTTCAATTTATATTTTAGCCGTTTTGGATTTAGTTATAGCAGTATGGCTCAATGAATAGAATTGTATTCTTACCTGTCTCACTCTCAGAAGAAGGGCAACGGGTTTCTTCCATTTGCTATCTTGAAGGGAGTTTAGTCTAGTACCGGTCTCAGCCGGTCGGAAGAGGGGAGGCACAGGCTGATGTATTGTTTTTCTCTAATCTGATTTGTATTCCTGGGAACTTGATGAGGGAGGAGAGGGATTTTCTTGTATTCACTGAGTTGTAAACAAATGTATTGTGGGCTGATGGGAGGAGACTTTTCGTATTCACCCACTTTTCAATAAATAATGATGTGCCGGAGTAGAGGACACACAATCTGAACAGACCACTGTTTGAGTGAGTTCAATTGTTGTCATCAAAAGCTTTTGATACCTTTTAATGATACCTTTGCAAAGGGACTTCTTCACCAGAATCTCACCATTCAGTTAATTGAACACGCAAAGAGTAGAATACAAATATTGACTACTCTAACACTGTATATTATATATTCTTAGTTGCAATGGTCTTTGCAATTCGTCATAAAATCTATGTGCTCTATCTATCTATCTATCTATCTATCTATCTATCTATCTATCTATCTATCTATCTATCTATCTATCTATCTATCTATCTATCTATCTATCTATCTATCTATCTATCTATCTGTAGCTAGGTAACTAGCTAGCTAGATGGATATGTCTGTACAGGGTTGGGAGGGTTACTTTAAAAATGTAATCAGATAGACAGACACAGTTACGAGTTTCTCTCTGTAAGTTAACTGAATACTCTGTCCTGAATATGTAACGCTGGTACATGCATTCTTATACTCCCCAGGGCTGTGTATGTACCATATGGTTGTTTTTTGTTTTTGTTTCACTGTACATTATAGTTCTGCCTTAATTGGCAGGATCTCCTGTAGTCCTGACATCCTCCATCCCTCTCTATCATCTGCCATAATTGTCATTTCTCCGTATAGTCTTTCTCCCGCGAGAGTTTGCAGTAATGTGGTAGCTCTTCGCCATTTATTTTCTAATTTGGCATCGACTGCACGACAATTACTCTCTTCCTTAATGTGTCCTACCTATTTTCCTTCTGACCTTTCAATGTTTTCAGCAGTTTTCTTTTCACTCCAACTTCCTCCAGCACATTTTCATTTGTTCTCCCATTTCTCCAGTCACTTTTAACATCCTCATCCAAAGCCACATCTCAAGTTCATAGATCAGACCTTCTTTCTTCCATAGTATGTATGTACGGTATCTACTCCATGCAAGGCCACAGCCCAGACTGTGTATGTGTGACTTCATGTGCCTGATTCTTAGTTATTTGGATAGTCCTGTTCATGTTTGTCTCACTGTTTTTCTTTCTAATTCCGATTTGGCCATTGCTCTTCTAACTAGCTGTAACTTCTTTTTTTTTCGGGATTGTTTCATCTGCTCATAGACTGGTCAATGAAATACTTTGGTGCTCAGTTTATTCTCTCATTTCCGAATGTGATGTTCAACGCATTTTTTCACTTCCTGCTTATGTGCAGTACCTTTTGTTTTTTAAGCATTTATCTTCATTCCCTTTTCACTTGCTTCCTCATTAGCCATTTCATCATGCTTAGCCCTTAGCTGTTGACTATGGCCTTATTGCTTGCAAAACTCACCAATTTCACATACAGTGCCATGAAAAAGTATTTGCCCTATTTGTACTTTCTTTGTACTGTTCCCCTTTTTATTGTTTGTTCGTTAAAAAAATGCAATTATCATAGATAACTTATGACAACACAGAATGCAGATTCTTAGTGAATTTATTTATTAAGGAAACACAAACAATTCAAAGCTCCCTGGCTCTGTGTCAAAAAGTACTTGCTCTCATGTTAAATAATCAATTAGCTGTGGCTAATAAAACAATTTTCACAGTTAATTTTAACTCATTCACTCCCAGCCATTTTCACTGAAGCAACCCCCTTCACACCCGGCTGTTATACTGGATTTTTGACTGATTTTGCAAGGCCCATAGAATATTGTGTTCTATTACTATAAAAACATGGAACCTACCAAAATAAAGATTAGAGTAGGCCTATGTTCTTTCATCAGGATTTATTTTTTATTTTTTCCATCTGGCGTTGACGTTGTACTAGTTAAGCGACGAGGGAAGGCTCCAGAAGACTGCTAATGTCTTCTGTGTGTCTCGGCAGGCTGTGCCGTTCATCGTAAGAGAGAGATGCCGCGCGATCACCATCAACCTGGGTTCTACCTACATCAAGCTGCCTTTTACGGAGCCCAGCGCTGAGGAATTGGTTGCGGGCTTTCACCGTGCACATGGCATGCAACAGTGTTTTGGAGCTGTGGCCCCCTACCAACTCTATGGATTACATTAACAGGAAAGACAAATATTCCATCAACGTACAAGCCACCTGTGATTATATGTATAGATTCAAGTGGCCTAGAAGTGTGTATGATGCACGGGTCTTTGCAAATTCCAAGTTGAACAATTATTTAAAGACTGTCAAGATTCCTGCTTCCGAAAAACAGATTGTGGATGGTGAAGAACCAATTCCTATTTTTCTTCTTGGAGACCCTTCCTACCCCCTCTGCTTCCTTACCTGTTGATGGAGTATTCAAATGGTGGCTCAACACCTCAGGAGCAGTACTTTGGGTTGTGTTTATGTCGAGCACATATGGTAATAGAGTGTGTTTTTGGCCGGTTAAAATCTCAAAAGGCCTATGGACATAAACCTGAATGACTTAGCATTTGTTATTTACTCCTGCTTTGTCCTCCACAACTATTGTGAGACCCGGAAGGAGGCGGTGGATGAACCCTCTGTGTTGGGAGCAATAGCGGACTCACAGCCTTCCATACAGTGTAACAACTATCTGACTGACTGCAATGAGGCTGAGGGAAAAAGGGTGACGAGAGTGGTGATGAAATACCTTGATCCTTAAGGACTGTTTGTTTTGGATCATGTGAAGTCAATATTAATTTATTTCTTGTCACGGCATAGCTCACTGGGTGCAATTTTGTTTAGAAGAAAAACAATTCAATGGCATCACCATAACTGCATTAAATTTTTTGCTAACAAACATTTTTTAACCTGTCTGTGACCTATGTTTAGATAAGTCACCATTGTAATGACATGTAAATACCTTCTTTTTTTTTGTCACAGAACAGCTGCTGAGTCCATTTTATGTTTTGGAGAAGAAAAAAACAATGCATTGGCATTAGCATCATTTTGCATTTATTTTTCCATACCATACATTTGGTAAACTGTGCGAAAGCAAAATAAATAACTGACCTATGTTTAAATGAAAACATCCAGTGTATTAACATGATGAATAAAATGATAGTTTTGTCACAAAATGACTACTGAGTGCATTTTTAGTTTGTTTTGAATGTAAAAAAATAATAATAATCTATTGACACTGGCAATATTTTGCATTTAACTCTTCCTAAAAGACATTTGGTAAAGTGCGTAAATAAAACATTTGAATTATACATCCAGTAAGAGAAATTAATCACAGCAGCAAATATTCAAAGATAAAGCACTTTACAAGTGCATTCTATTTACTATTAGCCCTCAACCTTTTTCAAAAATAAATAGGAGTAACCAAAGACAAAAGGTGAGACAAAAAAAAGTATTTGAGGGGACCAAAGGAAAATAATGGCATCAATCTGATGTGGCAGTAATAATGCCAAACTAGTGCATGAGTACAGTCCTGAGATGTGCAGATAAATTTACTAAATAGTATGCTAATTAGAAAAAATGTCAGCAACTGCTACAACTTGTTTAAATACCAGGTGCAAAAGTATGTTAGTAAAAATGTTTCCAAATAATAGGTTCTTAATGGCAGACAAAAGTTCATTGTTCTTCATCTTAAAGTAATTGTTCTAAATATGAACGTGAGGATTGTTGTTGCTGGGAGGTGTTGCATGCTGTTTGTATATGTTGTAAATATGAATGTGAGGATGGTGGTGGCTGGGGGGCGTTGCGTGCTGTTTGTGTTTGTTGTAAATATGAACGTGAGGATGGTGGTTGCTAGGGGGTGTTGAGTGCTGTTGTTTGTGTTTGTTGTATATATGAATTAGAGGGTGCTTGTTGCTGGCGGGTGTTTTGTGACATTTGTGTATGTCCAATGTGGTGTGTTGCACTTGTTTGCATAAAGGTGTGGGTGCATTGCTGCAGAAGGGAGACCCTGGACTTTCCATAGCTGCTACTGTGAGGGGATGCAACAGGAGCAACCACCAATTGCCTCATGAGTGTAAAGCCTTCATGCATGACAGTTGTCATCTGAAACATGTTAGAGTATCTCTGTGTTATGTCTGGAGGATTCTTCCATAAGCTCCAGCATCCTCTTCCCTATCCGAATATCCTCCTGCAATAGATGGTTAACAGGAAGTTTTCTTTTCAGCCGGTCGCTGCTGTGGCTGCTCAGTCTGGCCTTGAATAAACAGAACAAGACCCATAAAATAAATATATATATGTATATATATATATATATGTGTCTATATATATATGTATGTATATATGTGTATATATATATGTGTGTATATATATGTATGTATATATACGTATATATATGTATGTATATGTATATATATATGTATATATGTATATATATATGTGTATATATATCTATGTATATATATATGTATATATATATATATGTATATATATATGTAAATATGTATATATATGTGTATATATATGTATATATATATGTATAAATATGTATATGTATATGTGTATACATATATATACACATATATATATATATGTGTGTGTATATATGTATACATATATATACACATATATATATATATGTGTGTGTATATGTGTATACATATATATACACATATATATATGTGTGTGTATATGTATATATATGTAAATGTATATATATATATGTATATATATATATATATATATATATATATATATGCGCATATATATATGTATATGTATGTATATATATTCTGTGAAGGTTCTATGTTTTTATAGCAATAGAACACCATATTCTGTGAGCCTTACAAAATCAATCAAAATCCAGTAAAACAGCCGGGAGCGAAGGGGGTTGCTTCAGTGAAAATAGCTGGGAGGGAATGAGTTAATTTGGAAGAAAATAAGAGTATAGAACATATACTATTGACAAGCAGATGAATAGTAAGATTCAAACGTGCAACAGATAAAAGGTTGATGCCATATTTGAAAGGTGAAGTCAGAATGACAACATATATTCCAACTGTTTTGTTATGTTGCGACAGCATGTCATGCAGCGCACAGCTTCAAGGTAAATACGTCCGGTGTGCTCTACTTTCATCCATCAGTGCTACACGTAAGAATGGACATTCATTCCTTTGACCCCTGGAATGACATTTGTGCAGTCAGAGGTCCAGGCACTAGCATTTTGCTTTAGTCATACACTTATGTGATGCGGTTATGCCCTTCCACGTGCTCTTGGAATTAGTTGTTGTGTAATTTGTCTTGCCCTTGGGCAGATGAGACAGCCAGATGCCGAGATAGATGTAGAACACTTCTTGCCGAGTTGCCGGCACCACGTTAAACACCAGGTGTGATTCTGTGTCTCAGTAAACAGTACATGCTGTGTACACCCACAGGAGCTCAAAACAGGCCTGCTGCTCCATGTCCTCAGGATACAGACTGCCTTTCGGAACTTCCCCTATTTACAACAATGACTGAAGATCCTAATAAAAAGCTGTTGTGCATGCTGTAGTGTTTATTACTTCCAATATCACCACATTCATTATTGTAAAAGAAGTCTGCCTGACTCAATTTATCCCTTTGGACGTCATTCATTATTCACACAGGCTACTAAATAAAGCACTCAACCAAGTAAAGGTGACTCTTGTAGTTGCAGTATTTTTTTTCTTTCAGCCAGTGTTAAAACCTGCACATGGCTGTTACTAACATGTTTCATTAAACTACATTTCTGCAGAAATAGCGTGGGAATGCTAAAATTGTAATGCATGTTTCAGTGAAATTATAATCAATTTCCTGATATGATAGTAGTTGGTATCGAACCATCAAATGTACTAAAATATGGTCCAATGGGGGGTTTGACTCTGTTGTGGAAGGCAATTGCTCTAACCACTGAGCTAACTTGACTTGTTCAAAATTATGGCTAATGGCGTATTTATTTAAAAAATGTGTAATCTGATACTGAAAGCTAACAAGCATTTAATAATTTCAGTGAAACTATAATCCATTTTCTGATATGATAGTCAGTTGGTATACATGTGTGTGTGTGTGGGGGGGGTATATATATATATATATATATATATATATATATATATATATATATATATATATATATATACTTTTATATATATATATTTTTCTTTTATATATATATATATATATATATATATATATATATATATATATATATATATATATATATATATATATATTTATATATTTATATATACATATATATATATATATATTTTTTTTTTTGCAATGTCGGAGGTGGGTTTTGAACCTGCGACCTCCTGGATACTTGAATACTGGACAATGCACTTTACCAACTGCTTCACCAAACAATATCAAACAGCTGATAATGATAAATTGTATGTATGGAAGTGGGCGTGGAAAGTGGGACTTAGAAAAAGTTCAATGTCAATCCCATTGAAAATGAACAGGGAAAAGTTGATATTTAATGTTAAACTGTGTGAATACTGTAAGTAATGTGCAATCAGACGATATATTCCCAGGAAGGCATGAATTTTTGAAGCAAATGTATTATAAAAACATTTTTTCCCGCTGATTACTGTTTATTAACCAGTGGTTGGTGTTTACTGGATATCACTTTTATTGGCAAGGCTCATTAACTTAAAAAAAAATTAATGTAGTAATTCTGTTCAATAGCATGTACTTTTGAACCTTTTCTATTAATTTGCTGAAAAATTATGTTCATGTTTGTACTACATCCTTGAGAAGCTTAATTTGGCCTCCTCCTATAATCATCCTCTTGAGTCGGCATGATGGCTTTATACACAGTAAAGCCTTGCTATTAGCCCCAAGAAAGTGCAATTGAAATCCTCTGGAAATGTTCAGAATTGCCTATATTAATCATTCAAACTGTAAACATACCACATAGTCAAAACTTTGATAGCACTTCAAACTTATTTTACCGAATGCAATGAGAAACTACAGTTGATCTATAAATACGTATGTGTTTTAGTTTGTTGACTGATTTAATGAATTTGAGAAGCTTTGTGGCCTTTGTGATATTTGTTACCACCCCCTCATGGAGATGGACAAATTTCATTACAAAAAATGTCCACCTGTTACACATTAACATTAAAATTAACACCTCATGGATTTAGGTAAACGGCAACAGATAACGAAGATTTTTAACTAATTTGCTCCCAAAAACGTATAAATACGTTCTATTCTAAATATTACAATGGTCCCAAAAACATATGTACACATTTATTTTAATGTTTTTTTTTTAATGCTAGAGCATACAGAAGGCAACCTCTGAACTGAAGAGACCGCTTGAAACAATTGGAGTTATTACAAAAACGGCCAGCAGGTGGCAGCAGAGCATAATAAATCAGCCAGGGCCTTGTTGCAACAAGCTCTTTTCCCCACAATTTGAAATAGATTTGTGAATAATGATGAAACCTAGCTATATTCTAATGCCAATTGCTGCAAAACGGAAACAGAAATATACTTTTTTCCTTATGAAAGAAAATACTTTAATCTATTGTATATATAATAATATATAATAATCTTTTGGTAGGTTCCATGTTTTTATAGCAATGGAACACAATATTCTGTGGGCCTTGAAAAAAATCAGTCAAAATCCAGTAAAGCAGCCGGGAGCGAAGGGGGTTGCTTCAGTGAAAACGGCTGGGAGTGAATGAGTTAATATATAACAAAGTTTTGACATCATTGTTCTTATTTTCATGCCCGGCGCAATTCTAGCGCAAAGCTCATTTTAACTATGTGCATGGGTGAAGTCTTCTTTCTTTTGATACTTGACTTTGCACTGATATAATTGGGCGTAAGTGGACATCTGCCACATTGTGGAAAGGAACGCAGCCGACTCCTGCAGCTCCCTATTCCCATTAAAATCAGTGTTGTCAAAGTTCACACATGCTTGACATTGTGCAAGTAGAAATTGACTGAGATATGAGATTGGCATGCACAAAGTGCATTTAAACAGCTAGACTGCAATGCGCATGTGACGTTGGTAGTTGGCCTTGCACATCCCATCGTGGATCCTTTGGAACAACGAGAGAGGTGCAAACTAGGTCCCTATATTTGTCCCGGCACCAATTTTAACATCAAGCAACACGCGTGCCTGTATACAAAAATAGGGTCTCTTGGGTTTAGTTCCCCTTTAACCTTATACAATGTTGCATTCTATTTATTCCTTTTGTACAAGGTTATCATTAAATACTGTCCAGATGAGCGATGGCATTCATCATTAAACGTAAAAATAGGTTTACACAACGGATTTTAGGAGTCAAATCGACTATCCCTTGTGACGGACCCTCAACTAATTCTATCCTGCTTCTTCTCAGATCCAGGGATTGTCCTAACTCACTCCCGTTCACCATTCACCGTTCATCAAGCGTCACCTTTCCATAACCTCTCTCCCACTTGACGTTTGGATCTATGTACACGCACTGTTCACTGGCTCGCCAGCTGACCCGTGTAACCTTCTGCGTGTCACTCAGTGTGTTTAGACTGCTTCCTCACTTTCAGAAACAGACAGAATTGGACAAACCTGCAGCCATGCACAGATGATGACACATGACAGACGCATACAGAGAGGTTACACTGATCTCGGTCATGGATCCTTTGCGCTTTTACCTTGCTTGAATACCTTCATATCTTTTAGTTTCTTTCTATAAACTCATTATCCTTCATCGCCTTCTTATTGCCGATTGTTTTTATTTTTCTCTTAGTGCTTTTTCTTTTTCATTCTCTTCCAGTTGATATACTACCATCAATACATAACCCAGAAAGTCTAATCAACACATCCACACCCCGTGGCAACAGAATTAGGGTGGCTTGGTTTTAAACCAAGCATTAACTATGCATTGAGTTTTCTTGCATCCTGGTTGTTGTTTAGGTATGCAGTGAGCATAATAAAGATGAACTAATTTTTGTATCACAACTGAAAAGCTGCATTAGTCATCAGAGCATGGGAGCCAAACAAAGAGCAAGATTATCATCAAATCTTCTGCGACAACACAGAAGTTCCCTTTATAATAACTTGCCACAATTCAACAAAGCAACTGAGTTGGAAACACCGCACTTCTTTGTGATGAGATCCTCAAGTGCAGAACGTGATCAGAGTGAATATTATTCCCTTTGGAATGAAAAAGGCATTTTTTCCCCCCCTCCAAGTTCTCTCTGGCTTTTAACTGCTGAGGAAGGGGTACATTTACCGG
Organism: Leptonotus elevatus; assembly: GCF_054856555.1. Taxonomy (NCBI): domain Eukaryota; kingdom Metazoa; phylum Chordata; class Actinopteri; order Syngnathiformes; family Syngnathidae; genus Leptonotus; species Leptonotus elevatus. Next base: position 4,303,021 of record NC_141247.1, read on the forward strand.
CAGTATCGAGTCAAAAAACGAAAACTGAGCTTGGTTTAAATTAAAGTGGGCTCTTGGAGCTCAACCACAATCCGTTCCAGGAGGCCGTCTTATCTTTATTTTGTGTCAAAGTTTATCCATTGAATCTACATCTTGCAGGCACTGAAAATTTATTTCCTTTATGAATATTCCAGTGTAGCTTGCCTAAATTAATAAGATGTACAGCAAATAGAAAGAGATACCACAGCAAAAGTGATCACTGCAGACTAGATTTTGTCTTCTATTGTGGCTTATTGTTCCATAACTTAATTGAGCTAAAAGTAAAAATTGCACCTCTTTGTTTTGGGGTTGATTGGCTCTAAACCAGTGGTTCTCAAATGGGGTATGTGATTGTACTCCAGGATGTATAAGATATTTAAAAATATATTTTAAAAGTATATGTAAATATTTCAGAAAAATATAAGTTCATAAAATTAATTTAATATTCAGTAGGCTAGTCATTTTCAGTGGCCTTAAAACCCAGCATTTCCCCCATAGTAGAATGGTCCAACCCAACTTGCCATATGCCACCTAGAATCACCTGTCAATCACTTGAAAACTTTATTTAAAATTCAGTTAATTATTTCTTTTTTAGAACAGAGCTTTAGTCCCAAAAAATAACAGTTTATGTTACGATCCATCTCCAAACTGCAGATGAAAAATTGCCTTTTGGCAAATTTTGGCTTCCATCCATTTTCTTAACCGCTTGTCCTCACAAGGGTCGCGGGGGGCGCTGGGGCCTATCCCAGCTGTCTTTGGGCAATAGGCGAGGTACATCCTGAACTGGTTGCCTGCATATCGCAGGGCACACAGAGACAAACAGCCATCCACACTAATTCTGGCATATTAACTGAAATTTGTATTAATATGTAATGTCCCTGATACAAATAAATAGTAATAAATAATAATAATAATAACAAAAATAGTAGTTGATAAAAATGTATGTGCACAAATCTTTATAATTAATTAATTAATTTTTAGATGCATCTTTTTATTTCCAAATAATTCAAGCGACCACATAAATACAAATAGAGTTCCAAAGATTAATAAATCAGACAATGATGGCACAGCACTCGGTTTTAAGTGTGGCAAATCAGAAATGCTTTGCACTGGTTTAGGGCGTACTTGACTGAAAAATATATTTCACAGGGGGTACACGTCACTGAAAAAAGGTTAAGAACCAATGCTCTACACCAGTGGTCATCAACCCTGGTCCTCGGGGACCGGTATCCAGCCTGTTTTCCATGTCTCCCGCAGCCAACACAGGTGATTCATATCATCAGCTAATTAGCAAGCTCTGGAGAAGCCTGATAACGATTCCCACCTGTGTTGGCTGTAGGAGACATGGAAAACAGGCTGGATACCGGTCCCCGAGGACCAGGGTTGAGGACCACTGCTCTACACCATCCAAGCTTTCTCCTGTTGTAGTTTGTGTTGTAATTTATTTAGAATGCCACAAGGCACAACATGGTTTGCAAAGGAACAGACGCAGAAATAAGAGAACAAACCTTCTAAAAACAAAGCTTTGGGACAGGAATGAGTTAAACAAGTCTCCTCAGCCTATTTGAAAGTCACAATCTCAGTGCCAATGAACTGTATGTCTAGTCTTAAATCATGTTTCCCTTGAGATATGCCTATTGGAGAAGCAGAGGGTTATACAACGCAATTTAATTATCCTGCACTCAAACCGAAGTCATTTTTCTGAATCATTGCCGTCAGTGGCAGACGTTCCTGCAGGGAGGGATACGGCATTGATTAACCAACAGTGTTTGAGGTGCTTGGTCAAATCCTACATTAGGGGCAAATACATGGGTACACTGTAGCCAATCGGAATCAAGTTATCCCTATGGCCATTGCCCCAGAAACGACCTCAAATACACTAAGTATATGAGGGATTTTTCCATTCTAAGCTTTGCCATGACCTTAACGTCTTTTTCAATTGCATCACATTACAGTAGCTCTCACTGTTATGGTCGCCAGAATGCATCTAGCTGTACATCAACATGACATGATGCCTAACAGTCAGGAGATGAAGTCGTCTCCAGGCCAGCTGCCCTTCCAGCAAAAACACACACATACACACTCCGTTTAATTGCAAGAATTTTATGTTGACTGCTTTCCCTGAGGCAAACATTAACCTCCACCCCTGCTGGTGGCAGCAATGCATAAAATATATAGCTTTAAGTAAAAAAATCTGTAGCTTCTGAAGTGTTTTATAGCTTCATTTAAGGGAAAAAAATACTTTAATGATTACTGTAAGATTGGAAAAGTGCTGTATGTTCGAGTCATGTTGGTGCACAGTGTTTCGTTTTGAAGAAGAAATACAGTATTGTGCATTTTTCTTAAAAACTTTAAAAATGCCAGAGGTGGGCAAAATCTTCAATACAACAGCCCGTCTTTGATGGATGTCCACCTTTCAGCAAATGCTTCTGCATTTTTCTGCGAGTGCTTTATGACACGAAGTCTTGTATTTAAATACATGGCCTGAGCCCTGACTAAAACAGGTGTACGTCTGTCGATCGGGGTCGGTACAGACAGTCATTCTCAGACTCCCGTCCAGACGGAAGCAAAGCCGGCTTCGTTCCTCAAACAAATCTCGTACACACAGAAGCATTTCAAGACTTGCGTGTGTCCAAAAGAAGACGCTGAGGACATTTTTTTTACTGTGAGAGAGCTCAGTATTGTTCATACGGTAATCTTACCGATTCGACATGTCATCATCATTGCGCTCTCTCTCTCTCTCTCTCTTTGTTCCCCCTTTTTTCTTCTCTTTTTATTTTTTTGTATGTGCGTGAGTATGTTCGTGAGTATGTGCGTGTGTGGGTGTTCATGTGTGCGTGCGTGCGTGTGAGTGCGTACTCATTAATTCACCTAAAATGTGATTTATGAGGAGGTTAGACCATTGGTCGATATTCAGAGTTTGTTTATTTTTCCAGTTTACAAGAATTGTTTTTTTTCGCGATAGTAAGGGCTACAAGTGTAGATTGAAAATATTTACGTGGTAAATCAGTTGTTGTTAGGTCACCAAGCAAACACAAGTTTGGAGATAAAGGTATCCTATAGTCCAAGATAGCGGAAAGTTTTTCTAAGACTTTAGTCCAGAAATACATAACCGGAGTGCATAACCATAAAGCATGAAAATAATTGTCTGTAGTGTTTTGTAAACACTGGAGACAAATGTTGGCGTCTAAGTGTCCCATTTTCTTTATCATATATTGAGTAATGTATGTTCTATGAATAATGTTATATTGGATAAGTTATAAATGTGTGTGTTTTGTCATTTTAAATACGTTTTCACAAACTTGAATCCAAAAGTCAGATTCCAGCGCTATAGACAAGTCTGTTTCCCATTTTGAGATAAGTAAATACATTTAATCAGTATATGAAAGTAACTTATATCTTTTTGAGAGTTTTTTTGTTGTTGTTGTCGGAGAAAGCTTTGTAATATCTTTAGCTAAAACAGGCGGTTAGAGCGTACCCCGAAGTGTTGGAATTTGTTTCTTTATCATACTTTTAACTTGCAGATAATGTAAAAAATTTCCGTTTTTTATTTTTTTATTTTTGGACCAATGATGTATATGATATAAACATATTATCTGAGAAAAGATGGTGGAGATGTGTAATTCCCACACACCTAAATAAAACGATTGGTTGTTAAGTTGAAAGTCGGGGTTATGCCATATGGGAGAAAGCCCCCAGGGCTCCAATTGGGCTTTTGTAATTTCTAGTGCCTTCCACCAGGCGTTCAGGGAGGCGGAAATCATTGGGTTTTTAAAACAATTGTGTCGCTTAATCGATGTTGTAATAAAGAGTACATCTAAAAGTCTGAGTTTATTACAATCCTTCTGTTCTAGTTCCAGCCAACAGTTAGTATCTCTGTTGGGTTGTGCCCATAGAATGATATATTGTAGCTGGTTTGCTATATAGTAGTGCATACAATTTGGTGCCTCTAGACCTCCTTTGGATTTACTTTTCTGAAGAGTAGATGGACTAATATTTGCTTTTTTTTATTCCAGTAAAATTTTGTAACAGCCGAGTCCAACAATTGGAACCAGTTAGATGTAGGTTTAAATGGAATCATTGAAAAAAATATATATATATTTTGGGTAAAACTTTTCTCGTTTTAATGGTGGCTATTTGTCCTATTAGAGAAATGGGAAGATTATTCCAGCGCTCCAAATCACTAAAAATGCTATCCAGAAGTGGAGTAAAGTTTAAATGAATGAAATCAGTTAATTTAGGTGAGATTTTCAAAAGTATTTTAATTTGCCTATAGGAAATGAGTAGTGTCGGTCCTGGCTTGCAGGGTTTCATTAATTTTCTGTAATAGGTAGCAGTGTTGATTTTGTCCAGTTAATAGAATAATCTGATAAATGTGATAATTTAGTTAAGTTAAATACTTCCCCTAACGAAATAGCAGTTTTTTCTAAATAAAGTAAAATATCATGGGCATATAGATTAAATGTGAATTCCTTGAATCCTTCTTTCCCGGCGTATAGCTAATGCAAGCGGATCAATAAATATTGCAAATAATAAAGGGGACAGTGGGCATCCCTGTCTTGTGCCTCTCTGTAGAGTAAAACTCTTAGATATAATCCCATTAGTAGTAACTGTAGCTTTAGGAGAATCATATAATACTAACACTCAGTGAATAAATGACTTCCCACAGCTAAATGTATTTAAAACAGCAAGGAGGAAGGACCAGTTAACTTTGTTGAAGGCTTTTTCTGCATCCAACGATATAATTGCCTTTTTATCATGCCGCTGTGACATGCTAATAAGGTTAAAGAGACTCCTAATATTATTAGTAGAGTGACGACCTTTAATAAAGCCTGTTTGGTCGCTAGGAATGATTGTCGAGATGACTGTTTCTAGTCTAGATGTGAAAGCCTTAGCGATAATTTTAATAACAGTGGAATTAGTGAAATCGGACGGTAACTTGATGGAAGGGTGGGGTCTTTTTCTGGCTTTAATAAAAGTTTAATTGCTCCTGTATTCATGTGTGGACGTATGTAACCATTAGTTTTAATTTATGTTACTACTTTTAAGAATAATGGAGCAAGCATTAACCAAAAGTGCTTAAAAAATATAGCCAGATAACCATCCGGGCCAGGTGCTCTGCCATTAGGCATACTATCTAGAGCACTGTATAGCTCGTTTATAGTAAGTGGCGCATCGAACATATCTTTATATTCAGTAGTTAACTGAGGTATATTAAAGCTACTGAGGAATGCCTCAATATGCTCAGGGTTAGGCTTGTTAGTTTCTGAGTATAGGTTGTGATAATAGTTATAAAAAATTTGATTAATTTCTTCTGGTGATTGTGTGCATTCACTAGTTGTCCCTTTAATAGCCGTTATAAGAGATTTTTCCCGATTGCGTCGAAGTTGGTTTGCAAGAAATTTACCTGATTTGTTATTATATTCAAAGTTGTTGTATCTCAATTGTTGTATTATAAACTCTGTCTTTTTAGATAACATATCGTCTAACTGTATTTTTGTATTTTGTAAGTCAGCCCATATTTGGTTATTTGGGTTTATTGCGTACTCATCCGTCAGTTGTTTAATTTTATCTTCTAAGTCATTTTCTAATTTTTTATCATGTTTCTTTTTATAAGATGAATATGATATAATTTTACCTCTAATTACCGCTTTCCCAGCTTCTCAGAGAAGAGATGGAGATAAGTCTGGAGAGTTATTTATTTACAAAAAGTCTGCCCACTCTCTTCTTATAATTTTGTCAAACTCTGCGTCATTTAGCAGTGAGATGTTAAAACGCCAGGTAGGGAGTGGTTTAAAGGTATAATCAACTTGTAGGGTAAGGGAGACTGGTGCATGGTCGCTAATAATAATAGGATGTATTTTTGTAACAATTTTATCAGCAATAGAATTATTTGTAAGAAAAAAATAAATTCTTGAAAAAGACCGGTGCACAGCGGAAACAAAGGTAAATTCCTTCTTAGTCTCCAGCTGTCGACAAGGCCAAAATCATCCATATATTCCCCTATTACTTTAGTAGATTGTAATCGCCTTATACATGTAGTATTATTAGAATGATCTATTAATGGATTTAAGACTGTGTTAAAGTCTCCTCCAATAATAATAGTAGAGTTCGCTGCTAAATCAAACAGCTAAGAGAAAAATTCATGGAAAAAGGCCGGATCATCATTATTCGGGGCATATAAATTACCAAATGTATATATTTGATTAAACATAGTCACCTGAATAATAATGTATCGGCCCTCTGGGTCTGTTACTGTATTATTTAGAGTAAAGAATAAATTCTTATGTATGAAAATACAGACTCCTCTTTGTCTACTGTTATAAGGGGCAGAGTACACGACTAAAATTCTTGTCAATAAGTAATTTTTCTTCAGGTTTTTGTAGGTGGGTTTCTTGTAGGAGACAAATATCTGCTTTTAATTTTAAGAGATGGTCTAAAATTTGTATTATTTCTGCCTGTGAGTGAGTGCTACAAACATTCCAGAAAACCAGAACTAATTTATGCATACAAACAATATAAACTCAGTCCTGATATTTTGTTTAAATACATTTTAGATGTAGTTATGTATTAATATTATATTTGTAATATAGCCTATACATAATGAGTATACATATTTTACGTTTTATAACCACATATACATTATATGTATACATCTAATAATCAAACAAAGTTTAGTTCCGCCAATTAGAACAGCCAGGGAGTGGAGTTGGAGTTCCGGAATAGTTGGCCATCGATGTATAGCTTATCAACAACCATCGTATTCCGTTTACCCTTCTGCCTATTTTGTCTCATTATAGGAAACAGTACCTTTCGCCGCTCATTAATTTATCTCGGGAATTGGTCATTCATTCTGAAAGAGGTCCCTTTAAGCTCCCGTCCTTTACTTTTAACAAATTCTAAAATGCTCAAACTTAGCGATAATAGGACGGGGTTTGTTGCCCCTACGGGCTCCAAGCCGATGTACACGGTGAAAAGAGATATTATTTACCGTCTCCTGAGGAATTTTTAACAATGTCATAAGAGAAAGAGGTATTCTCGTATATGCCTGAGAATATTAAATTCTCCCGCATGCTACGGGATTGGACATTCAGAACCGTTTCTTTTAGCATTTTATTCTCCCAATTTGTGAAAAACAGAATTCAATCACAACTTTCTTCTCTTCTCATTGTAAGCGTGTATACCATGAATGCACAGCACCGCACTGCCCAAGAGGCCAATACGCGCAGGACCAACCAGTATTTGGTTTATTTTGTATCTAAATTGTTCCTCTGTGTGATTGTGGGTGGGAATGGTTGTTCATCTATGTGTGCCCTGCGATTAGCTGGCAACCAATTCATGTGTTACCCTGTCTACTCCCAAAAGATGGCTGGGACAGGCTCTCGCAGCCTGTGAGGAATAAGCCGTTCGAAAAATGGATGGATGGATGCTATTTTCGTATATTCTTATTTGACTTTTTTTTTTTTTTACTAAGTTAATTCATATTTAAAAGTTATTTTCAAGGATTCTAAGAATTTTCTTTTCCTCAAAATTCTCAGATACAAATGTCCAAACTTTCTCTTTTTTTTGTCATATCAACACCCATTTCCACATGACACAGCACAAAAACAATCCCTGATGTCCCAGGTTAGGCCACTAAATCCCCAGACTTGTCAAAATAATATTAGATAAAATACATATGTTTGAAAATGAAAAATGAAAATGCAAAGAGGCTTGGATTTCACAGGATATTTACAAGGTTATTTTATACTTGACAAAAAGAATAGTTCAAGAATGAAGTGTTGATTGTGAAGGGATGAATGGGCTATGATCATAGTTTTGTGTAGTTGAGTTTTATAGTTGGATTTTTTTTTATGAATAATCGTTTTCTTGATTATGATTTCAATCTCAATCAAAATAATTGTGATTTTTTTTTTTCTCCCATAATCATCCAAACCTACAACTGGCTGCTATAGGTGTGTAGTTGTTTTCAAAGTTTAACCATGGTTACAATCAGTATAGATAATTCTGACTTGAAAGGCCACGTATCATCTGCCCCCCCTCCAGCCCCAGCCTACCTCTAAGAGTATTTAAAGGTACCATTACGAGTTGCTTTATGCTCCTGTAAAGCAAAGTACCAAATATGAAGGTGAGTTTATGGTGAAACCGCGCAAAGGTTATAATGAGAGTACCTATGAAAAGGAGACAAATAGAAAATGAGGCATTTCTATAAATCATTCAAGATAATTGTAGCGTGCATACTGTACAGAGACCTAAGCCCACACTTTTGAGCCTACATATCACTTCACTCTGATGAAATAACATTTTCTTTTTATACCACACGCACACAGACACACATTTCCTTTCTCTGGCTGCAGGGGATTGTGGGAGTTGTATTGAAATATTGATTTGCAATATTCCCACAGGTCTTGCCTACTTTGACTAGATGGTATTAAAAGCTAACTTAAGCTATCCACATACATACAGTCTCCTCAGAAAAAGTAAATTTTACATTATAAAATGCTATATTTGTAATAATATAATGAATTTTGATTATAAATAGATGATTTATTGTCTTCATGTGAGAATAGGTGTGCTTCGTAGGTGCTTGGCCCTCATAACTTGAACCACGCTTTTGATCATAACATTTTATGGTGAGTACTTGCTCAGACTCTCACTTCGAGTTTCTGTCTGTGTTTGTTAGTGTTAATTTTGTCAACGAAAACTCAAATTTAATAATTTCATCAAAACACATTTTTCACCGGACTAAAACTAGACTAGATTAAAACCCTCATTAATAAACAATAACTCGGACTAAATCAGTACGCATTGTCGTAGACTAATGAAGACGAAATGAATATGTATTTTACTTAATAAAAACTGAACTAAAATCTAAGGATATTTTAGTTAATGAACAAAAATGAGATCAAAATTAGATGATTTTGTAAAATCTTGTCTCTGCTATTCTGTCACTGTGACACTCATGTGACACACAGTGACGCCCCCCCCCCCCCCCCACTCCCTTTCAAATCTGTAGCTAACGAGTGCAACATGCACAAACACATGGGAAAGGAGGTGGATTCATGGTGGAAAGTAAAAAAAAAAACTGAAAAAAAGCTATAAATATGATACAAAATATTATTCTGTAAATCTTTCCTTTATTATTGTGATCAAAAACACCTGAATCTCAATTCTCAGACTGTTCAGTAAATGTTTATTCATACACATATATTTTCCGAATGTATAAACACTTCAAAAAAAATTCTTACTTTTGTGATCAAAAGTACTGATTTGAATCTCAATTAGGACGTTTTGGCAATACTTTGATATCAATTTCACACTTTATTTTACCATTTATTAAAGTGTGAAATTGAAGAGAGAAAAAAATACTACTGAATCAAGACCCACTCATTTCCTGGATGTTTAAGTGTGAATTAATAAAGAAAGAAGAAGAAAAAAAGACCCACTCATTTCCACACACAATTCCGGCATAAGCCACGCCCACTTCCGGTCCAGGCCACGCCCCCTCCGAATACAGATACAGATAATTTAGATGGTTTAACAGATACAGATCGTGGCGTACTCTCTCATCCCTAGTTATAACGTAAATTACGTAACATTAATCCAACGGTTATAACATTCCAACAATAATGTTAATTCGAACGCTAACTAATGCTGGCTAACTTACTAGCTCATAGCATGGAGCCATAGTAGCCACTTGTTGATATACTATATTTGTGTGTGAAGTTGTTTTTCCATCAAAAAGATGAAAGACAATTTCATGTGAAATAGTTTTAGATCCGAAATGTTCAACGTAATCTGCTAGCAAAAAAATGAACAGGGGTAAAATGATTGTCCTGACTAAAACGTTGACAGTTTTTGTTGACTAAAACTAGATGAATAAAATTGTTTTCTTGGACTAAAATAAAGACCTAAAATGATAGATTTATAGTCGACTAAAATAAAACGGGATGAGGTTGACTAAATATGATAAAAACTAACAAGCGTGATTGAAACTGGACTAAAGCGGAGACAAAATTTTAAAATGGCTGATAAAATTAACATTGGTGTTTGCGTTTGCACACGTTTTTCTGTGTGTGCATTTGAGAGAGAGAGAGAGAGAGAGAGAGAGAAAGAGAAAATATGGCTTTGTGTGTCATCATGAATAAACATAAACTTTATGGTAAGCGTTTTCCTAGAGGTCTTAATTCTTTCTTCTACAGAGAGAAAGGGTCATAACCATCCCTACCCAATTACAGAGTATTGATTTAGTCACACACAAGCACACAAGCCACACTACTAGCTACTGGCATGTCAACATACTGCAGCAGCTAAACTGGACAGAAGGCAGCACATTCCCCTGGAATGAAAAGCAGCTACATTAATTAGTAGAGAAAATTTGATTACGATATAATGGTAGAATCTATCTAGAATTTAACAGAGCAGCACAGGAAATAAATACAACTGAGGTGAGTTCTCTTTTTCCTGACTCAATATTGAGCTTGGGTAGAAAAACGCTTAAAACAAAATCAATGGATCTTTGACACATTCACTGCATGAGATTGGACAACAGACGGCGGGATGCGGTTAAGATGAGGGCTTAGTTGATTGTGACGGGAGAAAATGCTTGATGTAATTTAAAATTGTACTGATGAAATGAAAGTTTGTAATTCATTTTATATACAGGAAAATACATTGGAGCACCATATGCCAAATTAAATTTCCCCACCCTATGCAATGATGTTAACAGACAGATAAAATGTTTTGGGAATGATCCAAAATTTGAGCAAATAAGCTGGAACCAACACCTGTGAAAAGGCTGTGTAAGGCAATTGTCAAATTGTGCTTTGTGTGCATGTTTCAGCCCTGGCAAGCTCAAATAGCGTAATGGAAAGCATCCAAACAGAGAAGCACTCATTTTGTTCCCACTCCACTTGTTTCAGGACAGTAGTTCACTTTATATATCCTAATGGATAATTGAGCGCCATTGTCACAGTGGCAAGCTGGAGCTGCTTTAAGAGTCTGACACTCGTTCCATCTGTTTTAGCCCCAGTGATAGCCCACTCACTACTGGGATATTGCGTGCTTGACTTTATTTATGTTTGCATCTTTGCTTGTTATGAGCATCAATTAAAACATACCCATCCAATTACAAACAGAACTATGTTGAGGGGTAATTAATTCCCTCTCTTCTTCCACATGACACTCTGGGATGTGTAATACAATGTATTGTATGGTATTGTTCATAGTACCCAAAATCAAGTGCAAATAAATGTGTGCTGTTGCTCTTAGCTGAATCGCTGTTACATCAGACTATTAAGCTAAGTCAATACATCAGAGAGATGTTGTATTTGCCTATCAGATAAATACATTATTATTAGTAGGCTATACTAATACATGTAAGGCAATTATGTGCTAGGCAAACTGGAACACCAATTAAATGTCAATTAAATAAACTATATATTTATATATATTTAACTCATCCACTCCCAGCCATTTTCACTGAAGCAACCCTCTTTGCTTCCGGCCGGCTGTTTTACTGAATTTTGACTGATTTTGCAAGGCCCACAAAATAATGTGTTATATTGCTATAAAAACATGAAACCTACCAAAAGAAAGATTAGAGTATATTATACTAGAGTAGATTAAAGTATATTTCTATCTGTTTCCGTTTTTCATCAAATAGCATTAGAATATAGCTAAGTTTGATCAGTATTCACAAATATGTTTAGAACTGTAGGGAAATCAGCTTGTTTGCAGAAATGGGTAGAGTAGCCAAAAATTTACTCAAGTATGAGTAGCGTTACTTCAAAATAACATTACTCAAGTAAAAGTAAAGAGTAGTCATAAAAAAATCACTCAAGTACAAGTAAAAAAGTATTTGCTGAAATGAATACTCAAGTACTGAGTAACTGCTTGAACATGAAGTCTGATTTATTTTTTAAAACAATGTCATCAGACAGACAAAAACATAAAATTGTGTGGAAATGCTGGCATCTTCAAATCATAAAAAATAAATAAAACAACAGTGCAAGGAGACACGTTAGCCCAAGTGTTCGGATATTTTTATTTTAGCCATCCGAAAAGGCTCAGCAGGACACACATTGTTATGACTCGTGTTTGTCTTTGTCTGTTTATTGAATATAAGACCACAGGTCATAAACCTGAAACAAAACAAATACAAATAATATGATACAATGCGAATAATACATGTATAATTATACAAATACATGCACTGTATACATTTTGTTATTTATTGTTGAAATGTATGTTCTATGTTGTTTCATTTGATTTCAAATAACATATATTTTTTATTACAACAAAAACTGATGCACAATAATCGCTATTGAATGTAATCTAAACTACATAACCCATCATTTTTTGCAAGGTTGACTCATCCGCACAACGGCTCTCTTCTGCCCGTCACAGAGTCAAACAAACGTGCAACGGTTTACCCCAGCTTCACATAGAACTCTTCTTAGTGTAAGCACTGCACGCAATAGTCACAAGGTGTGTTTCCATTACTCTCAGTTTTGCGCAAAAGGCAAGTTGCGCAAAAGCAAGCTGGTAATGAAAACACATGGTTTTCGAAAAAAAACTCAAAATATCGCAAAAGGTTTTTGAGTTCTCATGAGGTGGTTTCAGAGACGTGTCGAAATAGAAGTATTTGGCAAAAGTGTAATGGAATTTTTTTTTGTGCATTCCCTGTAGTCATGTGACCCCCGCCCGGTCATGGAGGAAAGGAAGTAGGAAGTACGGTTTTGTGTCGGAGCTGCCTCCGGAGGGGATAACAAGTCTTTTTAAGCACAAAGCGATTCAGTTATGGAGCCAATATGCCGGCGTTCAACGCACGTCCCATATCGTTCAATGAGAAATGGCTGTTGCCCCTGGCAACGAGCGACATACGGCCCACGTCGTCGTTGAAATCCATTTGTCCGCACCATAACACGAGTTATAAGCGCGCACACACACCAACACCAAATGGCCGAAGCCACCCGATGAGGGGAGGGAGATGTTTTTAAAGTAATATTAACAACTCCGGGCGTTTGTCTTCCGTAAACATCATGAGCACCTCCTATAGAACTGCGAGATCGCGCAAGACATTACGGAAATTGCACCTCAATGTGTGTGCGTGTCAATGGGGACTTTGACCTGACTGGATACTGACCGGTGGGGACTCATTGCAAGGTGGGGACCAAAAATGTGGTCCCCACAGGCAAATCCACTTTAGAGGCTTCCAAATGCTATTTATAGATGCCTGATGACGTTTTCTAAAAAGTCCTCACAGAACAGCAACTGCGTGTGAGTGTGTTATTTCCTATGCGATCCCAGTGGCAATGAGCAGTACTGCAAGTCCACACCAGGTAGGTTTTCTGGTTTTGTGTATCACATCTGGTCTACTCAGTTGCGCCCGCTTGATCCATGATCAAAAGTGGTATGACACGTTGGAAATACATTTTAAACCTTGCGCTTGTTTGACCAAAGATCTGTGTTGGGAATATTACTTTAAAAAAGTAATTAGGTATAGTTGCTCATTACATGCTTAAAAAAAGTAACCAAGTTAGTAGTTTATTACCATTATTGTTATTACTGTAATAATAATAATAATAATAATAATAATAAATTGTAATAATTACATTTTTTATAAAAGTAATGCAAATTATGTCTACGCTATATAGGGTGTTTTCATTTATTTTTCTCACTATGTCACACAAATCCCTCACTCTATAATGACATCACATATAATAATAATAATCATTAATATTGGAGTCGTGATGTATGTTCTACCACTGCCAATGACTACAGCAATCATAATAATAATAATAATAATAAAATACTGGATATATGGTGATTTGTGGCACATATGTCATCTACAGGTAATTTGTGCGGGCTAAAATAATCAATAATATATATATATGTATATATATATATATATATATATATATATATATATATATATATAAATAAAAGAAATCGCCAATGCTATGAAATATACAGTGCTTAATGCTATCAAGGCCAAAATCATTGCCATAACTATTACTCCATTTCCTCCTCAAAATCATCAGCTTCCACTTGGGCTCTCTGAAAAACATACTTTTGTACACTTTCAATCAAGAGAGTATGGTGATATATCTTCAGTTTATAATTCGACATATTTAAGACATGGTTAAAGATGCGAGACGCAACGTTGCCATGTTAAAATAACCATATTTTTCACCCACACATGTTTTAAGAATTGTATAATAGACAGGAGGCACTACTGTGGCACAATGGCTGTTGCCCCTATTTTCCTGTAGAGTGAAATAATGATCGGTGATTCGGGACCAAAACTTTAAGCTTTCTCCCTGTCAAGCGCGTGCACGCGCTCAGTCTCGCTCCGCGGAAGCGTTGGGACAGCGAAAGTGTTTGAGAGTGTGTGGACGAGTCCGTGGTAAAAGACAAACGTGTGCCACAGCGGATATAAGTGTGCCAAATAATAATAAACCAATACTGCAGTATGCCCCACCACTCCAACCGTGTCATTCGCGCCGCCCCACACGCATCCGCCACCAGCCGTGGGAAGTACATTAACTACTATGCAAACGCATAACTGAAATTAATTAATTAATTATAACTGTTTGATTTATAAACGCTTCTCTCGCATTTGGTGAATGTATCAGAGGACCGTTTCCGAAGGTCAAGCACGTTGATAAGCGAAACTACAAATGACGTTACGACGACATGATAGCAAAACGGAAAGAAAAGGGTGGTGGCTCAGAAAGCCCTAGAAAACAAACAGAGAATTACAAAGTGAAGCGTCTCTACATGTATGAGCAGACATGAGATTTTTAGCTAAAGTACCAAAGCAGCTAACGTTAGCTCAGCCTCAGAGGAGGGGCAGAAAATAGATAAAATAATTACATATGAGCAAGTAGATGTTTTTCCCTAGAGAAGTAAGGGCAAGTAAGTATGTGCAATATGTGGAACTCAGCGCTGTTATATGATGCATCCTCTGTTATAATACTAGCTAGCTAGTCATACCTGGTGGCCTATTGATTTAATATGCACTTACAGCAACTAACTTAACATATGATTTGTTTGAGGTGGGAGTTCACGTGTGGACGAGCAGGGGGGGAACGCCAGTCAGCCAAACCCTGACTAAGGCAAACTGTTTGATCTTGCCAACTCACCATTGTAGAACAGCACAACTTCTCTTCTTCAGCCGTTGCAATAAGAAAGTGCTCCTGAGTCGCGCTGCTTGATATACATGAATGTGAGTGCTAGTATTGGTGGCGGCATTGGACCAAACCATTTCTTCTTTGAAGAAGGGGGGTTTCAGAATAAATTCATTCATTCATTCATTTTCTCTTTATTACATATAGTTATCATATTGGTGAATAATTTTTAACTAATGGTATAGATAAATAAATAAATAAATATATATATATATATATATATATATATATATATATATATATATATATATATATATATATATATACATATATATAATTGACCAAATCATGATATGTGCGGTATCTTACCAAGCCAGCGATATACAGGGCCAGTGCTGGTTCTGGCAGGGCCACCACAATTTGGCTGTGGAAATGTTTCAACTTAGAACCCTGCGTTGACTCGAAGCAGCAGCCAAATGAAAGAGACTAAGCTCGCCATTCAGAGAACGGTGCTGCAAACTTCTCAAGTGAGCTAGACCACCTGCGGGAGGTGTTCAGTGCTATCCGGCAAGCTGGGCTTCATCTCCACCCCAAGAAGTGCCATCTATTTAGGAGAGAGACAGCATTCTTGTGGCATGTCATCAACGCAGAAGGGGTGGCCACCAAACCAGCCAAGACAGCAGCCGTGAAAGACTGGTCGGTGCCGGACAACACCAGCGAACTGCGCAGCTTCTTGGGAATCCTACAACTGCCGATTCATCCGGGACTTTGCCACTATTGCCAGTCCCCTGCACAGACAGCAAAAGGGAAAAATATTCCAGTGCAACGAGGACTGTGTTCGTACCTTTGTTTAGCTCAAGACGGTATTAACCGGGGCCCAGTGTTGGCCTACCGTGACCTCCAGCGGCCATTTATCGTGGACACCACGCCACAGCACCCCCAGAGTGATGGATTGGTGGAACTGGCCACTCAGCTCGCCATCTTAACCAGCCCCCAGTAATGTGACTGGGACTTGCATTTGCCCCTGGCCCTGTGGGAATACCAGACGGCAGTCCAGGAGTCTACAAAATGCCCCCCAGCGGCTCTCTTGTTTGGACGAGAGCTTCGGACCCCTTTTGACCTTGTGTTTGGACCCCCTCCTGAGCCGAAGGTGGGGGGTGAGGCCGGCATGGATTACTACAGCCAGCTACGGGACTGACTTCGGGAGGTGCATGACGTGACTTGTCAGACCATCACCCAAGCCGGCTGTTGTCAGAAGAGGGCATACGACGTTTGCTGCAGAGGTAAAGACTTCAACGTGGGCGCACAAATTTGGGTCTACAGCCCAGAGAGACGGAGGGGCTTGTCTCCAGAACTCATGAGCCACTGGGTGGGACCGTGCACAATACTAGAGACATGACATGGTGACATGATATGGTGTTTCGCTGTTAAAGAGGAACCGGGTGGTGGTCCTCCACCGAGACCGGCTCACCCCCTATCGACCATGGGCAATACCAGAGAGGGAGGCCATGCAGACATGCAGGGAGGAACAGACTGAGGGGACCCAGTCCACCCCAATACTGGTTGGGAGGCCGCGGAAGGGTTCTCGGCGACACCACCGACCCACTTCCTATTTGTGGGACTACATACTGGAACGCTACGGTTGCTGAGGACAGCTAACCAGCTAAGTGGGGGCTGTGTAGCGTTGCTGGGAGTCCGGAGGCGCTCCTAGCATGCTTTGCGGCACTAATGATTAAAACAGTGTTTAAAGTGCATGTTCTTTGTTATTTCTTTAGTTAGTGGTCTAGTGTTTTAGTTACGAGTGATGCTATCTAGTTTGCTGTTATGTAGTTATTTTTGTTTTGATGTGACACAGTGATTGTGCATGATCTGTAAAATAATGACTTGCCTACATTGTGTTGAGTTGAAGTAAATGTAAGAGAGATTTTCTGTTTACAGTGAACTGTTCCTCACTGCCTCGTGAGCGCCACAATACACATCCATGCTTTTTAGTCCCCACCGTGTCTATGCCCATCCCCCAACCCATTGCGTTGATCAGCAGCAGAGCCAGACACCGTGATTGTGCATGACATGTAAAAAAAAAAACGACGTGCCTAAATTGTGTGGAGTTGAAGCGAATGTAAGAGAGATCTTCTGCTCATAAAAATAAGTGTGAACTGTTCCTCACTGCTTCGTGAGAGCCACAACATCCATGCTTTTTAGTCCCCACCGTGTCTATGCCCATTCTCCACCATGTGTTGATCAGCAGCAGAGCCGTAATTGTGTAAGCCAGGCTAATATACAACAACATTTATAGCTACTGAAGTTGTTGCAAGATTCAGCAAACATTTGTTTGCATCAAAAACAAGGTATGTAGTTTTTAAATGTGATGATTATAGACGTTTAATCTGTATTGATCAGCACAGTAACAGTGTGACACTCATACAGTGTAAAACAAACAAACATGCATTCTTTTGATATAATTTAAGTGTATCCATTAATTTCACATCCTTAAGTTGTTGTTGGTTTTATTTCTAATGTAAATGCTTATTTACTATTTTAGAGGTATTGGGTGCGTTGTAAGTCGTTATAAATCTTATAAGTCTTAACTATACATTTCTGACTTCTGACCAGTCTAAAATGACTTGACAGTTGGTGCACAAAATGTATTAGAATTTTGAATGTGTAAAGACATAATTTTAATGAAAGTTTATAATGTAATGTAATGTATGTAATGTAATGATGAAAATGCAGGATGGAGCATTCTGGAACAACGCTGTTTACTCGTCACATGCAGCTGCAGCGGCAACACTTTCCGATAACACTAACCAATCAGGAGCTAGCCAACTATAGGTAAATGTAAGTGAATGAGAACAGCAGAGTCAACACGTCAATTTAGCTACTTGTATAACAAAACAAAACAAAACAAAAACAAAAACATTTATAAATCTGTAAATAATTCTGGAAACAAATTTATAAGTAAATATATATTTTAACAAATTAAGTTAAATCTTACTCATTACTGAATCTTACAATTATAAATCAGGCCAGTAAAATCACCCAAACAGCCCAACCCCCTCTGTCCGAACTGTATGAACGCTCAGTGATGAGGAAAACCACCCTCATCACTAATGACCCTTGCCACCCACTCCACCACATCAAATGCTGCTGCCATCAGGTAGACGCAACAGAGTTCCACTGGCCAGAAAAAAACGAATCTAATTAACACATTCGCTTCAACCCCCCACACCAACTTGAATTCTCACACAGAGACATACTGAGTAAATTAAAGCAGTTATGTCCACTTCTAAATAGTAATATTATAAATCAAACAATTAGAATTAAATTAATTCACTTCATTCCCTATCTTGGACTCGAAAGAGTTCAAAATAAAGAATCATTAATTCATTTCACAGAAAAATTCCAGCGGGGATCTTCATCATCGCAAACGGCAGGCGCAACATTAAGCAAGGGTTGTGTGGGGAGAGTAGTCATTATCATTAGAATAAGAAACAGAAGCAAGAAACAATGAAACATCCCTTTAGCAGGATAGGAGGTAGTTTATCAGACATATGGCATTAAAGAACAATTTGATACATTAAAAGATTTTTCAGTGGAATAAGCATAGCATATGTGAGGCTTAACACGATGTGTTGTGGTTATGTTCAAGAAAGAGTGTCGCGATGCAGCAGCAGGATGGAAATGCGCTCCCACTTAGAAGTCATCTGGAGATGGGGTTCGCAAATGTGACTCAATTGTTGTGGAATGATGCCTTGGATAGGGGCAGCTGATAATGGATCAGTAGATGTTGTTTTCCCGGTCGGGTCGTCAGGTGGTGAGATTGATGAGCCTGGGATGGATCCGGCGGGCCTTGTAGACCAGATGTGGAATGATGTCTCCCCCTCCTCTGTGCAGTGAACTGCACCAGATAACCTTTCCATCACCCTCTGGGATCCAGACCCCCTGGGTGCAGAACATTTTCCTTTAGTCACTTATAAACATGCATATTCACTATTCTTTATTTTTGCAAGAGCATCTGGTAGTTTTTGTTAGTTGGGAGTTAGTAAATGTTATTTGTTTAAGATCCGTAGGTCCTGTGCTGTTGGAACAGGAAAAGGTCTATCTGTGTGACATTGAAACAGAACCCAGCCTTTGATTGAGTTTAATGGCATTCGCACATTCATTAATACAACAGAAAGAGCTTGTAAAGATTTATTTTTCAAATGGGTTCCATCGTCTGATCAAATTTTTCTAGAAAACTCATATGATGGTATGTAATGATTAATCAAATGTTTTACCACGATATTTACTGTTTTAGATTTGCATGAATGTGCTTTTGGCCATCCTGAAAGGAATGATTTTACCAGCAAACATACTGTTATACCTTTTGCAAACACTGGGCTATCTCAGAAACATTTTTCAATTGTTTCTGAGATAGAATATATAATATAATGACCTTCATTTGGCGATATGCTCCATTATTGTCTCCTCTTGAACTTACTTTTTCTGTCACAGCTTGATCACCCTCTGTGGATTTATCACATTCAGACTGTGGATTATCACATTCAGAATCACTTACAGTCAGTTGGAGTGTAGGCCGATACCCCGCAACCTTTTTATTGTTTAATCTACTAATTTGTCTACATTAATTAATTTTTTCAACATGAACTATCATGTGTGCACACCCTCCTTTTGACAAAGATCCGCTCTGATCTTTTCAAACACGTCAAGATAAAATCACCAAAGATGTAGCGGCGGACAGATGCTATTTCAAAGGGAGGAAAAACAGAGACCTCGTAGCTCATAAATAAGGAATACCAGACTATGGCTATCAGCAAACCCCCACGCACAACAGGGGGCAACCCCACTAACAAAGACGTCGTAAATAACAAAAGCCTTTAAATCAGGCGATCGTGAGGAAAAAGAGAGAAAGAGAGCTTCAGGTCACTGCAATTAAAATGAGCACAAACAGATACAATTTGAGACACTGGTATGTGGGGACTTTTGGGTCAGGGAAAATAGAGGTAAGACAGCCACATTAATCTACTTCAGGTTACGAATTACACGAAATTATAAATTAATTAACACATTCGCTTCAACCCCCCACACCAACTTGAATTTTCACACAGAGACATACTGAGTAAATTAAAACAGTTATGTCCACTTCTAAATAGTAATATTATAAATCAAACAGTTATAATTAAATTAATTCACTTCAGAACATATTTATATTTATTGTGAGTACATGGTTGGTCTATTAGGTGCATACGGAGGCGCTTCAATCGGCATGTTTACCCCAACGCCAGCCATTTCACTACCGTGGAGAGCTAATTTCAGCCTGGTTCAGCAGGCTAAACAACGTTGACATAAAACGGGCTACAAAAAATCTCTTCGCAAGGCTGCTGTTTCCCACCGCATCCGCCAGGGCTAGAAAGTTAATATAGTACATTTAGTATAGTTCATAATAAAGTCTCTGCACAAATTTTTTGTTCTGGAAAATAAAGTACAGTATTTGAAAAAAGCTTATATGTGAAGTATTTACAATGTTGAATTACAGAGTGAGGAGTGTAGGAACTGATATTAGTTGTTGGATACTTGCACATTACCAGTAAAGATAAAGCATAAGTCAAAGCAATTAATAAAATAAATTAAGATGGGGCAAAATCAATGGAATAAAGAAAGCATAGGAAGAGACTTATTTAATATCAACCCTTTCATGGGAGAATTAAGACCGGAAGTTCAGTGTGAAAAGGAAGCCGTTTCATAAATTAAGCTTTCGTTTACTCCACACGTGCCACATTGATAGTCTATGTCTAGTGTGTTCCAAAAATGCCACAAAGGACACTAAAAACAAACTACATAATTACCATCTCTAAACATGCATTTTGTGTGTTTTCAGGCTGAAACACGTTGGATGTGGCACATTAAAAAATTGAAAGAACACCATGATGCATGTGAGAGGAGATATGAGGAGGCTCAAGCAGATGTGTGAAATCAGGTGAGTAAGAAGTCTTTGTTTTTATACTGTGTGATCAAGTGCAACAATACTTAGGTCTTCAGTTGCTGTGTTGCTTCAGACGTCTGCCACCTGCATGAGGTGGTAACATCTGAGGAGAGAAACCCATCTGTACTGTCGGTGAAATGCCTTTCATTGTGAAGTAATTTGATACATTTTGAATTGTTTTTCAGACATTTCACAAAGACAGCAACAGCAAAGTGATACTTGACCACACTTCAGATGATGTTGGTAATGAGACAAGTGTCCCCAAGCTCGAAAGAACACGCAGCGTCATTGTGAGTACAGTATACTCTTTGTGAAATGTAATATGCTGACAAGTAGTACCATGATATTGCAAGACTTTCGTGTGAGTGTCGAGGCATGGGCTGATAAGAGATTCTGATGGTATGATAACTGAGCAAAAAATATTAAACAAAATATAGACTATTTGGTCCACTAAGAAAAGTGTAGCATGTTAAGGTTAAATAAATAAATGGCAATTTTTTTCTGTTTTTATATTTTCTAGCAAGTGGCAGTGTCCCATCAACATTGACGGAATGCCCACTTCTGATCATTACACCCCTAATTCTGACTTTTATACTATATATATGTATATATATTTGTGATTTATAATCTCTCACTTTTTCACTCTCACTCAGTCTAACAGGGAAATGCTTGAAGAAATAGTAGAAGATTCTCTATCGAGTTCTGACAACACTGAGGATGAATATGTTCCTAAACCTGGAGAAGAATCAAGTGACAGCTCAGAAGAACCTGACAGTTTGTCACAAGATATCCTGCAACACAAAAGTAAGAGGATAAAAGCACTGAGAGCACCTTTAGCCAACTCCCAAAAAGTACATGTAAAATCACAGAAAATAAGACATGTGAGACCTTCGACTTCCCTAAACACGGCTAACCCTCAAGAAGATACATCTAAAACTCCATCTCCTGCCAGTTCCCGTGGAGTAGATGTCCAACCACAGAAGAGAAGACGTGTGACGTGTGCTAGTTCAGAATCTTCATCTGGTAGTTCCGATGTGACTGTCATGACGCTAAAGAAGAAAGAAAATGGTGGTAGGCTGTACAACAAATCACACTTCTGGGTGTATTGCTCCAAGCCAGTCAGAAAAATGGCACGCCATTTGGAAGCCAAACATAAAGACAAACCGGATGTAAAAAGAGCAGTTCAATTTCCACCTGGGTCAAAAGAGCGAAGGATACAACTCAGTTTACTGAGAAACAGAGGGAACCGAGCCCATAACAATCAGGTACTCGAAGAAGGAAAAGGAATGTTGATACCATGTCAGCAATCCAAGAAGCTTGCACACGCCAAAAATTATATGCACTGTGCAAACTGCCTGGGCTATTTCAAGAGGAAATCACTGTGGAGGCACATGCAAAGATGTAACCTTAATCTAAATGTGCAAAATTTGAAACCAGGGAAAACAAGAGTCCAGACTGTGTATGCTCAGCCACTTCCAGCTCTTGCAAATGAGCAATTTCTTTGGAAGACCACAAGCTCACAGTTACTTCAGAGGATCTGATGCAATTCGTCAGGTAGCCCATAGCTGTGGGGCAAAGAACCCGGAAGCATTGTCTTCCACGAAATTGAGAAAGCACATGGCCACCATGTCCAAAGTTTTGAATTTGAAAGACAACGAAATGGATGAGCTTGCAGACTTCCTTGGCCACGACATCAGAGTGCATCGTCAATATTATCGGCTGCCTGAAGGGACATTGCGGCTCGCAAAGTTGAGCAAGGTTCTCATTGCTCTAGAAAGAGGAAAGATGTTTCAGTTTAAGGGCAAGGATCTAGACAAAATGAATGTTGATCCACATGGTAAGAACATGCCTGCATATCTTTAGAAAATAACTGGACACAGTAGTTGTTCCTTCTATTTCTTTAAATGTAAATTTATACATTTTGGTGTTCATGTAATGTAATCTAAGTTTAATCGATTTGGTTGCTGTGTTCTTCAGAGACCGTATCTGTAGACAGTGAAGCATCAGACACCGAAGATGAGGATGGCAAAGCTATAATACATGATACACTTGCTACATCACCTTCATCTACACAATCAGCAGGTATGGAGATACGTTTTTACATTTAAATTCAAAGACTCCCCTGTTCATTGCCTACCTGAAAATGTAAGGATGTGTGTATTGGGATCATACACAGTGCAGGGTTCTAACATGTTCACCGTGGCACTGAACAGAACATCTATAAATGCAGACTAATACGGCACTGACACGCTAATGAAAAAGGTATGAATGGTTTCCACAATTTATCAACGTGACAAGATTTCCCCAAAATGACAGTCTAAAGTCTATCGAAATTCAAAGTCTGGTTGGCGTGGCCACTTCAACGCACCAAGAATTTAGAAATTTGGATGATGGGTTCCAGAAATTTCGATTATTTTTTTTGTGTGTGTGTCGTTGGGACATTTTGGATTATGCTTTTGTGTGATACTGCCTATAGCAAAACTGGTAAAAATAAATATGGCCATTTATAGCACTTAATTAGTATACATATGCCCACAAATTCATTCTTTTTTTTCTTCTCCCAAAGCGAATTCCTTTTCCTTTTGCTTTTGCTGCTCGAGTCCTTCTCCATAGACTTTAGTAGTTTCTGTGCATTTTCCCACAGGTATATGATGATATTGAGGCATTTTCAAAATTGTGAACATTGTTGACATCCCTAATATTGACCACTAACAAAAACAACTCGATGTTGCTTTGGAAGTGGTTAGAGCGACACAAAGCATTATGGGTTATCGAGAAAGCTATTGAGCATGTTATGT
The DNA here is from genome assembly GCF_054856555.1 of Leptonotus elevatus. Lineage (NCBI taxonomy): Eukaryota > Metazoa > Chordata > Actinopteri > Syngnathiformes > Syngnathidae > Leptonotus > Leptonotus elevatus. The sequence continues at coordinate 4,326,954 of NC_141247.1, forward strand.
ACTGTACTTGTTTGCAATGTTAATAAAACCCAAGTAAGTAATTCACTTGATAGATATAAATTTAAGAATAGAATGAAACAGATTTGGCCCTGGGCAGTGGGAACCAACATTTAACCACTTGGCCTGTTTGAATGTTTTGGCTGATTGGGTCAAACTGAATGTGCTTTTCTCTGTGTTCATTTGTTTGATAGGTAGGTTAGATGAAAAGGTTCTGCCGGTCAGGAAGGAGTCTGTTACACCGAAGCAAACCCAAGGTATACTACTCTCCAGTGGCTTGTGATGTTGCTTTGGAAGTGGTTAGAGCGACACAAAGCATTATGGGTTATCGAGAAAGCTATTGAGCATGTTATGTACTGTACTTGTTTGCAATGTTAATAAAACCCAAGTAAGTAATTCACTTGATAGATATAAATTTAAGAATAGAATGAAACAGATTTGGCCCTGGGCAGTGGGAACCAACATTTAACCACTTGGCCTGTTTGAATGTTTTGGCTGATTGGGTCAAACTTTATGTGCTTTTCTCTGTGTTCATTTGTTTGATAGGTAGGTCAGATGAAGAGGTTCTGCCGGTCAGGAAGGAGTCTGTTACACCAAAGCAAACCCAAGGTATACTACTCTCCAGTGGCTTGTGAGGGGTTATTGTTTTACATGAAACAGGGTGGGCAAAAATATAGCTCAATTATTATTATTATTGATAATTTGACGATATCCTACACATTTTTTTTTTTAAATCTTTATTCGCTTCCCAGGTCATTTATGGATAGACACAGCATTTCTGAACAGCTCCTGTTTATTCTTTGGAACGTTGCACAACAATATTCTATGGCAATTTCAACAGTGAACAACTTCAACTTATGTCCAGGCTGTATATAAATCACAGGAGAATATGCCAAATCAGCTCAATATCTTGGTTACGCTAAGTGAAAAAATATCCTTAAATTGTATGTAAACAAAATAAAACATTTTAAACCAAATTGACAAGTGTATACAAATGTGTGTATTAATGACTAAAGAACATTTAAGAAAAAAATATAGTAAAATAAGAAAATTCTTACTTCAAATAAGCAAAATTTATCTGCGAACAGAACAAGAAAATTTTACTTAAATTTACCTGTAAGATTTTGAAAAATAAGAATATAATACTAAGCCCATATCAACCACACCAGTCTTGAAAATAGTATTTTGAGACTAAAAACAAGTAATATTGACTTTTTTCAAGCTGTAATACATAGAACTACTTTCTTAAAATACATACGTATTCATTTACGTTTGACCAATTGTGTCAAGTGTCAAGCAGGGAGGTAACAGGTCCCATTTTAATTGTCTTTGGTATGACCCAACCAGGGATTGAACCCACAACCTCCCAGTCAGACACTCTACCACAAAACCACTGAGCTGGAACTAGAAAGAGGGAAAATGAGCTTAGTAAATATTACGAAACAAACAACGTGATGATTTTTTCAAGAAAAAAATTGCAAGAGCTCTATTTGCACTTTTGATTTGTTTGAAAACTTTTTATTGTTTTCATACTTGCTTAGGTGATAAATCTACTAATTAGAAGATATTTGAGTCATAAATGGTCAAATGAAAAGGCTATTGTAAAGCTATATTTGGGCAATTTATTATCTGCTGCATTTTTAACATTGACCAAGGCACTAGCATCATATCTATCTATCTATTCAAATCTATGATTATGGTAAACTCACTTGGTTACCAGAATGCATTATGTGGTGCAACATATTTTAATTAATAACATTATAAGGATGTTAATCCTTGTCATATTAGTTTGTTTGTTACATACACATCCTCAAATTGATGTCAGTCAGTTGTCAGCCTTGCATTCCTTTAGTTCCTGATCGAAAAACGACCAAAAGAGCAATGGCCAATACTAGTATTGATCCTCGTTGTGAGTACCGATACCTTAATATATGGCCAGGTATCGGCCCGATACCTAGTATCGGTACTCGCCTATCCCCAATTGAAATATATAGGTACACCTGATTGCGTTAAACTGAATGTGCTTATGTCTGTTTGTGTTTTGGTAGGTAGTTCGGATGGAAAGACGCTCCTGGCCGGGAAAATGTCTGAAGGTAGTAAGCTGTTATCTAGGGGCTTGGGAATGGGTCATCTTTTACTGGGTATAAAAACTACTAAGTTGTTACAGAACTGTGTCTTAACTTTCAGTGGCATTTTAAAGAGGATACTTTAATCATTATGCAATTTTCAGGAGTAAAAAGTTAATATTTTGGCTTTAAACAACTTGATAACGTCATTATTTTTCATGTACTTTGTACAATTAACACTTTTAAAAATACATTTTGCCACTTGTTGTCGACTGAAAATGACATCACGTGTTGACGGTTCAGGTAACAACCAATCATGGCTCAATTTGTAAATGTTAGGTAAGCCATGATTGGTTGTTACCTGAGCCCTCAACACCAATCACATTTACAAATTGATCCGTGATTGGTTTTTACCTGAACCCTCAACACGTGATGTCATTTCCAGTCGACAACAAGTGGAAAAATGTATTTTTAAAAGTGTTAATTGTACATGGGAAATAATGACGTTAGCAAGTTGTTGATAGCCAAAATATTAACTTTTTACTCCTGAAAATAGCAAAAGTAGTAAAGTATCCCTTTAATTTACTGTTCCCATTTATCTAGGGAAAGCAGAAGTCAAAAAGACGAAGTGGACAGAAGAAGAAATCAAGGCTGTGGAGAAAACTTTGATGGACTGCATCAGGTCTGCCAAGGTTCCACAGAAAGATGAGTGCATTAACTGCATTGAGACATCACCAACAGCACTGAATGGGAGAACTTGGAAGGGAGCTACATTTTATGTGAAAAACCGCATTGATGCCTTAAAAAGAGCTTCTGCGAAACACAGATAAGGTTGGATGTTCAAAATTCACATGGCAGCTGGAAAAATCTCAATTCTGATGTTAATGGTATACATTTGTTCCTGACTAGTGACGTCTCTCAATCCTACCTTCAGTACAGTACCTATGAAAGGACAGGGTTTTCTATCTTGAATGTTTAGATTCAAGCACTTTTATTTTTTGAAGTGTTTTCTATCTTCGATATTGAAATACTTTGCTTATAGACACACTACGTTTCTAAAGAAAAGCTCTTATTTTAACAGTCGGTGTTTTCTATCTTGAATGTTCAAATTCAAGCACTTTAATTTTAACAGTGTTTTCTATCTTCAATGTTGAAGTACTTATGGACACACTGTGTTTCTAGACAAAAGCACTTTTAACAGTCAGGGTTTTCTTTCTTGAATGTTCAAATTCAAGCACTTTTATTTTTGACAATCAGCGTTTTCTATATTGAATGTTGATACACACTGCCACAGTGTTTCTCCAGTTGCTCATTTGAAAAAAAAATTCTCCTGCCACTGTTGCATGCACTTGTTTTGGTTGGAAAATGTGCAATAAAAAAACTAAAGGTCTTCGAAACTGATAAACCTGAACAGTATTCATTTACTTCATTCAGTGCAGTCTACATTTTTAAATGCGCAAACAATATTGTGCACTTCACTTGTTGCACATAATTTTCATATTAATAATTTTCCCCCAAAATAACATTGGAATTTGTACTGATATGCACAGATTAGGGCTGTCAAAGTTAAAGCGTTAACTAATTAATTAATCAATCACAAAAAAGTTATCGCATTAATAATGTATTAATGCAGATTAATCACACTTTATTTTGACCACAGATGATCCTTTAGCTTGACAGCGGATAACATAACTACATACATTTAATACATGTTTGCGTCAAAATGTCAAAATATTGGGTTAATTTTTTTCCCCATTTTAAATTATGGAAGTAATTAACTGATTAGAAAAGGACAAGGATGAGCGTGTGCAGTTGATCAAAAAATGTTGAAGATGTCCTCATAACATTAAATGTCAAAATAATGAATACATAACAGGTGCCCTTTAAATTTGGCGGGCAAAAAATAATGATAAAAAAGTATTTTTTGTTAAGCGATTAACAATCTTTTTTTTTGCCCGTGCCACCGGACTACTGGTTTGTTAGCTCCAGAATGGGTCATTAGGAGTACTTTCACGTGGATGACACCTTTCTAAATTAATCTCTAATAAGGTAATTGTGGATTGTCTTCGGGACGTAATTTATCTGTTTTCCGTTCTCCAACAATGAGGAACGGATTACAGAGACTCAGCCTGGATAGGTTGTGTGCAAGGTTCGAGTGTGGACAAACGCGCTCCTTGTGGATTTTGTCTTGTAGATGGGTAAAGTGTGAGTGAGGAGGTATTCAGGCTGACCCATCAGGGCGAAAGGCTATAGTCACGAGCGACGGCCAGTGCCTGTCCTTCGTTTCCCTATTGAACTGCGAGGTCTACGACTTATCGGGAAAGATTGTCCTAATAGGTTGAAGGAGTCCCACCTTTTCATGGAGCATGCCTCCATGGGTGACAGGGACCATTTGTGCGACCTGTGCCCTACAAGACCAGTCCTTCTTATAGGGGACTCCAACATGGCAAGGCTCCCAAAAATTTAGGACAGTCAGGTACAAGTGTTTTCCGGGGGCCAACTTTACCCACATAGTCCAGGTCCTCATCAATAGGACATCTGTGTCCCTACAGGTGTCCTATGTGGTGTTCTCCCTGAGGATCAACAACCACAGGCACAAAATCTCTGAAGTTGTGAAAGCCTCAATCGAGAAACTGGTGCGGACAGCGGGGAAGGTCTTCCCCCAGGCCATCATCTATGTCGCACAAGTTAACTCCTATGAAAGGCCGATTACAGCAGAAAAATATTGTGATTTCCGAGCTGGGCATCGCGATCCCACGCATCCCACAATCGTTCATTCGGTTCGTGGAGATCTTGAATGCACATCACAAACTGATCAAGGTGGAGGCTAGTTTTCACCATCAGGAAGTGAACTTGCTGGATGTCACGGTTTAAAGGACCGGGCTTCCGGCAGTCGGGCGTGCTGGATACAATGATTTTCTTTAAACCCACTGACACACATGTCCTGTTGCATAGGGACAGCCACCATCCTTCCCTCGTCTTTAGTGGGGATCCTGAAATTCCAACTTCATCGGATCAACAGGACTTGCATGTGAATGCAGGATAAGGTGGAGGCTATCAAGACCGTTTTTTAAGTACTTCGAACCCGGGTATATTCCTGCTCCTTTCTGCGCAGAGCACTGAAGGATTACAAGGACGCTGGTTCCAAGGTGAGGCCGAGGGAGGACAAAGAGGTCCTCCCCTTGATCTCTTCCTACTCTGCGGGTCATCGACGGGCACATCGGGCCATCAATGCAACAACGACGCAGGATAGAATACCTGTAGATCCACCGACTGGGCACGCACCTTCCTAATGGACTCAATGCGAGGCATTGAAGGGGTGGGGAGAGACGGAGAAAAGAAAAAAGGGTGGGGGTGTTTGACTTGGGTGGGGCTAGTATGTCTTCAGGACGTAATTCATCTGTTTATTACAGAGACTCATCCCGGACAGGTTGAGTGCAAGTTGTGAGTGCGGACAAACGCGCTCCTTGTGGATTGTAACAATTTAGGTTGTCTGCTCGTTCCTAACAAAAAAATTAAATAAACACCTAAATAAAGTGGGATGTGGGGGTGGGGAAATAAAGAGAATTTGAAAAGTGTCTGTCTTCTTTTAGATATTTTTAAAAATCCTCTTTTATGTGTTGTATGGAGAGTATTATATGTTATAGGGAGGTTAGCTGAGGTAGGGGCAATAGCTATGAGCAGCCTATACTGTATGGTATTCAGGCTGACCTATCGGGGCGAAAGACTATAGTGACGAGCGACAGCCAGTGCCTGTCCTTCGGTAACTTATTCAACTGCCAGGTCTACGACCAGCAGGGGGAGTCGTCAAGAAAGATAAAAAAAAAACTCAATTAAAACCTAAACTCTAAAAACAAATCTTGACCCTCAAAAAGAGGTCTGGCCTAGTGGGGACCACCAAAATGTCCCCACAAGGACAGCTGGTGGACAGGATATGTAGTATAGTATAGGATATAGTATAGGATAGTAAAAACCTGGAATATGCTCCCTACCATGTAAAACACACACACACACACATACACATTTTTGCTACAGAATGCGGACTTGGTGTGCGAGGGATTTTTTTTTTAAGTGCAACGTGAGGACTTAACGTATTTATGCAACTCTGAAAAAAATTATTTTAAGACAGATTTTTTTGGGGTCCGTGCTCACCCAGAATTCACCTTCAAAAGCCATATTTCTTATTTTAGTTTTTTTTTTTCAGGTTTTTGTCACCTCATGGGGTCATGTCATGCCATAAACCACCAGCAGAAGTCACTGTAAAAAAATACATACATATATATATATATATATATATATATATGAGCTGTCAAACAATTGAATTATTTAATCAAATTAATCACATCTTAGAATTTTGATTAATCACGATTAACTCTTTGACTGCCATAAACGTTATATAACATTTAGTAAAAACCTACGGAGGGCGCCGAAGACGTTAAAAGACGTTCACTATGTTTTTTTTGGGGGGGAAACGGGTGGAGGAAAGCCTTGGGCAGCTGTGCTGAAAGTATCAAGCAGATCTAGTTAGTATAATGACTCGTTTTGGCCCCTAGATGGCAGTGATGACTCTCTTTGCACAAGGTTGGGTGGGCATCAGTAGCAGAAGACGTGAGGCGGAGCTAGAGTGTTGAGGAGAGTGGAGACAATGGAAGAGGAAGCAAAAATGGCGACCGGTGGAAAGCAGCTCACGCTTGATCTTTTTTTTCAAAAAAGAGAAGCATCAACTAGTGCTAAATTGAACGTTGATGATGGCAATGATGATGATGGTGACTACGAGGTTGACGCCAAAGTTGCAGCGTTGACGCGACGTCTTCGGTCACGTCATAAAGCGACACCGGTTAGCGATGCTAACGCCGGAAAACGTGGTGCACGACCAAGCACTTCTGCAAACGCGGACGTTGATTCGGACGATGAAGAGTACCCTGAGTCCGATGGATATTCTTCGGAGGAGTGGGTACAGTCTGATCTCAGAGACAGTGATTCGGACAGTATTTCATACTCAGAAGACTGTGAAGGTAAGCGCAAACTTGCTATGAGATACTTTTCCGGCACGCTGCTAGCACCTCGTGTAACGTGAATGTACAATTCATAGATCGTGGATCGTGCTCACAGCGACGTCCCACTGCAGTTTCCACGACAAAGAGAGGTATAAAAAATGTGTTTTCAATACACCGCAACAACAAAAGAAAACGGTCTTTCGTTATTATTGTAATTGTATATATTTCTTTCAGCTGTAGCTCATCAGGCTCAAGGTGACGCGTCTCACAGTGAGCAGAATAAAGGTAAAAAAAAAAAGATTCTCCAACACAGCACTAGTAAAATATTTGATGGTAAATGTCTTCTATAATTTACAGAATGTACATCAACCAATGGATCCAAGAAAAAAGGTAAACATATATATTTATATATATATATATTGCATCACACTGGTCTAAAATAAATATTATATGATATTGAAATGTATATTTGCAGATCCCAAAAATTCTGGCTGGCATGAAGCAGGCTGGCAGCCAACCACATTCCCCTTTACTGAAAAACCAGGACCAAGGGGTGCCGCAGCGGAGCTGAATTCGACCCTGCCAGCTGACTTCCTGCAGCTGTTCATCACGGACGAACTTCTCCAGCACATTGCTGACCAGACAAACTTGTATGCACGTCAGTCTATCTAGAAGCAGACTGAAAGTCTGCCACACCGTAGGAGTCGTGCTTGGAAGCCAGTGTCTGTGTCCGAACTAAAAACTTTTTTTGCACTCCAATTTCTTACTGGGTATATAAACAAGCCCAGTATAGAAATGTATTGGACTCAAGATGAAATTGAAACAACACCATTTTTCAGTCGCGCGATGCCTCGAAACCGCTTCCAGCTCATCTGGAGTTTCCTACATTTTAACAATAACGAGAGACACAGTTCAGACTACTAGTTAGTGGTACAATAAAAATAACAGGACAGTGTATTTTGTGATTTGGGAACATTGGGAATCACAATTTTTCCAGTCTATGTAGTTTGTGTGTGCACTGTGTAGGGTTTGCCTAATTTGAGACAGAAAGTCTGCGATTATTTTTTAGGGGGTTTGTCCACTTTAGTCTATTTAGACCGTTTGCTCAGTAGGCCTATATGGCAGAACAAAGCGATTAGAGAGGGTGAGTACTCGCTGGTGATGTTTCCACGTAACAGTATGACCTGTCCAGAGTGTACCCTGCCTTTTGCCCGAAGTTAGCTTGAATAGGCTCCAGCCACCTGCAGCCCAAATGAGGATGGCAGTATTGATAATGGATGTTTACACATTATATAAAGTATTAATCACAATATTGTAAATATAATGCAAAAGCATCCCTACTTGTTGAAGGAGTTTGTAAATATATACAGTCAGTATATATATTTTTCTGATAAATGAAAAGAAGGGCGAATGTGACATAAAATGACAAGACATTCAGAAGATACTTTACAATATAACACATTCACCATTCCAATAAAAATGCAACTGACTGCTGTTGTTACCAGATGTAAGTATTTATAGCTTGAATGTTTTTTGTTTTACTGTTTCAGTGACTTAATAAAAATAAAATTGTCTAAAACAAGTTGCTGTGTTTCATAAATGTTTGTTGCTCTTAAGTTTGAATGGGATGACCATTCAAGCCTCTTCCTCTCCAGTCAGAGATTTCACCTAAGCCTCTGTTATCCTCAAAGTAGACGTGAATCCCTGCAGCCACATTAAATGAATAACAAATGAGCCTCCTGCCATCATAAAACTATCACAAGGATCCAAGGCTAGATAATCACAACATGATCTAAGCTTGCCTGTAAGCGCTGACTGGAATTTGCTCTTCCACAGAGACTACGTTTACATGCAGTCACTATTTGAGTTAAGGCCAATATTCCATAAATAATCAAGATGACCCGTTTACATGTTTGAGCGGACAGAGTTACTCTGTATACATGATAATTGTGATCAATTGAAATATCCCGATTGAAACTGCGCTGCACTGATGTCATTACACAAATAGACGTCATTTCCGCTTCACTTTTAACTTTCTACAGCCAATAAAAAAACAATATATTCATGCCACTCACCACACTAGTGAAGTAGTCTGTTTCCTCCTTGCTGCCGTTAGGGTTGTGTGCCAGATGCACTGACATACAGTATATGGACCTTTCTACCAAATTGGTTCAAATTCAGTGTTGGAAAATGAGTGAAATTTGTATATTATTTCAGAAAAACATTTACTATATTCATGTTGCACCATATCTAAGGGGCACAAATATAGTACAAGTACAGTTAATGTTCAAATTGTATTTTTTAACTTTTCCTAAATATGTTGCATGTCCTAAAATTTGTCACTACCGAAACACAGCTTTTTAGTAGAATAAAAAATACTTATATTAACCAATTCATGTGTTTTCTATTCCCCACTTGTACAGAGCTTTTTTAAAAACATTTTTATAAATTAATATATATGGTTTTGGCATCAAAATCAGTCAGAATGATTTTTTGACAATTTCATATGAATTTTTCCAAAATGTAGCAAAATGTAAATGTTTTTTTCATTGTAAAATGTAGAAAGTTGATCATATTGACTCTTTAATTTATCATTACTTAAAGCACACACAGACTAACCAATAATTATCATAATTATTTGATTGTTAATCAAATTGTTTTTATTTTTGTTAATACATCTGTTTTTTTCAGTAGTGACTGCAATGTTTCGGTAGTGGCCATACTGTTGCGGTTGTTGCAGTAATACTTTGTCTGAGGGTAACATTGTAATCGCTTCACTCTTTTTGTTATATTTTAACTTTTAACATGTATTATAACTATTGAAACATTAATTCAAGCATTTTTTACCGTTTTGTCCTGTACTCGGGGTGCTGGAGCCGATTTCAGCCAATTTAGGGCAAAAGCAGAGTCCACGCTGGACAGGTCCATCACAGGGCACATCAATTCATCATTGAAGAAATAACAGTGGTTTCATCTTCCATATGAAATTTTAATTGGAAAGACAAAATTTTTGTAACATACATTCAACAAAAATTAAGTTTTGTAACTTAAACTTTAGACTCTCCGCTTAACAAGCATAACAAGAAATGGAAAGAATGGAACGCTTATCTTACAGATGACTTCCTTGTTTGCACACAAGTGCTATAAGCTATGAAACTATATCTTTTTGCAATTAACATTTACCAAAACATGTGACCTATACAGTAAAGGTGCATTTATCACTAAATGTTTTTTTTTCTTCTATTCAAATATTTAATTACAGGACAGATTTGAACATGCCTTTGTGTCACTTTTTCAGGGGGATCAATTAGGGTGAAGACCTTGTCCTTGGAATACCAAATCTTGTCCTCACTTCGTTGCCAGAAGTACTGTATTTTCATGACTATAGGGGGCACTTTAAATTCTTAAATTTTCTCGACGGTGCGCCTAATAGTGAGGTGCGCCTTGTGTGTGGACCAAGGTCCAAAATCTGACTGACTTTGTGGGAGGACTTCTTGCTACATATTGCTTATATACAAGAAAGGCACACCTGACTGAGGACAGACATGAGAGCACGGAAGAGTCAACTTGGTGGCGAGTTCTCCAGCACCTTCCCTCCCTCTCTCCCTCGGTGCGGTGTGCCTTATGTGTGTGTTAAACACAGAAATAGCACCCGTGACTGTGACTGCGCCTTTTGGTCGGGAAAATACGGTATCTGTTTCTCCCAATGTTGTGCATTACCTTCACCTTCAGGGCAACTGTTGGAGATGGGAGAATAATGTGAGGAAATGGTAGATAGGAAACAGGATTAAAAGTGTTACATATTTTTCAAACTTGTAATTTAACTAAATATTAACATACCTTCTTCCACATCTTCAATAATGCCAGGATACGGCTCATTGTCATATGCGACAATGCACCACTTATCTTCAGTTTTCAGTGAAATCATCAACTGAATAGAGCTTTCATACTCTCTGAGATGAAATAAGGTCCTTGTTGTCCATCTTGTGGGGCTGTAGGGTTAGGTGTTGCATCTTTTTCAAGGTGTCCGCTTGGTGCAATGTTAAATATTGGCCCTGTCTCTGATGTAACACTTCTCCATCTCTCTCCATTTTTTCAGGGACATTCGGTGGTCTTGTCTTTTCCTCCATGCTCTTCTGACTTTCCTTTGCTCTCTGCTGAATAAGTCGTTGATAGATTTAAGTTTTCCTTCTTCCTACCGTCTATTAATTCTTTGTGTTTCCTTTATTAAATATTGTTGTATTTCACTGGGTCATTCTTAAGTCTTTGCCTACACTCTCTCGGCTTGTTTGGCATTTTGGTGTTTCTCCCTATAAATTCAGCTAAAATATGAAATAGAATCTAACTAAAATCAGAAAGATCTATATATGACACATGTATCTATTTATTATATTATGAAAGATTTAAGTTTATTCACAAATGAACATCATATTGTCATTACCGAAACCATTATGTCAGAGCCGAAAATTTTTCATATGTTTTGGTAGTGACTGTTTCGGCAGGGATGTTTCATGATCGTTGTTAGCAATGCTCAACAATGTGAGGCACAATGTCGCTAATAAACACAGTTTTGAACATGTGGACAGAGAAAACACAACATTTAGCATTCAAATCAAAAGTGCTCATTAATTGCAGAAATCAAGTGTTTGGTATATACATATATATATATATATATATATATATATATATATATATATATATATATATATATATATATATATATATATATATATATATATATATATATATATATATGTGGGGGGGGGGTGCGTGGGTGGGTGTGTATACACACACTGTGGCATTTTCACCATACAGTAAATTACGTGAAAACGCCGCGGAGTAGTCAAACATATTCAAGTTAGACTTGTTTGCTAAACAAGTCATTCCGTTACTCAAAAGACCAAGATTCCTTTCGCAAAACAGAAACCAATGCCTCGTTCAATCGAGGTTTTACGATTGTGTTTAAATGACGAAGAAGTTTCCTTGTTTTTTTTCCACATTTTTACATGGCCTTCCATATCCCAAATATTTTGAAAAGGTTATTGACTGCATGTAAACATAGTCATTGAGATGAGCTATTTGCGTTGGATTTGACATTTTATCCCAATGACTACCAAGTGCCTTCCTGGTGAGGAGTTCCGGGCATGCCCAACCAAGAGGAGGCTTTGGGGCAGACCTAGGACACGCTGCAGGGCGCATGTCTCACAGCTGGCCTGGGAACGCCTCAGGGCTCTCCTTCGTCAAGCTGGAGGAAGTATCTGGTAAATGTGACTCTAAAACTCTTCATAGTGCTTAGCTATTCTTTTTACTCACAGTACAACCATTTACCACAAAATCACAGATCTAATGTATCACTATTTGTCATTACAGTGTAAACTCTAAGGTCAAACACAATCTATTGTGAGTGCATCGGTTACTAACAGGATAAAGCGAGGTGTAATTTGATAAGCTACCACCACACATGGGAATGTGATTGAATTCAAATGCTCCAGTAATACAGGAAAACAAGTATATAAAGTTAAGTATATTTACACTTGACAGAGCTGATTAGTTTGGTGTACATTCCATTTTTATTTCTCTCTTATGGCATATTCTAAGGAGCAACCAGGACAGAGATGTTTCATTTCATTTTTTTTGGTAATCGTCTCATAGAATACAACAAAAGCCACAGTAGTGGGCTTAATATGCTTGATATATATATATATATGTGTATATATATATATATATATATACATATATATATATACATATATATATGGGGGTGCCATCGGTTGGGGACCGCAGTATAGAGCAGTGCTGCGGTCCCCTGTCCGTGTCCACCCCCCCCCCCTATTTTTTATTTTTTAATGCACCACATACACTCACTGACATGCCTGGGAGGCGGGTGGATCGGAGCGTGGGGATATCATTTCCCTCTGCTCTGGTTCACCTGCTCCTAATTTTAATGCACCACACACACACACTTGTATATACACTGGGTGGGGCCACATTCAAGGTTTAGGGGTAGAGTTCGCCAGTCGGCGAGCTGGCGGACTCAGTAACAGGGGTTAACTTTCACTAAGAACGCTGGGGTGACGACCGGGGCCTTTCCCCGCTGGGCCTGGGGTTCGGGGGTGCCGGCCGTCCTCCGGTGCCCCCATCTCCCCTTCTGCCCCCGGTGTTCCGTCCCTCCACGCGGCGGGGGGTGGGGTGGGCGTGGCTGCCCTCTCCGCTCCGCTCCACTGTCCGGCCCCTCTTCGGCGCCGGTGCCTGGGTGCGGGGGGTCCCCAGGGGCTGGGGGGCCCCCAGGGGCTGGGGGGCTGCCGGTTGGTCGGGGTGGGGGGGTGTCTGGGGGCGGCTGGGGCTGGGTTGGGATGGATGACGGGCGGGGGGGGAGCGGGGGCTGTGGACCGGTGGGGTGCCTGGCGGGCCTGCAGTACCCCGTCCTGCTGCGTTGGGTTGGAGGCGCGGGCCGTGTTGGGGTGGGGGGGCGCTCCTGCTCCTGGGTTTGCTCTCCGGCCGGTGGCCCTGGCGGGGCCCGGGGGTCGTCCTTTGGCGCTACCGCGGCCTGGGGGGCCCTGAGGTGTTGCGCTTGCTCTGTCCTGGCAGGGGTCGATGGCTCCCCTCTTTGGTGGAGATTTTCATGCATGCCAGATCCACCACACCAGCATCTATCGAAACTCAGACACAATCTGCTTCCTCCTCAGGTCATTGAATCGGTGGAGGCTGGTGTCTGTGGATCTCACTCTGCTTCGTTTGTCCTTCCTTCCTTTCCTCAGTCTCTCCTTTGGTCTCTTGAGGTCTCCCTGATTTTTTGGATTTGTTGGAATTTAGATGTTTCTGGGATTGGTGAATAATTCTGGTTGGTGGCCCGGTGGGTGGTGTCTGGCCGGTGCTGGATTTCACTTTCCTTTGTTTTCTTTGGTCCCCTGACGGCGGTGTTCGGTTTAGGTGAACGGTATGGGATTTTTTCTAATAGGTTTTTGGTGAGCTAACAAATACACACACACTCGCACGCACGCACGCACGCACATACACATACTCACCCACATACAAAAAACAACAACAAAAAACAACAACAACAAAAAAGAGCAAAGATGATGACATTACCGAATGAACAATACTGAGCTCTTTAAAAAAAAAAAAAAAAACATAACACACAACTCAAACTGGACTGACCTCCAGACAAACAACTCAGGTGGCTTAAATAGGGGTGGAACAACCAAATGAACTACAAATCAAACTAAATGACCAACTTAATTCTATAGGACAAATTAACAATTGTATTCACACACACGCACGCACGCACGCACACACACACACACACACACACACACACATATATATATATATATATCAAAACTAACAGGTGAAAACTAAAGTGCATTTAAACCAAATTAACTCCTCTCACCTTCCAGCCTGGTTGCTTCCCTCAAACAAGAACAGATGCAGTAAATATTCAGACAAATATTTAAAAAAAGTGTGCACCCCTTAGAAAATATGTGTCCAAACAAAACTACAGACTTAATATTAACTGAAAATATTAAATAATGTAGTAATTAAGCTAAAGCTAATTCAAACTATACTGACATTTGATGGTGTTGGTAAGGGTACCCACCACAGTACATAACTCCACATCGGTTCATACATAGTTTTGATGCCTTCAGTGAAAATCTACAAAGTAACCAGCCATGAGAATAAAGCAAATGCATTGAAAAAGAAAGTGTCCAAACTTTTGGCCTGCACTGTAAATTCAATATTGAAGTTATTAAATTCAGAACTTGGTTGATTTAAGGTTGATTCAACATATGTTCAGACCCTTTTCAAAAGTGGTGCTTACTTGATTTGGCTTGTGCAAAAGCAGTTATTATATGTTCAAGATTCAGTGATTTTCTCTGTGCGCGATTGAAATTAAAGCCATCCCTTGAAAGTCTCTCTCCTAACGCAGACAGTCATAAAAACAACTCTTACTTACGGTCACCACTGTCTTGTTTTCTTTTCTCTACTTCCTCTTTTTTTTTTCGTTTTTCAATCCCATATGGATAGCTCCTCTTCATGTCAGTCTTGTCGGAGAATCTCCTGTCACCCTATTATTTGTTTACACTAGCACACGCACGCTCTGATTAGCAGCAAGTGGGGAAGAGGCAAGTTTGGCCAGAGCCATGTATAGAGAGAGAAATTGGCCAACTCTGTTTTCAGCAGGGTAATAAGATTGCGTCCATGTGTCATGTGACCAGCATGGATTGGTCACGCTGTGATTGGTCAACTGCTGGTCACATGACAAAAGGACACCATTTTGTTACCCTGCTTGAAACCGAGTTGGCCAAACTCTCTCTAAATATGGCTCTGAGTTTGGCTAGCGGGGCCCCTTTAGGGAATTTGACACGGTAATTTTTTTATTTGTTCATTTTTCCTTTTGGACAATTATAGAAACAATTTACAACATTCACTTTTCACATACAATTATACCCGAAAAGAAAAAGGGCTGACTGGATGAAGCCGAAGCTTATTAATTCCCGTTCCCAGTTTTGTCATTGCACCTTGGCACTCCTAATGTGAAAGAATAAGATATGTGGTTTGTGTGAAATCTGTTGGCCCCCTGGAGGCCCCTCTGACTAGGGGGCCCCATGCAATTGCCTGGTTTGCCTAATGGCAAGCTACGCACATTGCCACATGCGTGCATGTGGCAAAGGTGCATGTCACTGAAACTAATAACTATATTCAAAGCTAAACTTGATGAAATACGTCAGTGGCAATAAAAACAAAAAAAGTAGTGATGTCAAGTCATAAATGCATTTCATTATGTAGCCGGTTGAGTTACAGGTAGTCAGATTTTAAGTGCTGCTGATCATTAATTCAACGGCACCAGCCTTTTTTCCCCCCTGCCACAACCACATCTGCCTTTCATCACATCGTCCTTTACAGTATTTTAACTGCTTCATTAATATTTTTGTCATTGCTTTGCTTTCTTCGGTCCCCATTTTCCTGTGACCTCTTTAGCAATCAATTTTATTGACAACTGGCCCTGCATTGAACCCTTCCAGAATGTCTCATTTGTAAAGAAGAAATCAAATGATGCCTTAAGGATACTTGGATAAGGATAGTAAAGTATTAATGTATGCATAATGTACTTGTGTTAAACAGCCAACAGCAATACTTACTGCAGATGTCTACTAATTCGTAGTCACTTTAACTAATTAAGGTCCATTGAAAAAACTGATAATAGATAATTACTATAACTATGACAAAACTGGCTTGAGGCAGGAATACCCCCTCCCCCCCTTCCCACCATTCCCACTTTCTTTTTCCAATGAGTCATTTGCATACATGAAGCTATAATATGAAAAAAAAAAAATCCTGCCAACTTTCTCTTGCTAACATCAAACCAATACGGGCCAATCACCGAAGAAAGATTTTTTTAGGTGGTTAATTTCAGTAGTAAAGCACATGCAGATGTTCTCCCACAACCATCCATCAATTTTGTACCACTTATCTTCACAGCAAAAAGCCCAGTGCTGAACTGACTCACACATAGTTAATTTTAAAGCAATACTTTTTAACTATAAAAAAATATTTTCATAACTCTTCTGAATAGTGGTGCAACGGATCATCAATGATAATGGTCGTTTCGGAGCAGGCCCCACGGTTCGGATCACGCCCAATCCGTGGATTGGTTGGTGGGGGGAAAAACAAAACAAAAACAAAGTGCGCATTCACAGTGAATACCATTCTGACATGTCAAGGAAGCTGAAACTCAACGTAACACACTAAGCCTAACTTCAAAATAAAGTTTACCAAATACAGTAATACATTGACAGCAATGCAAATAGCCTTAATTTTACTTCTACTTTGAAGATCGCCCATGTCGTGGCGTGATGACTAACTTGATTTCCCTTTTAGTTTCATTATCATAGTTGATTGACATTGTAGTTGCGACCAACATAAACACAACGCTATCCCAAACTCATGTTCAATCGCTAATTTAGGACGCTAAGAAACCGCTAATTAATTACGCCGTCATTGTATGATACAGCGGAAGTCTCCGACGTAAGTGGCTAGTGGCTAGCTGTTAACATGACCAACGAGTGTCTGGCTGCTGGCTGGTAAGTAAGTTTGACAGCTGGTACCTGGCTTACTTTAATTATTTTTCAATATTCTGGACCACGGCTAATTTGTAATTCACTCTCCATGTTCAAAGGAAGGGAATGTGCCTTAAATTGCATGTTGAGGTATTTTTATTATTTGAAAAAAAAAAGATAAATAGAACTTTGTCTTCATTTATTTTATAAAACACTTTTGCCCATTAAGAAAGAAAAAAAATTCAACTTAAAATGTCAACCTTATATTATAATATTTTGATTATAGGAACAGCCGCTGCAGCGTTGCACTTTTTTTTCTAAAGATATGTTCAAATTCACCACATGATCGCATTAAGATTTTCAGTTGAGAGGGGTAAAAACAATTTTTTTTTTAAAGCGGGGAAGCAGAGGGTGCGCCGAGCTCGGCGCTTCCCCGTTACCATGGTGACTCAACGAATCGGGGCTCCATTGATATGGACTGTTTAGTGTAGCGGCAACGGCAGGTGAAACTACTCTGCGTTGATATAACTACCTCAAATCAGCTGTCCTGGAACAGAAAACGCAGAGTTTCCTCTCTCAGTGTATGTCAACTCGCTGTCAAGGGTTAGTCTCGGTGTTTGTTGAACATGCTTTGTGAAATGGACTCCAGAATACACCAAGACTAACGCATGACGAGACACACCTGGCAAGACACAAGTGGAAGGGGGCACTGATTGACTGACACATGAGGAAAGGTCAAGCAAACACAGGTAGATCACATAAAGCTTGATGAGACAAAGGAAGGACACAGCGACAACATAACAAAACAGATGGTACAGACAAAGGACACAAGCACCCAAAACTAAACAAAAACCCAACTGTACCACGAAACGTGGGCCGTAACACAATCCCACAAAACTGAAACATGACAGATAGGCAAAAGGCGGTGTGCACCCTGTACTGGTTTACATTCACATATAGACAAATAACCATTCCCACCCTACATTCACAACTACCATTAACCTAACCTACTGATGCATGTCGTTGGTATGTGGGAGGTAGCCGGAGTCCCTGGAGAAAACTCACGCAAGCAAGGGAAAACATTACGATAGATTTAGACACTCAACCTCTGGACTGTGAAGCAAATTAGTTACCTTTTTTTCATTTAAACTCTTATTATGTCCTGAATGAAGTTGTATCGAAACATACAGGAGTGGTGTGTGGTGAGATTCATGTCTGGTGAGGCACTAATATTAGTCAGCTTAACAAATTCTTGAGCCACACAGAGTGGCGTATTTAGCATTAAAGGTCTCATGTTATTCAACTTTTCCACATACTAAAATAGTTCTCAAATGTGTAAAAAAAACATGTCGTGACATGCATTTGTCAAAATTGACTTCGGATCTGATATTTTTGCTGTCTCTAAATCAGCAAAAAAATAAAAATAAATTCAAAACAGCCTGTTTTAGGGGAGTGTCACTTTTATGTAAATAGCTGCACCAGGCCGCGCCTAGGCCATACCCTTCTCTCTCGAAGGGGATGTGATTTCGGCTCCGGTAGCCATGTGCTGATGTTGTGAATGGAAATGACTCGCCATGGCAAGCAGAAGCAGTGTGGTACAACAGTACCAATTTGAGCCAGACAGACATAATACGTGGAAAAGTGGCATAATATTTCACCGTAAGAAAAAGTAGCATAACGTTACTACAGAGACTATGTTGTAGTGTTAGTTTGTGATTGTTTAAGCAGTGGTTATTTTGCCATAACCGGCAACTCTCCTGCAAGCGTTATTTTGCCGTGAACCTCTCTGAATTGCCGTGAATGCTTGTAGACATACAAGCGGTTATGGATAACACAAATGTGCACATTTAGGCCACTGTGCAGTCACGTCAACTAGGTGGCGAGTTGCCAGTCACGTCAAAATAACCACCACAAATTGTATCTTGGCAAAACAATACGTGTCTGGTTCAGTATTATCCAACCACCGTCTGCTTTATCATATCTGACCTCTGATAACCAAACAACCTCCTCATGACAAATGTAGCTCCCACTTTAGGCACTAAAAATACACTGGATCGATCCATTATGTTTAAACGAGTTGCAAATCCAGCTCTGAACAGGCTTTCATTAACAAAACAGTCCTTCGAGAAATGCAGTCGGTACACGTTCTTCACACTGTCTTCTCGAAGGCTCGGACAATGGAAGTAGAAAAGAACTCGGATGCTCATTTGTGCACTGTGCAGCCAGAAACAGAGCAAACCCCTTCTTCCCGATCGTTGTTTCCCCATTGTTCTCCACGGACCGTATGCGAGCAGGAAAAAGAAAGAAAGAAGAGCAGCCAGCTTTTCGAATTTCTGTGGGTGTGACAAACCTTTATCGGAGGCGGTGCCACTAACCCGAGGGGGCGGGGTCGAGTGCACTTCCGTGTCTTGTTGACGTCACGGAAGTTTAATCTGCCCGTTCAAAGCACACATTTTAGAAAGGAATAGAAAGCTACGGACTGACTTTTTTCATACCTGGTTGGATTGTACACAGGCCGGGGATGTGTATTATTGATAGAAAACCCCACTAAAGTAAATTTTCATACTATGGGAACTTTAAATTAGCAGTCAGAAATGTGTTTGTCTTTTCTTTCTTTTTTTCTTCCTTTTTTAACATATTTGGTATTGTAGTAATTCAAAAGTAATCAAGTTACTTCACTTTAACATAATGGTACGTTACTTACAACATTTTTAACAGGTAACTAGTAACTGCAGCAGAAGACAATTTAAAATAGCCCTCCCAACCCTGATTGTCGTCCAACCATCCATTTTTATATATCACTTACTTACCCTTGCAAGGTGTCCCGAGTAAGCTCGAGCCTATTCCAGCGGAATTTTGGTGAGAGGCGGGGTACACCCTGAACTGGTTGCAAGCCAATTGCAGTTTAACACATTATGAACCAATTCTTTGTTGATTTGACAAGTCAAGGCAATTTAAAAAAAGGGAATGATTATGCTTGTTGAGATAAAAAATAGAAAAGAAGCACAACAAACATTTGCCCTTGCTGTACATAAACAGCCCCTATGATTACGAGTGCCTTGCATTAATGTAAGTCTTCAGAACGTTATGGCCCATGCACCTACTGGATCCAATATGGACAAAATGAGTGTTGTGAGACCCTTCAGGCCGTGACAAACCTTCAGGGTCCGATGAATCTATTGAACCAAGTCTGATTGATTTTTTTTTTTTGCCATTTTTTTCTCCTAACCCTCCTCCGTCTCTGCCTCCACTTTCCTTCTCTCTCAACAGTACGTCTTACCATGTCTTTCCTCTCGCCCACTCTATAATTGATTCTTCTCTCTTTTCAGTCTCCTGTTACAGGATGTCTTCTGGTCAAGCTCTTTCATCAATGAGGCAAACCTAAAATTGGAGCTAGGGAGAAATCTAATCCCAGCAGTTACTCAACGTATATAGTATTGTACATGAGAGCCAAGTAAAGAATGGCAGACTTTTGAAAATAAAGAATTTAAGCATAACTAAATTCAAATAAAGGCAAACGTATCCTCTACCTTTGCTAGACAATATGGAGGACGTGCTGCCCTTGACCCTCTCGAATAAGATTTTGGTCTCTTGCCAAACAAAACATACTAAAATATTAAAAGCGTTCACAGATTTAGGATCGAAATAACATAGAGGAAAAGGCTTTCAACATATGTATGTTAAGTATGTGTAACTAAGCTCAAAGCAATTTTTATCTCAGACTGACACTGCTTGCTTTGTCAGCCTCTTACACTCAAAGTGGTACTCAATTGGAATGAATCCAGTGTGGCGTCAGATATGACTACAGGTTCACTGTCTAACTAATAGAGCAGACTGATAGAGGAAAAAACCTTGAAACCCAATCAGCGCGTCTCCCGCTGAAAGCTTTTAATCTATGAAACGTCTGCACAGTTATTGAATCACTGGCATGCTGACATGGTTTTATTGAACGGTTCAGCAACTTACATCACATGATAAACGATCTGTCTGGTGCTTCGGTTATAATATGCAGAAGGAAAATTAGCACTTGTACACACTGCTGTTATTGTGAAAGCCATGTTTAAGAATATGTTTCTCATATATGGAATCTCAGGCCTGCGAACAAAGAAAAGCTGATACACCCGATCCATCAACCATCTTTCTTAACCACTGTTGCAAGGCAGTTTCAGCACATTTATACACAATAAGGATAGAACGAATATCAGCCGGGCTGATTATCGGTGCCGCTATTCAGTATTTTGACAAACATCGGCATCGGCCTTTTGTTTTAATGTCATCATATCTGCTTTTATTTTGTAGTTATAGTTTCCTCTTGTGTCAGCAGCTTTACTTCCTTCGTTAGCCTGATTGTCTTCACCTGTGACCACCCCCCTGTGTATAAATAGTCTGAGTTTAGCCCTGTCTATTGTTAGTTCATCTTGTTTCCTGCCACGTCCTGAGCTAAACCATCAGCCTTGTTTCATGTCCAAGTATCCATGCTTTTTGTTAATATTGCTATAGTCAGTTTTTTGCCTCCAGCCTTTTGCTGTAAATTTTTGTTGCTTCTTTTCTTCCTAGTTATTACCAGCCTCATTAGGTTCCTACGTTGTTACTTGTCTTGCATTATTTTTTGAGTCCAGCTTTGCTGTGAATTTTTGTTGATACTTTCAATTTATTATTGTCTATTCAAAAAATCTGTTTCTTTTTTTTTTTTATCGAGCTTTTGGGTTCTTTGCTGCATCCTTGTCATAACTATATAGGACTATCTCTAAATACACAAGGCACCTTAATGTGCTTTATACAGACAGACTTCGATGCTTATACAGCCATCTGGACATGGAGCATCATGAATCGCACATTATAAAAACAGAAAGCTGACAGCTGGTCTTGCCACGACAAATCCTAAAAGCATAGCTAGTTAATACAATAAAAGTCACCTTGGCAATATTTTATGTGCTAGCTAATGCATTCTAGTGCTGGAGTGTATCACAGCCTGTCAGACAATAAAATACAACGCATTTAGCCTACATATGATCAGGTTATTTGGCCGAGTGCTGTAGTTATGTTATATCAAAGAATAAAAAAAGCTTATTTGTATGAGTATTTTAAATGTTTGTATATGATTGAATGTAAAGTACTCTTAAGAAATACATTATATGTCACTAAATTGTATTGTCACACCCTTTACAAAACAATGCCACATGGAATTGGGCTCGAGAGCGCTCACGGGAGCATTCATTTGATCGTAGTTTTCACAGTGTTGAATGACGCCAAGCTGCAATTGAAGTGAAGCACCCATCTGAAAGTATCTTGCCTCATCAGTGAACCGCGGTACATGTCAGTGGAGTTTGATTTTCACGCAGTCTTTTAAATACAGTTATTTCAAATACATTATTAACCATGAATAAGATTAATTTGTTTTATGTGTACCAAATTAAATTTACAAAAATGAGTGTTTTATAGATGTTTCTTAGGCCTCTCCACTACATGGTTCAAGAGTGAAGGGATTATGATATCTTTACTGAGGTAGATGTACAGTTTGTAACGTGGCTACTCAGATTACAAGTTGTTGGTATTTAGATGTTGCAATTGTGAGGAAAGCTGAAAGACGAACAACACTAATACTATTACTATATGGGTCTAAATGTGTTTCCTATAATATATCTGTTGCTTTTTTTTCCACACACAACTACTGTAAAAATACAAATGACCTTGAAGAGGAATAAGCTATTCGGGAAAGGGATAGATGGATGGATGTTTGACTTGTTCGTCCCCAAACGATGAAATATTGATCAGATCCAACATATCAGACTTTGAATATATATTTTTCTGAGAATCCTGGCCAAGACGGTAAGCATCCCAGAAAATATATTAACATTCAATAGCAGCAACCAAATAGACAGATAAAATAGTGCAGCAGTAAATTAGATGATCATAAACCACACACATCAGTATTTAGGCAAACATTTACAAGCAATTGAGTCCTACCATCAATTAATTTAAAATCTACTCCAAAAATATGCTGCTCACAGCCCCTTACAGGGCAAACTTGCATGCTATGGATATCACAATGATATGATGCAACTAGCATTGTAAGTTAAGTCAGTTCATCCATTTTTGACACCACCTGTCCTGATTAGGGCCACTGATAACTTGAGACTATCTCCGGTGATGTAAATTCAAGGGCACATAGAGTCAAGCAACCATTTACACTTGCATTCCCACCTATGGTTAATTTAGGCCAAGGGTGTACAAACTTTTGTGTTTGGAGAGCAAAGGCCACTTAGAAAAATGTCAGCTTTATTATACTAAAAACACTCAAATCAATCAAGCAAGCAAATATATATTATTTTCAGGTGAATTTTATAAACTGCCATATTTCAGCTTCCTACGATGGCATATTAGGGCCACATATAAAAAAAATGTTTTATGGGGTGGTAAATATAAGAAGAAAGAAACTTGCATATTTGCGACATTATAAGGTGGCAAATTTGCAAGGAACACACACACACACATATTTACAAGAAATAAACTCGCAAATTTGTGACATAAAGTGGCAAATTTGCCAGACAAAAACTAATATTTTTCGAGAAATAAACTCGCGGGGAAAAAAAGTAGCTGACTCGGATGTTTTTGTCTATACTTTTCGGTCGGGTTTTTAAATAAGGAGATAGTACGGTAATTGCTTTGGCAGAGATTTCACACTTTAATGCGTTGCAAAGGTCTACACACTGAGGAACAAGCATTTAAGTTAATTTGTTAAAATTATTATTTACACATTCATACATTTTGGTATTTTTTTTGTACCAGTAGCAAAGTTGATGTGTTGAATCTGCTGTTGTCAGTCATTCACTGGCATTTACCTAGTATGCTAGCTCCTGATTGGTTAGTGCTAGTCAGCTGATAAGGGGATAGCAAGTGTCGCTCTAGCTGCGTGCGTGTATGACGAGTAAAGTTCAAGAAGAAATCTGTCTTCGTCCTGCCTTTTCATTTTATAAAGCGTGTTCCATTAACTACCAACGAATCCTCACATTATAAAACTCCTGGTGGACAAAAGCCAGCACTTTTTACAGACTATAGCTATGCTACGTGTATTTCTCGCAAGTTTTTGAGTTTTTTCTTCTCGTAAACTTTTGAGTTTTTTCTCGGAATTTAAACCCCCCTCATACCCTCCAACCCCCACCAAAAAATAAAATGTATATGTGGCTCTAATATGTCGTCCTAACGTCCTGTTAGAGATTATAAGGTAAACAGAATTTATCAAAATTTGAGAACGGTCAACGGCACCGTCCACACGAAAGCCAGTTTCAATGTATCCAAAAAAGAGAGAGCAATGATGATGACATGTTGAATCGGTATGATTACCCAATGAACAATACTGAGCTCTCTCAAAAAAAATAAAGAGAAGAAGAAGGGAAGATCATGAGCACATTCATGGGCAAGATAAAATACGTGGAGGTAAGATGTCTGTGTTAAAAGGATTAAGGGTTATGGACGACCTACGCTTCGACCTCAAAGCAACTGTGCAACATATGGCATCAGATGTCCCTACCACTCAACCCCTGTGGCGTCCCGACATTATTACGACAAGCCATGTTGGGAAGTGGTGTGCAACTGTGCGCTGATGTTTAATAACGACCTCTACCTTGGCATCATAAGAGAAACAGCATCCAGGTGAACTGCATGCAAGGAAATGGCAAACACAAATTCTTCTTCTTCTCTTGGAAATATGTCAGCTGTTATGTTGACACTCAGCTTCTGTGCCTGATTGAAGAGCATTAATTGGCTCTTAACAAAAGGTCATTGCAAATGTAGATACAGTGTGTTCAAGAAAATATAGCACATCAGGAAGGTGGACTTCCAAGTATAAGTCTAAATTAAGAATTCTGTCAATACCTTTTGGTATGTCTTGTTATGTCTAACCACGCTCACCTGTGTGTCTCATTAGTGTTGGTGTATTTAGGCCCCGTCTACACGAAAGCCAGTTTCAATGTATCCTCACAAGTTTCTTACCGTTTAGGCCGTTCGTCGACATGACGGCGCGGTTATGGACCTTGAAACCGGGCTCCAGAGTGGAAAGATTTCAATACGCGCCCCGTACGCGTCCGTCTGGACACCTTATGCAGGATACTCCTCCAGCGATGACGTAATGCTCGCAGCTCAATGACGACGCATTGTCGCAGATTGATGACGTATGTGCCAATTCTCGCGTGACTGCGCGCGAACCGTCAGTCTGTCAACAACAATGGCGGATAGCCGTGTTGTAGTCGTTTCGCGCAGCCCCCTTAGCTTGCTTATGTTTTTGCAGCAAAATATTTTGCTTCTTTATTCCCACGTTCAACAAGTGGTGTTGTATTTGAATCACCCGCCATTGTCACTTCTCCTGTTCGTCTTTTTCATGTTGTTTTGCTTCATGCAAAGCCATGTTTGTTCTGTAGATTGCAATAAAGTTGTTTTTTTAAGTGTTCGTCTTCTTCGCCGATTCTTCTTCTGCGCTTTCCGTTAACTCCCTGTGGCTGCGCTACAGCGCCACTCCAGACTTGGCATAGAGCTTACAGCCATTAAACGTCCTCAGCGTCTTCTTTTGGACACACGCAAGTCTTGAAATGCTTCTGTGTGTAGGAATTGTTTATAGGAACGTAGCCGGATTTGCTTCCGTCTGGACGGGGCCTGGATCCACCACTGCACTGAATAGCAGCTGAATCCTATTTCCACATTCAGAACCAAAACGAGCAAACTGTAGAAAGATAACAATTTTTTAAACTGTTACTTGAGGAACAATAATGTTAAAATGTTCACAAATCGGACCCAGACACAAAGTGGAACAAACTATTCTTTTTGACTAGCCTTGTGGGCCATGTCAAATGTCATTTCTGGCATATACTGTGTGCCACTGAAAAATGGGTGCTGGGCTGCAAATGGCCCCTGTGCCGTAGTTTGGATATCTCTGATTTAGACTCTGATTAACTAAGAAAGCATGTGTTAGCAATTTGGGTGGCAATTGAGGTACGCACTGCCAACATGTTGTCACATTGTAATACACAATTCCTTTTTCCTTTTGACATTCTGCAAAACAAAGGGCAGGTAAAGGCAACCCTTACTGTTCAGACAAGTACACCTCATCTGGGCTAGTATATGAAGCTACGACTGCACAGATACCAGCAATTTAGCCTCACTCGAGCTTCTTCAAGTCATTGATCTCCAATGCGAGAATCAATATTGTCATCCTCACAAAGGTTGCACAGAGATCAAAAAGCTGTACAAGCTTAGAAGCTCAATGGCAGTGAGCACGAAAAGCGTTTCAGGCAAGATTGGCTGCTCTGCGGGGCAGTGTAGGTTGACCATGTGTAAAAGTTGCTTGGCGGGACAGGGCATGGTTGTGTAGTGGCAGCTCCGGAAGCGTGCCAGATCTCCTTAGTTATGGTGCCCGTCCGATTCAGTTGCCATAGCCCAAATTTTTTTTTTAAGTCCTTACCCTCTTAAAGTGGCAGATAATATAGATGGGACATGTTTCAGTCTGGCGATCGTGGGATATGCATAAAAACATTGTAATCATCAAATGTGCCCACCTCTGATTAAAACCATAATTCTCTGAGAAATGAGCATTGTCATTTAACTCATTCACTCCCAGCCATTTTCACTGAAGCAGCCCCCTTCGCTCCCGGGTGTTTTACTGAATTTTGACTGATTTTGCAAGGCCCACAGAATATTGTGTACTATTGCTATAAAAACATGGAGCCTACCAAAATAAAGATCAGAGTCTCTTCTTTCATCAAGGAAAACAAGTATGTTTGCATCTGTTTTCGTTTTGCAGCAATTAGCATTGGAATATAGCTAAATTTATTCATTATTTACAAATCTGTTTCAAACAGTGGGAAAAAGAGCTTGTTGCAACAAGGCCCTGGCTGATCTCTTATACTTTGCTGCCATCTGCTGGCCTTTTTTTAAAATAACAATTACCATTGCTTGACATATTCAGATCAGAATCTGCATCAAAGCCTTCGTTCTAGTATGTTCTAGCATTTTTTTTTATTATAGCCCCGTGGCTCCCTCTCCCCTCCCGTCCTCCGCCTCCCTGTCCCTTCTCCCTCGTCACCCTTCCTCCTCCTCTCCCCCTTTCTCTGCGGCGTTGCCGCCGCCCCTTGCCCTTCTTGTCATCTCCTTCCCCCTCCCCTGTCCGCCTTCCTCCCCCTCCCCTGGGCCGGGGGCTCGATCCATGGCCCCGGTCTCGGGGCTCCGGCGACAGGGCTGGTGGGTGTGGGTGTTGTGCCTGACCCGCTCCGGTGGGCCTCCTGGCACCTCGGACGGGCCCCAGTATCCGGGGGGCGAGCGGGGGCTGTGCGTCGCTGGGGTGCCTGGCGGGCCCCGTCCTGCTGTGTTGGGTTGGGGGCCGCTCCTGGGTTTGCTCTCCGGCCGGTGGCCCCTTCGGGGCCCGGGGGTTGTCCCTTGGCGCTACCGTGGCCTGGGGGGTTGTGCTTGCTCTGTCCTGGCCGGGGTCGATGACTCCCCTCTATGGTGGAGGTTTTCATGCATGCCAGATCCACCACACCAGCATCTATCGAAATTCAAACACAATCTGCTTCTTCCTCTGGTCGTTGAATCAGTGGAGGCTGAGTCTGTGGATCTCACTCTGCTTCATCTATCCTTCCTTCCTTTCCTCAGTCTCTCCTTTGGTCTCTTGAGGTCTCCCTAATTTGTTGGAATTGAGATGTTTCTGGGGTTGGTGAAAGACTCTGGTTGGTAACCCGGTGGGTAGTAGGTAATGTCTGTTCGGTGCTGGATTTGACTTTCCTTTCTTTTCTTTGATCCTTTCTCGGGTCTCCTGACAACCTCACGACTCTAGCTGGATTTTGAAGTATTCGGTTTAGGTAAACGGTATAGGATTTTTAATAGGTTTTAGGTGAACTAATGAGTACACACTCGCACGCACGCACGCACGCACATACACACGCACATACAAAATAAATAAAAAATAAAATAAAAGAGAGCAATGATGATGTCAAATCGGTAAAATTACCGAATGAACAATACTGAGCTCTCAAGAAACAAAAAAAAACGTATAAATAGGTTTTTGGGAGTGAAGGACAAATGGGTTGGGAGGGTTACTTTTAAAATGTATTCCGTTATAGTTACCTGCTAAAAAATTGAGTTAGTAATGTAATCCAAGTACCATAATATTAAAGTAATGTAACTTGATTACTTTGGATTACTCCAATACCAAGTATGCTCATAAAGACAAAATAAAAATCACCACAATATATGTTCTATACAATGTGCCCCTGCTATTTGCGGGTGATAGGGACCCGGGCAGCCTACAAATAGCAAAACTCCTTGTGTAATTAAAAAATATGTAGGCTATTGACTGATTGATTGATTAAAGGCCATATGCTGTTTTCGAACTGTCACTGAAAGCAACCACACCTCATCGATAGATAGATAGATAGTCATCCAATGAGGATGACGATGTGTGATATCAACTGCAAAAATGAACTTTTATCCCAGTCACAAGTTCAGCCATGTATATATTGTGTATGATGTTTGAATAGTGAATTGGTGGGAGGAAGATTTGTTTGGAAGGTGTAACTCACATTATGGTTGTAGGTTAGCGGGCTTCCAAAAAGCTGCAGCGTATAGCATGCCGCTGGACTCTTAGCTCAAACTTTTGCTCTTTTAGAAAGCCGAGTAAGTTCCAAACAGTGAATACCGGTCGCCATTTCATCCTCCCATCCATGAAGCTTTTTTAGACTGCACGCGTGTGAAGGACAAGACTAGCCAGCTGACGTGTACAGCTCCAGTAGTAACGGTCCCTCTCGCATTCGCGTGCACTCTCTCGCTCTGTCTCTCTCGCCCTTTCTCTCTCTCTCATCGTATAAATTTTAATCGCTCAAACTATGTAATAAATGTACCTATAATCTTATTACATGTTTTTTTCCTGTTACTGTAACGGAATACAGTAATCTGTAATCTGATTACGTAACGGCAGTACATGTATTCTGTTACTCCCCAAGCCTGTGTATACGTTTTTGGGTTTGAATGAGTTAAAAGTCCACAAGTTTTGGAAAAAAATACTTTTGGATTGTCCTGTTTTGTTTTGTCATAGGAAATTGTCATTTTGGAATGAAAAACATAGCATGCAAAAGAAAATCCTCAGGCAAGTCTGTACAAGACTGAGTTCACAGTTTGTTTTTTGTGCTATGAATTAAGTATAATTTGTTGCCAAAAGCTTACCCAGATCTGATCGAGGGTGTGTATGCCTTACTAATTCATGCAGCGTAATCAGGTAAACAGATTGAGTGCAAAATTGGGATTTCAGCAGCCCAGCAAAGGTTCAGTCTGTGTGCTATTTGATTAAGGGAAACGTTGGTCATTTTTGACCTTAATGGTCGTCCGTACAGAATGGATTTTTTATATTTTTTTATATTTCTGATTGTCTTATTTTGAACATGTAAAGGAGGACAGAGGCATTCCTACATAGAACATGTTAGATAAGGGACAGTTTTGTAACTGCTTTACATTCCACCAATACACTAGCCTCGCCTGTAAACAAATACATTGCAGCTCTGGCCTGTGGATGTCATCGCATCATCTGCAGTGCCCGTACCCGCGGACCACTCTTCTTTCCTGCTGAGCCACTCTCTCCTGCCGGGTCCCCCGCGGCGGCGACAGTGGACGTGCCCATTGGAACCTCGCAGTGGCGGCGGATGCCCATCACAGGGTCTGCCCCGCCTCGGCTGTTTGAAAAATATGACTAAAGTTTACTGAATTTCACCCTCCACCAAAAAAAAAGGTAGTCTTTTGCTTAGTGCAACACATGCCATAAATATCATAGGCCACACCGACCACGTCAAAGCGAGATTCGGTTAAGTGCGTATATATGTCGAAATTGAGCAAACAAGTTACTCTGGAAGTTAAGCAGTGAGTTAACTCAAATGTAATTGCCCATGCTAATATTTATCTTATAACATAAACAGCATACATACATACATGTTTACGTAAACTGCTTAGATTAGATCTACATTTTCCTTACATGCCCCTCAAACGCAGCTTTGTGTTTGTTATATATTTTTCTTTCTGAAGAAAAGCAATTCTACGTTAATCGGTGTTGAATAACATGGTGTAAGCATCTGCTGCATTATTGTATTTTGTTGAGGTTCTCAAAAATAAATCTCTCGAGAAAAGTCATAGGTTCGATATTAATATACTGGTAAGCCCTTTGAGAAACTCTTTCTAAAGTTCACATACAGTTAAAAGTTCATGAAATTACAAAACAGAAATGTTCATATGATTTCATCCCAAAAATAACATTGATTAGCTCCTCTTTTTTTTTTAATCTTTTTTTTAAAGAATTTAAATTGAGAATCATTAACTCTTTGACCGCCATAAACGTTATAAAACGTTTAGTATAAACCTACGGAAGGGCGCCGAGGACGTTAAAAGACATTCACTATGTTTTTTTTGGGTTTTTTTGGAAACGGGTGGATGAAAGCTTTGGGCAGCTGTGCTGAAAGTATCAGGCAGATCTAGTTAGTATAATGACTCGTTTTGGCCCCTAGATGGCAGCGATGACTCTTTGCACAAGGTTGGGTGGCCCGCCCACCGTGGGCGTCAGTAGAAGACGTGAGGCGGAGCTAGAGTGTTGAGGAGACAATGGCTGATGATGCAACCGGTTGCAAGCAGCTCACACTTGAGCATTTTTTTCAAAAACGGAAAGCATCGATCAATACTAAAAAGCGCATTGATGTCGACGATGATGATGACTCCGAGCTTGACGCCAAAGTTGGAAGCCTTGACGCGACCGTTATGATCACGTAGTAATCCTCACCGGCTAGCACGGCTAGCGCTGCTAACGCCGGAAAACGCGCAGCACAACCGACCGGGTATTCGATCGGGCGAAGGAGAGTTGTCAAAGCATCGACCAATGCACATTGATGATGATGATGATGGTGAATCCCGAGGTTGACGCCACAGTTGGACGCCACAGTTGGACGCGGCCTTTATTCTCACGTCATAAAGCATCACCGGCTAGCGCTGCTAACGCCGGAGCTGCACATGCGGACTTTCGGTCGGACGATGAAGAGTACCCCGAGTCCAATGCATATTCATCGGAGGAGCAGGTACAGTCTGATCACGGAGAAGACACTGGTTCTGGACTACGATGCCACCATGAATGGAGTGGATAAGATGGATCAGAACATCTCTTACCACTCGGTATAGCAACTGAAGGACATGAGGAAGCCAGACGTAACACCACCGTAATGTAACCGTAACAAATATCCTGATATTAGACTTGATGGCAACACACACTGCAGTATATACTTGCTATTCCCCGGAAAAAACGGCCTGCAAGAAAGTGTAGCTTCTGCACGCGAAGAGGCAATCGCAGTAAAACTAATCTGTTGTGCAAATCATGTTGCGTCTCCTTGCACGCAGGGGAGTGTTTCACAAAAAGAAAAACTATCGTTGAAACATCCACATAATTGTAAATAGCACCACAGTTGCACACATTTGTAAATAGTTTGCCAAATTGTTGTCAAATTGTTATACTGTTGAATGTAAATAAACGTATTTTGCTATTAAAAAACACTTTTTCATTCTTGGTGGTAGTGTTTTATAGAAGTAAAGCACTATTTAGGTGTTTGTGGCATCATTCATGGACAAAAAGAAGTGTAAAATTCACTAGAGTGCATGAAATAATATCGTTTCACTAAAAGCTTGATTTCTCCGTATTTTGGTCCAAAACAAGCGAAATCGGGTGAAAATAACCATTTTCTATTGTTGATTACTAAAGAACGGAATAAGGTAGAAACAGACTTTTTTTTCTGATGAAAGATGAAAGTTCAATCTTTCATTTGGTAGTATGTGTGTTTCCATAGTCCAAACAGAACATTTTCTGTGGACCTTGAAAGATCAGTCAAAATGCTTAAATCGACTGGCACTCACAGCATCCCTTTTCTGAAAACGTCTGGCAGTCAAAGAGTTAAGAAGTAGAATCAAATTGATGAAACGGAAATGTTCAAATTCAAACGATGCGCAACCTTACCTGACAGTAGAGGGGTTTCCATCCACCCATTTTTATTAGAATTTTCAAGAAATGCGAAAATAAAACTGAATGGCATTGCTAAAAATTCGAAAAAGGGCCTAACATTCGCACAAAAAAAGTTTTTACGCTTGGAGGAAGTGGATTTTGAAGCATATCGAAAAAAGGAAAATGCAAATTTTGGCTATGGAAACAGGTTTTGCGAATAATCACTATCAAGACCGGATACACGTCGCAGGTTTTGACCGGATATTACGTCACACGTACGTTTGTAGTCACAAATCAATGTCGGATGATAAAGTAAGGTATGTTTGGGGGGGGACGACGAAACAGAAATCTTTTTTTATATTATTAAAATAGCGAATATTAACTCTTTGACCGCCATAAACGTTATAAAACGTTTAGCATAAACCTAGGGAAGGGCGCCGAGGACGTTAAAAGACGTCCCCTATGGGTTTTTTTTTTGGGAAACGGGTGCAGGAAAGCCTTGGGCAGCTGTGCTGAAAGTATCAGGCAGATCTGATTAGTAAAAGACTCGTTTTGGCCCCTAGAGGGCAGCGATGACTCTCTTTGCACAAGGTTGGATGGGCCGCCCACCGTGGGCGTCAGTAGAAGACGTGAGGCGGAGCTAGAGTGTTGAGGAGACATGGCTTAATAAGCCACAATGGCTGACCAAGCAACCGGTTGCAAGCAGCTCACGCTTGAGCATTTTTTTCAAAGACGGAAAGCATCAATCAATACTAAAAAGCGCATTGATGTCGACGATGATGATGACTCCGAGCTTGACGCCAAAGTTGGAAGCCTTGACGCGACTGTTATGATCACGTAGTAAGCCTCACCGGCTAAGCGCGGCTAGCGCTGCTAAGGCCGGAAAACGCGCACAATAACCGACCGGGTACTTCTACACAATCGGACATTCGATCGGGCGATGGAGAGTTGGCATCGACCAATGCAGATTGATGATGATGATGATGACGCCGAGCTTGACGCCAAAGTTGGAAGCCTTGACGCGACTGTTATGATCACGTAGTAAGCCTCACCGGCTAAGCGCGGCTACCGCTGCTAAGGCCGGAAAACGCGCACAATAACCGACCGGACATTCGATCGGACAATGAAGAGTACCCCGAGTCCAATGCATATTCATCGGAGGAGCAGGTACAGTCTGATCACGGAGAAGACACTGTTTCTGGACTACGATGCCACCATGAATGGAGTGGATAAAATGGATCAGAACATCTCTTACAACCCGGTTTAGCAACTGAAGGACATGAGGAAGCCAGACGTAACATCACCGTAACGAAACCGTAGCATGATCCTGATATTAGACTTGATGGCAACACACACTGCAGTATATACTTGCTATTCCCCGGAAAAAACGGCCTGCAAGAAAGTGGAGCACGCGAAGAGGCAATCTGTTGTGCAAATGCTGTTGCGTCTCCTTGCACGCAGGAGAGTGTTACATAAAGAAAAACTGTCGTTGAAACATCCACATATTTGTAAATAGCACCACAGTTGCACACATTTGTAAATAGTTTGCCAAATTGTTGTCAAATTGTTACACTGTTGAATGTAAATAAACGTATTTTGCTATCAAAAAACACTTTTTCATTCTTGGTGGTAGTGTTTTATAGAAGTAAAGCACTATTTAGGTGTTTGTGGCATCATTCATGGACAAAAAGAAGTGTAAAATTCACTGGAATGCATGAAATAATATCGTTTCACTAAAAGCTTGATTTCTCCGTATTTTGGTCCAAAACAGGCGAAATTGGGTGAAACTAACCATTTTCTATTGTTGATTACTAAAGAACGGAATAAGGTAGAAACAAACTTTTTTTTCTGATGAAAGATGAGAGTTCAATCTTTCATTTGGTAGTACGTGTGTTTCCATAGTCCAAACAGAACATTTTCTGTGGACCTTGAAAGATCAGTCAAAATGCTTAAATCGGCTGGCACTGACGGCATCCCTTTTCTGAAAACGTCTGGCAGTCAAAGAGTTAATGACATTTTAGATGGAAAACAGCAAAGAAATGTTACGGATTATCAAGAATTACAAAAGCAAACTCATATGACGTCATTGCACAGCGTAAACGCTTTCTGGTCTTCTTCTTTTAAATTACTGGTGGATCACATCACTATGGTGTATACCGCCACCTATAGCGGGGGAGTGCCCTCTTAATATTCGCAAAAGAAGAACAGATGGAAAGGGGCACAAGTTGCAAGTCCGTTTCGTGCATTTTCAGTAAATTTGCTTAAAAAAATTTAAACAATAGGATGGAAACCCCACTAGAGCCTCCATTATTTCCAATAAATACTTTGCTCTAATGACATTTAACACAACCATTGGCTGCGCAACTGCCGGTATTTCATGCTACAGTCTTGAGTGCAACCAGTGTGAGAAACAAACAGATCATTTGAGGGAGATAGATTAAAACAGCAGAGCTAAAGCCCCCCAAAAAATGGCTGGTGGATATTCTTATTAGTTGGCTCTCGAGAGCACCCGCCACATTGGCTGGTGATAAAAAAAAGTTCATTTAGAACCCTGAATGTGACTGTCAGTGCAGCACAGAAAAACAAGTGGCACCATTGCAAATGAAGTATTTCAACAACCTCTCTCAGGCTCTTCCAATCAAGCCAAATCAACAACAAATGCCATTGCTTTTTTTTTTTTTTTAATAGTGTAATAATACAGTCTGTTCAAAGTGTTACCATTGCACTTTGCACTGCGTCATTAAAAACAAAAAATAATTTGGCACTTTCCTAAAAAAAGAGATTCAGGCCGCTATGTATTAATATACTGTGTATTTATTTTGATTTTAGTGATTCAATTACTTTGTATGTTTAAGTAAGTTTTATTTATTGGAGAATTTACCCTAAGCCGTTTGGGGGCCCTGGGGGTGGCTGGGGCTGGGTTGTGGTGGATGGCGGGGGAGGATGGGGGGGCGTGGGGGGAGCGCGGGCTGTGGACCGGTGGGGTGCCTGACGGGCCTGCGGTGCCCCGTCCTTCTGCGTTGGGATGGGGGCGCAGGCCGTGTTGGGGTGGGGGACGCTCCTGGGTTTGCTCTCCGGCCAGTGGCCCTGCGGGGCCCGGGGGTTGTCACTTGGCACTGCCGTGGCCTGGGGGGCCCTGAGGTGTTGCGCTTGCTCTGTCCTGGCAGGGGTCGACGGCTCCCCTCTTTGGTGGAGATTTTCATGCATGCCATGCCAGATCCAAGAAACTCAGACACAATCTGCTTCTTCCTCTGGTCGTTGAATCGGTGGAGGCTGGTGTCTGTGGATCTCACTCTGCTTCGTCTGTCCTTCCTTCCTTTCCTCAGTCTCTCCTTTGGTCTCTTGAGGTCTCCCTGATTTGTTGGAGTTTGGATGTTTCTGGAGTTGGTGGGGGACTCTGGTTGGTGGCCCGGTGGGTGGTGCCTGTTCGGTGCTGGATTTCACTTTCCTTTCTTTTCTTTGGTCCTTCCTCGGGTCTCCTGGCGGCCTCACGGCTCTGGCTGGGTTCTGGGGTGTTCAGTTTGGGTGAACGGTATGGGATTTTTTAATAGGTTTTAGGTGAACTAATGAATACACACTCACACGCACGCACATGCACATACACATACTCACCCACATACAAAATAACAATTAATTACAAATATATATATATGGAAAAAAAAAAGAGAGCAACGATGATGCCATGTCAAATCGGTAAAATTACCAAATGAACAATACTGAGCTCTCCAGGAAGAAATAAATAAAAAATAAATAAAATATTAGTGGGAAGGCATACAACATATTATTGTAAAGAAAACTTTTGGGCTGACTTCCCCTTTAAATTGCCAGGTTTTTGTGTAAAAAATAAAATAAAAAATTAGACAAGCTAAGGGCGGCATGGTGGGTGACTTGTTAGCACGTTTGCCTCCCAGTGCTGAGGATGTGAGATCGAGTCCGGGTTTTGGCCTTACTGGTTGGAGTTTTCATGTTCTCCCCGTGGCTGTGTGGGTTTTCTGCGGGTAACCCGGTTTCATCCCACATTCCAAAGACATGCATAGCAGGTTAATTGGGCAATTAAGGTCTCACCTTGCACATACCCTATTATATATGTACCCTATATTAAATGGGAGTCAGCAGAAACCTGAATTTATTTCTAGTGACACTGAGACTTACAAATTCCTTGTGCAATTGCATTATTTCATTTCACACTTGAAAGGCTTTCTTCTCAATTTTTTTTCTTTGTCCAATTCAGTTGTACAGGTTATTTCTCACACTTAAATGGTTTTGAATTTTTTTTTCTTGGTCTCATTGTTTTAACATCACAAAAACCTGCCATTTGTACTGGGGTGTGTATAATTACTTGTTATTGTATGTGTTAAATGGCATATTTAATTTCCCATTAGGTTTGATGAAACTATTTCAAAAGTAACACAAATGTACCACAATATACTATAGCCTATTTGAGAGGCAATCGTTTTGTAATAATAATATATATATATATATATATAATATATTTAAAATGACCGTTTTTGTTTTGGTTTTTGATTTTTAAAGAAGAATACACAGTAGTATATTTTGAAAATAACCTAATAACTGTTCATGGTGCTCTGGTAAAAGTAATAATAACCCTGAAAGATGCACAAACTCATCGGCATGGAGAAGAAAATGAATGGGAGCCGTCAGTTACGAAAAATGATTAAAATTGTAGGTGATAAAATCACCCTTCACACACAATATAACCCACGCGATCACGCACCAGAAGAAAAATGGCAACATACGCAGCCACATCCACTGGAAAGAACACGGAAATGGCCTCTATAAATCAACTCCGAGCAACAGCCCCCATGCTTCAAAGCAACAGCCCTTATGCTTCAAAGTCATCTCTGAATCGCTTAGCCACAAATTGAGCCGCTCAACAAGAATACCAATTTAGAGTTCTCTATCATATCACTTCTGCGAGAGGGAGGTAGAGAGAGATGGAGGGAGACAGCATATTAGACACAACATTTCTCTTTATCCATTTTGAATGTTATCTGAGAGCAGCGGTGAGGACGATAGCGTCAGACTCACGTATGAATATATGTACGCATCCTCACCCGCTCAGTCACTCATTCATTCACTCTCACACTCATACACCGGAGTCCCATGGCTTCAAGATAAGAGAAGGGAGTGTTCTGGTGGAGAAAGCCTCCTCATTGGTGTGCAAGGCGGCACAATCTAAGCCTCCCATATATCCCGTGTGTGTGTGCGTGCGTGCGTGTCTCACAGAGAGAGCGCATTTGCTCTCCCCTTCCTTCAATGCCACTAAAAAGACACAGAGGAGCAATTGTGCTCAAGGAAGGAAAATCACTCCATTTTCAGAGGAGAGGAGTGAACGGCACACTTTCTCGCCCTCTCTCTCTTTCTGTTCATTTCCCCTAACCTCTCTCCTTCGCCCCCCCCCTCGCTCTCTTTCTTCTCCGTCCCATTCAGCAAGCAGCTGAAATGGCAATGCTTGTTAAAAAAAAAAAAAAAAAGAGGGGGAGAAGCCCACATGACAGCGTTCGCAGCTTTGCCTGCCGCAGCATCTCCTCTGCTGCACCAGAAACCACAAATGAAAGCAATTCTGCATAAAAAGTTAAACACTCAGGGGCCGCAAGTGAGAGCAGAAACGTTGAAAAGAATACAGAGCGTAGGTAGAAAAGGTTTAGAGAAAATAAGATGCAGCAGCAAGATTAATCACAGCATTAGCGGCGATTGCTTTTTCAGCTCAACAATGTGCAAAACTCTGCTTACGAAAAAAAACTGTGATGTTTTGCTGGTTTATTGAAACAAGCTATTAATCCTATCTGGTTTCAGCCTTATTGAAGCCCGAGATTGCTTGACATTTGTAACATTTAAAAAATGGATTTTTGGTCTTAATGGTACTTTTGGCCTTAGATCTGCATCAAATTAAAACAAGCATGGCATGATTACGGTCCAATTCCCCACCCCGCGGCTGCCTGAGCCATACCATGAAATAGTACAGCCACAACCAGCCATATAATTATTAATGAGTGGACTGTTTCCATGCTAATCAGTAGGCAACTAAGGACTGCTGCGATCTCATTCAGCCTTTAATGCTGTCAAAACTAATCAAGTGGCCAAAAACAGAAAAGTAAGAGTTAGGTGGAGTCTAAAAATAGGAATGCGAGTTCACGACAGTCCCTTAAAATGTGCTAACATGTGTTCCAAAAAATCAAAGCTGTTTTTATATGCTGGAATTTAGGAATATTTGATGCCATTTTTTTTGTATCTGTCCAATACCAAACACAGATACCACTAGTGTATAACCCCCCCCCCCAAAAAAAACACACCCCACCAACATTGACGAGATAATTGCCAAAAAAGATATATATTTCCCAATGTATATTTGTTTCTTAACATTGAATGAAATAGCAATTTTCAATTCTTCTAATTTCTAGTTTCTGAACGTAAAATGGCGACACTAGGCATATAGATGCTATAGCACTATATATATATATTTAAAAGTTTATTTTACACCCAAATATATATATATATATATATGTATTTGGTCCACTTAGAAGAGAGTAAACTAGTAAGACTAAATTTTACTCAGCTTTTTTACTGTGTACGAGAGTATTTGCTTTTCCCAATAAAATAAATAAGATTTTTTTTAGTAAATTCTGCAAGGAGAGATTTTGAGTAAATTTTACTAATTTGTTCATTTATTTATTTAAAAAAAAAAGGCCACTCAACAGTTGAGGAACGAACCACCAACATTCAGGTTGGGAGATGGCTAATCTGCTCCCTGAGCCATGCCATTCCTACTGTGTGTTAGTATATTGAATCCTCAATGTTTTTGGTCTTCAATTTCAATGATAAAAAAAAAAAATCAACAAGTTTTTTTTAATCAAGTTTTTGATTAGTAAACAGCAAAACTATTTTGAGAAAATTGTACTCTATTTTACTCTTTCAAGTGTAAATTTGACTGTATTTAGAGTGGGACCAAATAGACTCCGTTTTAGAGTAGGCTAATATTTATACTTGGAAGAGAGTAAAATAAAGAATTGAGATTTTTTTTTCTTTAATAAAAGTTACTCAAGGGTTGAGGAACGAGCTCACGACCTTCAGTTTGGGAGATTCTACACTACCACCTAAACTATGCCCCTCCTACTGATTGCTTAACTACAAGAGGAGACCAAAACAATGTTTTGGGGCTCTTGGAGTTGGTAAGATTCCAGCTGACACAAGCGATATACTAACACAAAGCAGGAGCTGCGTGGCTCAGGGAGTAGATCGGCTGTCTCTCAAACTGAATGTCGTGAGTTCGTTCCTCAAACCCTGAGTGACTTTTTCCCCCACTTCTTTATTTTACTATTTTCCCAGTGTAAATATTACTCTAAAAATTTGTCTATTTGGTCCTACTCTAAATAGTATCTAATTTACTCTACAGAATTTACTGAGTATTGGTACCGGCCCCATACCAATACCCGGTATCAACACTCGCCCACCCCAACTGAAATTACAGCAAGTAAGCGCAGACTCATATTGGGCCGCTGGAAGTAAGCCAAGGCACAGCACAGATTGCTTTGCGTGCAATATTACTTCAGCATGTAACAACAACCACCAGCTCACATGCAGCATCCTCTCCTCTCTCACTCTCACAATGGCCGCAAGGTTAGCAAGAGCTATTTCGGGGGAATAATTCGTTCACAGATTGTCACAATTCTCAGGACACCTTAAGACCCAAAGAATGACATTTTTTTGCTACCTGATTGTCAAATACATGAACCCTTACTTGCCTCCCACTCACTGGGTTCAAATTTGGCTCAGCCGTCAGATTGCTGCATGGCCCTGTTGCACAACATTTCAGCACCTCGGACAGATACACAATGGACAGCACAGATCCAGCAGGGAGGATAAAAAGACCAGAACAAAACACACAGCAGACGGTGGGGTGAGTTTGTGGCAGAGAAGACGAAGGGTGGAATTAGATTTGAAGGCCATTGACGGAGTAGAAAGACCGCATGCAGGAAAACAGTTCATCCGTGTCACATTGGACGACAGCAGCCTTAAAATCGATCACACTGGGTTGGTTTTCTCACTTGCACAAAGTAATATTTTAACACCCTCATGTGGAGACTATATTTTATGACAGATTCCAGACTGAGACCACTTTGTGCCGCATTCCAATGCTCATTTAAAGCGCAAACATTATTTTACTGCTCAGCCACAGGGAATTATTTTGCTCATAAAGTTTTTGTGTGTGTCAGCACTTCAGAAAAACACATCTACAAATCTTGATACTGGTACCTACTCTTATTAATATTAATCTGCACTATATTCTCTCTTTGATGTATGATACACTTAGTTCTCGGAAACATTGAATCAGGCTTAAAAATATGGGGAGAGATTATCAAAAAATATTCACACAAATAAATTAATGCTTTTTACATGTGTTTTTCAGATCCACATACATTTTCTTTCTTTTTTTGGACATATACAAATCAGTGGGCTGCTGCTTTAGTGGCGTAGAAGAATAAAATTTAACAGTAGAAGAAAGGTGTCTTTCGAGTGAAGGCAAAACAGGCTCAAGGGAAACAAACTAAGGTCGCATTTTGTTTCCCAAAC
This sequence comes from Leptonotus elevatus, assembly GCF_054856555.1. Taxonomy (NCBI): domain Eukaryota; kingdom Metazoa; phylum Chordata; class Actinopteri; order Syngnathiformes; family Syngnathidae; genus Leptonotus; species Leptonotus elevatus. Next base: position 4,367,668 of record NC_141247.1, read on the forward strand.
TTGTGTAAAATAAACACCTAACGGAAAGTGAAATAAAGACTTAGTTTCTGTTTTTCAATTTCCAATTTTAAATGAGAAACGGCTTGTTCACGTTCAATGAAGACAGCAACACTGCCTCCCCATGGACGGCGGAGGAACGGGCCTTAGACACGTGAATATCTGAGGACTTGTGTGTGAGAATATCTCGAAACAGCGTGATGTTTGTCTCATAAATAAAGTCGCGTGCACGACAATCCACAAACACACTTTCGACAACTCGCAAGCAAAAGTCCTGAAAAATGCACACACAAAATAAAAAAATAAAAAAGACGTGAAAATCGTGGATATTTGTGGATCTGAAAAATATGTGAAAATCAAGAAAATATTTGTGGATCTGAAAAACACGTGAAAAGTACGAAAATGTTGGTGGATCTGAAAAACACGTGAAAATCCCAAATGTATTTGTGGATCGCAAATACACATGAAAATCGCAAATTTATTTGTGTGAATATTTTTTTGACAAATCTCTCCCCATATAAAAAGAAGGAAAATCATCGATTTCATTGAACTTAGAAGAAAGTGTCATTTCATTTCACTGGAGAAAGCGAGAAGCATGAGCTGCAGGCAAGCTCTATTTTCTATTTCTCTGCCTCCCACCACACACATGCGCGCGCGCACACACACACACACACACACACACACACACACACACACACACACACACACACACACACACACACACACACACACACACACACACACACACACACACACACTTACATACCCTCATTAGAGCAACTTACAGCACGTGCCGCATCCAAAAATAATCATGCAGTCTAAACAAAATGCACCTCAAGCTCAGGATCTTGACAAAGTGCCTCAGTGAAAATTTAATGGCGCAACTGTACCACTCCATATTGCTCCCTTATAGCATACAATGTTTGTTCAAAAGTTGTACATTGCCAAAGACAATACTGGATCAAAATACATATCCCCGTCAAAAGTTATAGAGAATGTCACACCTATTTTCAAGTACATTTACTTTGCTCTTTTTTTTCCCCAACTGACAAATATATCTTTTAAAATGTACATAAAGATTTGATTCCTTAAAATACACTTTCCCGTTAAAATCAATCTGCAGAGAGCAATAATGAGAAAAAACTGAGTGCAAAGGCACTTCATGGAGTCAATGTTGTGAGAGTTTGCTCAATACATTTCAAGAGGTTATTTTTGATGGTTTAACGCTCACTGTTTATATGTGCAGTCTATGTATATACAGGAATGTCATTCTGTAGCTTTTCCTCCATCTATAAAGACCCGTCAACTCATATTTTCTTTGTCTCAGGAAAAATACAATTCAGTCTTATTAAAAAAAAAAATGCACAAGGCCATATATATATATATATATATATATATATATATATATATATATATATATATATATAAACACAGTCTTGCCGTCATCCAGGTCTTTCGGGGTTTCTTTAAGGAAACAGATGGAATAATTTTATACTTTCTAGGAAGGAAAAAAATAGAACAGCTTTATAATATACTTCTTATAATCCTTTTATACATATTGGAAAGAAAAAAAGAAGAAATGTAATACAAGAAAAAAAATGTTTTCTGTCAATCATCTGAGCATCAACACAGAGATAAGATAGCAATATAGTGGGCTATTATAACAGTTACTGATTGACAATTTAGAATCATTATGATTGCTGCAAAGAACCTTGGGAGCAGTTTGTGAGGATATTAGATTATCATTCTTTTACAGCTGGCTCATAGCAGTCTGTTTCTCCAGAACTTCCAAATAGTCGGGTTCTGTTTTTAGCTTCCCATGGAGAAGAAATTGGTGCTCACTGTTTTTGGAAGGGAGCTCCACCCCAAAGCATTTCCTGGGGGTTCCATACACTACAGTTTTGTTCAACCTGTCTTGGTTGGTGACATGTCGCGGAGCTGTGGCAGCCTCGTAGGGGGGCACGATGCATGGTCTCTTGGGTAAAGTGCAGAAATTGTAACTGAAAGGAGAGGTGCCGGTAGCTGTCGGAAGCTCCTTGTTGGGCCTCTCTCCAACATTTTGATATAACATCTCCGAAGGCGATGTTGGCGATTTATCCTTAAAATCCACCGCGCTGATGGTATAAGCTGCTGGGCTACGCGTGAGGATATCATCTTTCTTGGCATTCAGTGGCCCAAAGCTTAGCTCCTTCAGGTTTCTGTAATATGCCACCTGCTCGCCATCTTTCTGTATGTAAATTGGGTTTTGGCACATGGAACCCACTGATGGCGGGATGTAATTATATACATGACTTTCAGAATTTTTATCTTGGGTTGGTTCTGGATTGTAGGAGCCATACTGCACTTGGAACGAGTTCAGATCTATGTTGTTAGAGCCCGTTGGGACATGTTCCACCCCTTTGCGTCGTTTTAGAACAAAAACAAAGAGCCCTGCTCCAAAACAGACAGACAGAATGAAAACTATAAGAAGCCCTAGAATTAAAACTGAAAGTGGGACTTCTGGATGTAACTCTGGGGTTTGGATTCGGGAGTCAGTGGGGCTGGCTGAGCTGAATGAAGAGGAGGAAGAGGGTGTTGGTGACTCAGTGCTAGGACTCACTAATGTAGGGGCTTTGGTAGGGGGGGCATATCGAGGGGGGGGGCCCTCGCTTGGCTCAGGACAGATGGCCTCATTGCGCAGTGAGCGCAGCAGGCGACCGGCGTGCTTAGAGGGTGAGTCACAAGTGATTTCATTAACCACTACACTGGTACTGGACAGCTCCATCCAGTTTTTGAGTGCCACAATATGACAGGTGCAGTCCCAGGGGTTTTCCTGTAGGTCGATCTGGATAAATGCAGATAACTGGTCAAGCACACCATTCACGGGGAGATATGAGAAATGATTATTCCGTAAGTTGAGCCTTGTTAGCATGGTGCCCCCGAAAACGTTATCAGGCAGTGACCTCAGCAGGTTGTTGTTGAGGAAAAGCAGCTGAAGGTTATGTAAAGCGTTGAACGTCTGTGGTAAAATGTCTTTAATGACATTGTATTCCAAATAGAGATACTGGAGTGATTGCAGGCCAGCAAAAAGCGACTGTGAAAGTGACTCGATGTAATTCCCATTCAGGTAGAGCCGCCTCAGATTAGTCAGATTCTCAAATGCAGCTTCCTGAATCACTGCAATCCTGTTATTTCCTAAATGAAGTAGCTCCAGAAGACTGTACTCCGTTAGATCAGTTTTGTAGATCACTTGAAGGTAGTTACCGGTCAGGTGCAGTTTCTTTGGGTAGGAGGGCTTAGGGTTCAACTCGCTTATGTTATGCAACTTCCGCTCTTGACAGTTGATGTTAAGTCCACTGTCTGGGTTTTGTGATGTGCACACACACACACTAGGGCACAAAATAGGCACAGGAGATCGCGTCTGGTAAACCATTATAGGCCCGAAGACGTGTTTGTCCTTTGTGATGCGAGGAGTGGGCCTATAGCGCATTTTAGGGGGCCGTGAAGCTTTAGGCAAACGGGTGGGGGGGGAGATCATGCCAGGGAGGTAGGTTGCAGGCAGCGCCCCTTGGAAGTGAGAGTCAGAGGCAGGGTGGGCACGCTCGCCAGCATTCCTGCGCGGGCACAGATCCTGCTTGATGAGCTGGGTGATGTCTTTACCGTGCAGCCTGAATGGCGTCTCGCATACAATGTCCCCCACAAAGACGGAAATGGTGTCCAACCATGATTTTAGAGGAATCAGATCACAAGTACAATTCCATGGGTTTTCTTCCAGCTGGATCTCCATGATTCCACCAATGTGCTCCAATACGCCTGCAAAGGGCAATGTCTTGAGCCTGTTACCACGTAAATCCAAATGGGTAAGGAGCACGAAGCGGAAAATGTTTGGAGGCAAAGACAACAGGAGGTTGTCATTGAGGATCAACACTTTAAGCTTGTTCAGCTTACTGAAAGCGCCGGGTTCAATGGTGCTGATATAATTATAATCTGCCTGTAAATACTCCATACTCTCAAGTCCAGCAAACGTGTCCTCCTTTATCCCCTCCAGGTTGTTGTTGTTCAAGTGCAGCCGCTTCAAGAAGCGCAGCCCCTGAAAAGCGTTGTTTCCGATCTCCTGTAATCCATTATTCCCCAGATGCAGTGAGGTGACATTGCCATAATTGACAAACTCGTTTGCACTAATGCGAGACAGGAAGTTGCCATTTAGAAAAAGCTGTGAGATCTTATTTGGGGGCGCCTGGAACTGGCTGACAGTGGTAAATCCTTTATTCTCGCAGTTAATATTCAAAACGTTCTCTCTCTCCTCGCAGGCGCAGCGGATCTTGCAGATATCTTTGGAGGCTGAAGTTTTGCGGCTCTCCGTCTCTGATGGCGACAGGCTGGTGACCGTGAGGACGCTCAAAAAGAGGACGCCGCTCAGCATTTTTACAGCCAAAAGTGGTTGTTAATTCATGGATCCGGCTTTCACGTATGCATTGTGAGCCTTTGGTGGAATAAAAAAGTCGAGGAGAGAGTTGACGTATTAGAAAAATGACTCACACATAAGATGTCATGCACATACGTACAAACAAGCAATTTTGTATTAAGATAAGATCTTGGCACAAAACATGTCGACTGACCTCCACTTTGGAAGCGAAAAAATTCCAAAATTCCTCAGCACAAAAAAAGGACAATCCTGTTCAACAAGACGAATGGAATCCTGTGCGGAAGATGGATTTGGAACATTGTCAGAATCATCGCAAGAAAATCCATTCACTGCCTCTCCTTTTTGCTCAGGGTGACCACATATTCAGTGGCTTCTTGGCGAGCAGCTCACCAGCAGCTGCAGCAAATATTCAGAGGTTGACACGGATGGCCATACGCTCCCTCTCTCTCCTCATATCAAAGCCAAAAAAGCATGTCATTGTAGTCTATAAAAGCCATTTTCACAAGTTCCGTGGAAAAAAATATGCAGTTATTGCACAGTGACGCACGACTGGATGTCCTTTATGTCTTGAAAAACAAAAGAGGAATAAAATTGAACTCTTGGGGAGGGTATCAGACAGAAGCGGCACAGGAGAGAGTGTGTGTGAGAGAGAGAGAGAGAGAGAGAGAGAGAGAGTCAAGGGAGATCTATCTTACCCGAGCTGAAGCTTAACCGGAGCCTATGCTCGGTCCTCCTGCTGAGTTCCACACAATGAGAGCAATACTGAGCGTCTGCTACTGCTGACTGTGTGTGTGTGTGAGTGTGTGGGTGTGTGTGTGTGTGTGTGTGTTCGCACTCGCGTACGTGTGTGAGGAGAGAGAGCGAGAGAGCGGCAAAGAGACTGAATGAGGCAAACCCATGGGTCAGCACGTCAGTGAGTCTGACACGTTCTATAGATTCTCTCTCATCCACCGTCTCTCTAGCTTTCGCAGTCTTTCTGACACGCACACACACACGCCGCTAATCCTTGACGACTATGTTTGAGACCCCCTGCAGAAAGTACGAGTTGGCATGCAAGTCTTAAAAATGTTATTGGGACAAAGCACTTCACATGTGTTCTCCCTAGTTGTACTTGTGTGAGTTCTCTCGTGGTACATCTTGCATTGAAATTAGTAGCGTTAATTCGTTGAATAATAACAACAAATATTGCATTAATCATCTACTAACGCAGATTAATCACACTACTAATTTTGACCACAGATGAGCATTTAGCTGACAGCGGATGGTTATGTTAACGGTAGAACAGGTTGTGTTTGAGCAATAAACATAACTAAGGTGCCTAACGCAAGTTGCCGAGTTTTTTGCAAATTAGCGACCCCTCTGGCGAAAAGCGGAATGGAAGCCAGCGATGTGCATGCGTCCAGAGGGACGTTAGTTAGTGGTAGTTTTATTGTGCATTGCTTATCATGAATAGACCCTATCACATTTTCGTGACGAGTTCTTACCTTTTTAGAAAGAAGAAAGCAAACTGTTGGTCCCGTTTCATCCTCTTAGGTTTTTTGACCTACGCCAATATTAACGCTGCTCCAATATTGATCCACTTCCTCCTGCGATGCTTGTGCAACTTTAGTTTTGCCCTTTTTGTCACACTAGACAGTGTTATCCTTTCCTGCTTGGTATTCTGACCGTGGTCGGGGTACGCAGGATAGATTTTTCCCTCGGTCAGAGTCACCTCCGTGGACAACTCCCGTTGCATGTCGCCAAACTTTCGGCCTGATGGTCGAACAAAAGAAGCCACCGGGAGACGGAGGGTCGCACTGCAGTATTGGTTTATTATTATTTTAACACACTTTTATATCCCCTGTGGCACACCCTTCTCGTAGAACTACTCCCAAACACTTCCTAGGTCATTTGTTTCCATTTTAAATTATGTAAGTAATTAACTGAGCAGAAAAAGAGGAGGATGAGATTGTGCAGTGGATCAAGAAATGTTGAAAACGCCCTCATAACATTGAATGTCGAAAAAATTAACATAACAGGAGCTATTCAAATTTGGCGGGCAACATTTTTTGATAAAAAGCCTTATTAATTAAGCAATTAATCGTGATTAATAACAATTCTAAGATGTTATTAATCTGATTTTTTTTTTAATTATCGTTTGACAGCTCTAGTAAAAGCTTTTACCATAAGGCAATCGTGATATATGTGAGTCGCTAGTTTTGGCTAAAAATAAATCTGGTGGTCAAGATGTTCCATTTTGAGATCTCTCCAAATACTCTCCTTAATGTCTCATATTTTCCTTTCCCAGCAGCCCAAAAGTTGAATTTGTTGTTAAAATGTATGAAAATAAGTGATGACTCAACAATGTTGTTGTTGTTTTTGTTGTAACATGCTAGCGCTAGTGCACATAGCAACCAGTAAAATACGAAAGTACAGAAGACGCAAGATTAGAATGTCCATGTTTTGGGAGCCATCCTATCTCAGAGCATACGTTGCCATGTCGTCCGGTTTAGGCAGTAACATTGGCAAATGTTTGTTAATCCAATCAATTCCACTTATCAAACGTTTCAATGTGTACCGCTGCAAGGAGTGTTGAGCTAAACCTTACGCATACGTCTTGCTTTCACAAGTAACGTTAGAGGAAGCTCGGGGTGACATTAATCAATAACAAAAGAACATTTGGTGTAAACACAATAGAAACACGGCTGAGTCTGCTGGAAAGTTGATCCACCATGGGGCTCACGATCCAGTGACATCAATGAATACTATCTATAGAAAACTAAATATTGGGCAAATTCTACACCTAAAAAAATATTTTCAAAATGAAACACAATTCCAAATGCTATTGTAGCCATTGCCTGTTATTAAAGTGAATACCACAAAACATCTCTATGGCAAACATCAAGAAATACTTAATTTCGTAATTGAGTAAATTCTCATTCAATTGTTCCTTTCATTTCAGCTTTGTCTGGCCTATTAATTTTAATGGGTTAAATAGGTTAAGAAGAGACAATTATTTAAACAAGTTATCAGACGTTGGAGCTTGCATACATTTTGGTGTGATAGCATGTATTCATGTGACTTTTTCTGCACTATTACCACTTATGTGATTGTTATATTGTAAATGCAATAATATTTTAACATTCAAGGTATTCCATGAGTTAAACTCTTCATTGTCTAAATCATCATCTTGCTTTTATATTACTTTTTAATTTTTCACCCCATCCAATCCTTTGTCTTTCAAGCCACCAGGAGGCAGGAAAGGCTGCTTTTCCTACCCATAGTTTGGTTTAATTTACCCAATTTGGTTTTGTCATGTTCACTTACCTGTTCAATCTCATTCACTGTCACCATTTATGATCGGAAATTACAATCACATACACACGTGGACAAAATTGTTGCTACCCTTCTGTTAATGATAATAATAATAATAATAATAATAATAATCAATTTTAAAAATACATAGTAATAATTAATCCAAAAAAAAAAAGAATGTAATGAAAGTTAACCTTCCTCCCAAAAAAATCTGACGCTTTTCAATTGTGGTTCAACAGAATTATTTGATATGTTTATTATTGATATTTATATGATGCTGCCCCTATAATAGACTATTAATTTGACCATAGAGACATGCTCACCAAGGCATGTCCTCTAATAAGCATCACAGCTGTTTTCAAACATTTTCAGTCGGCCTATTTAACAAGTAGTCACTTTGCTGTTTGGCGACATGGTGTGTAGACATACTATACATGGACCAGATGAAGCAAAGGAAAAAGTTGCCTTAGGAGATTAAAAATAAAAATATAGACAAGCCTGTTAAAGGTAAAGGTTAAAAGGCCATCTCCAAGAAGAAATGTAAGTTACTCAGGCCTGTAACCAGGAGGAGGAATGATAACTAACTGAAGAGGTGGTTAATATGAATAGTAACAAAAGAGCCCAGAACAACCTTCAAAGAATCAAAAGATGAACTCTAAAGTCAAGGTACATCAGTGTCAGATTGCACTGTCCGTCATTGTTTGAGCCAAAGTGGACTTCATGCGAGACGACCAATGAGGACACAACTTTGAAAATAAATCATTAAGAAAAATGTCAAAACTGGCCAAATGCCAAATTGACAAGCCAAAAACCTTTTTAGAGAATACCCTATGGACAGATGAGACAAAACTGGAACTTCTTATCAAGGCACATCAATGTTCACAGACACAAAAAATGAAGCATACCAAGAAAATAACACTATTCCTACTGTGAAACATGCCGGAGGCTCGGTTATGTTCTGGGGCTGCTTCGCTCCATATGGCACAGGGTGTCTTGAATCTGTGCAGGGTACAATGAAATCGCAAGACTATCAAGGCATTCCAATGTGGTGCCAAGTGCCCAGTGTCAAAAAACTTTGTCTCAGCCGCAGGGTCCTGGGTCTTACACCACGATAAAAACACATATAAAAAAAAAACCAAGTGGCTAAGAGCAAAAAAATTTACTATTCTGAATTGGCCTTCTATGAGCCCTGAACGAAATCCTGTTGAACATTTATGGAAGGAGCAGAAACATGCCGACTGGAGAAAGCACACGCACCAGACCAATGATCAGCATTTCCATTAAATCAGCCGATTATATCCCTTGTAACATAGAAAGGAAAGACAAAAAGCTTTGGCGGCAAAGGTAAACAGTCATTACCAGACTGTGGGGGTTTACCGGTCATGTGTTTTGTTACGAGATGGCATTTGAGAAACAATTTATATATATACACACAGTACATTGCCAGGCACTTGCTCACAAACCACAAAGTGCAGATTGAGCTCTTCGTTTGTCCCGTTCCAAATATAACCAAATTGTATGTAGCTAAAATATTTATTTTTTTCAATAGTGGCTAGTGGCTCTCCTGCCACCTGCTTCGATCTACACACTATGTTTCATGTCTGCACCTGAATAAATATTGATAGGCTACATGCTTTTTTGCTCTTCGGTTTCAATCGACCATTCTAGCTGACGTCACTGCTTAGCTACTGCTCCACCTCTTGGAGGAGGACAAACCCCAACAGAAAAAATGGAGATAGCTTGATTTTCCCAGTCTGATCTGAGCGCATGTTGTCAATCCTGACTCCCGACTCCTGAGTGTCTCCATGTATAGCCCCTTGGCAGCTGAGCTGCTCAGTGATGCCTTTAGACCATTCAAGGAGAAGCTCAGGGGTGTATCCAGGAAGGACATGAGTCGTCCGACCATCCAGAAGCTGTCATATGTCATATGACCCCACATCATTTGCGGTATTGAGAAATGATGTCATGTTTGTCCTCTTACTGGCTGTCAAGCAGCCGAACGACTCATGTCCTTTCCTAAAGATGGTCCCCTTCGTTGCCAAGTTAGGCCAGCGTGACACCGAGCCACTTGACATCAGTGACTTTGTGAATGTCACCCTAATGCGCTAGGTGTCCATCCACGTCAGTGACAATAACGGCCAAACCAGGAGGACATCAGCCTCTTGAAGATGCGCAGTACGAAAAAGCAACAACAGCGCTTTAACGCACCAACTTTCCAGCAGTTGCAGTGGTCCAACTCAACTCACAGCTTTCTCCATTGCTTTTTACCATTTTTGAATGTTGTTGGGTATCCACAAAATTGACCTTAAACATAATGCACCGTGTGGCCCGAGATCTGCAATTCGCTTATTACTGCCTTAGCTTGGATGAACAGATGACCAGTGAGCTATCAACAAAATCTTGACAGTGTTCCCTCACTTTTCGCATGTTCGCCCCGAACACTTCGCACCAACGAAAAATACAAGATGAAAGTGGCAGTCACAGTTAAAAAATCAGGGCTCTCTGTACTCATCTGAGTATTGGTGGAGCATACATGATGTAGAAAAAGCTTTAACATTTTGAACTCCATAAAGCGCCTTCAACAAAATTTACTTTTTGCATGCAACTGTAGAATACTGAACTGCTGATGAAGTTTTTCTTTTTAATGTTAAAATGAACTATTTTAACCAGAAGTTACAAATGTCACAAATTAGAATCCACAATAACTGTACCACAAAGTAGCCAGCGAACAAATTATTACTATCGGCCGTAACTATACCAAAACATTCAACTAGTTGGCTTTCTTGCAAACGTCAGCCTACACCTCTCCAAATAGCGGTTATTATTATGCAACTTGTTTTGCCACAATCACACAAAATCCATCATTCAATTCAAATGCCTTCAGGAACAATTAGTAACTTCCCTGTGCTCAAATTCCACTGATGGCAATGAGGTTTGGCCCATAATCACATAGCCTATCCATCCATTTTCTTCCGCTTATCTGGGGTCGGGCCGTGGTGGCAGCAACTTCAGCAGGCCAACCCAGATTTCCCACCCCTCACATTCACTTTATCCAGCTCTTTCCAATCCCAAGACATTCCCAGGCCAGCCGGAAGACATAGTATCTCCAACATGTACCAGGTTGTCCCCAGGGCCTCCTCCCAGGATCAGAATTAGTATGGATGGGTTTAAAAATAATAATACAATATTTAAATCGAAAAATCAATATCAAACAAATTTTCCTTTTCAAGCCCGATATTGATTAATAAAACCATGAAACGATTATTTTAATATCTCTATTCCCCATAAATTCATAAGAAAATAGAAGTTTAAAGGCCGATTTTTGTGTGTCTATTTGACTGTTTTTCTTTAAATTGACTGTTTATGAATTTATAAGTATTTTCTTAAAATTATTAAAGACCGGATTTACACTTTAAGATAATTCAGAATATTTTTAATTTATAATGATTGAATTAGAATTATGAATTTTTTTTAAATATTTTCATCTCATTTTTGCGATTGAATGCTGTTATGGCTTAAACTGCTCAGTCCATGTCAATGTTTGTGCAACACTGAAGTGATCATAACGTGTTAATTCCATTAATAAACTAAATCATTTAACCAGTTACTGCCTCCGCAGAATTTAATTGGGAATTTAATGTTTGTGGAGTTTTTCTCATGTCCTTGATATTTAGGAAGAATTGACGTTCCATAATTAATCAATATCGGTTTTAATTTAATTAAGTGAACCGAATAGAATCAGGAAAAAAAAATCAAAATAGAATCAAACTGAACTCTTATGAATCGAAATCAAATTGATTGAGGAAATTAGAATCACTACCCAGCCCTACCTACTAATTAGGTCCCTGAGCCACCTGATCTGGCTCCTCGCAATTCAGGGGAGAAGCGGCTCTACTCTGAGCCCCTTCTGGATGACCGAGCTTCTCACCCCATCTCTAAGGCAACCATAAAAAATGAATGAGCTAGTGAACCGGACATTTCTTAAGATAGTAAAATAATCTCATGCAGAATTAACTGCTTATTTTCAGTTATTTTTCAAACATTTGATTCCATTAAAATATTGTGAGACTGGAAGTCTGTATGAGCATTTCACTACAGAATTCTAAAGAGCTGTTTGAGTTATTTCCTCCCTTTGCCAAATATGTTTTTACCTGATGAGAAATGAGAAATTGCTTCAGATGACAACAGCACCGTTTTAGGGAGTAACAAGGATAGAGCATTTATCACCCTTTGCGGCACAGCACAAATCCTTCACTTCCTCCTGACAGGTGTGTCTGTAGAGCCACTTCATAAACTTATATGTCCCATCCTGCATATTGCGATTGAATGCTCTTATGGCTTAAACTGCTCAGTCCATATAATGTGTCACAACCAGCAAAAATACTAGATGTGACTCATCATCTAAAAGTACAATCAGCGTTTTGTTTGCAGTATACCACAAGAGCTTTGAGGCGCTTGATTAGGAGCAGCTGCCTCATTCTGACATCTCTTACTTACTGCATGTCATAGGTACTGTAACTCATGGACTTCAAGCAGTAAGCAGGAGAGCAATATTGATAATTTGTGACCGTCTCTAGTACAAGGGTCCTCGTGTCAAAACAATCTAAATTGAGATTAAAAAAAAAAAATATATATATATATATATATATATATATATATATATGAATTCTACACTTAATTCCCTTTAAAATTGTATATAATACATGGGTATACCTCAAAATTTGACAAAGTTACAGCAAGTTTAATGTTGGCAGGTTGAAATCCCTTGTTTGAGAAAAACGGGTTTAAAGTTTTGGTCCTTGCATCTTTCAAATGTCCATAGAAACCAGCAGGGCCAGACTGGGACTCATTTTCAGCCCTGGAGTTTCAGGGCTCAGACCAGCTCTCTTTAGTTTGTTTCATGAACATAAACAATTTTACAATTATTAGTGTATCAATACGCTGACAAGATCACAATGGGTGTTCATTTGAACAAGCATGTGAACATAAAGTGGACAAAAGGACAAAAATTAACCAATAGTCAAATGTACATTAACTGGGATAATACATTTTCCACTAACAAGGCACATTTACCAAACACAGTTAAACCAGCAAGATTAAAGCAGCTAACACCATACTTCCTGTTAGTGCTCTTATTTTGAAACCTATTCTCACCACAGTCACTTCTGGTGCACTACTGAGCTGACTGACACTAACTTGAAGACAGCAACAGTCATTGTAGGAGACGTTCCTATCAGCAGCTTTGCTGCCCTCATTAGTAACACTTGTCACTGTGTTACACCTCTTTAAAGTATTTTTGTACAGACAAGGTTTAGTATAGTTACGTTGTTAATGTTTCTGTTCGTGGATTAAAGTTTTTCTACTTTTGGTGTTAAATCATTGTGACTTGGTGACACCCTTAGTAACAAAAGCACGCAGTCTGTGCTATCTATAATACAATGGGCCGGCCTCCTGTGGAACCTTGATAGAGCAGTTGTATGATGATGAGAAAGTCATAATAATGCAATTGCTCTTGATATACTGGTTATTTACCGCGGAAAATTCAGGTCTTAAAGGTTTGTGACCTGGCTAAGTCTACCAAAAGCACTGTATGATTTTGAAATGAACCCACGGCCCAAAATAAATGGCGGCCCACCAGGAATTGTCCCGATCCGCCAGATGGCCCAGTCCGGGCCTGGCAACCAGTACCTTAGGTAGGTAAAATTTTCAGGAATTGTTAAAATGTAATTGCAAAGTCAATTCCAATAACAAATAAGGCCATCATCCGAGATTTGAACCCTTTAAAAATTTAGGAAGTTTGACCTCTCAACAGATGAAATCAGACTCAACTTTGAAGACAGTCGATTGTTTTTATACCCAGATTGGGTTATTTTTTTATCCACATGTTTTTTGAGAGAATTGCTGCTTCAATGGTGGGCACAGATGTTGCAATAAAATCCACAAATACCATCTGTTTTATAGATTACAATATACTGTATACATCCTGCTGGGTCAAAAGCAACCCAAACAGGGTGAAATAGCTAACCCAGCACTGGGTCAGAAAGGGACTGAGCTAATGCTGGGTTATTAATATCCAGAAGAATGGGTTGAGTATTCGATCCAGCAAGTTGGGTCAACATTTTGATCCAATAATGGGTCAAAACTAGTCATACTGATGAAAAGCTGACAAGAATAGCAGGTTATCAGAATGCCTGGGTACTGATTCTATCAGCATAATTTCTAAGAAGAAGAAAATGCAGAAGAAAAAACTCTTTCTTGTCACAGCAAGTCACTCGCATGGTATGTGTAAATAACCAGAATTGATTTGGTTTCATGATGAAATCTTTATGGAAAATTGTGATGTCCGGTTTTAAGCAATACACTTTTGTTTTTAGGGTGACTTCCTGTTTATGGCAGTTTTCACATAATGTAGCTTGGTAGAGTAATTACGACAAAGGGTTTAATACGGAGCCTCAGTAGATTTTCAGGTTTTATCCTGGCCGAAGGAGAAAATGGTGAGTTTTGTGTGATAATTGATATATATGAGTATTTGTGTTTGTAAATGTTTAATGCATAATGTGAATGGTGTTTTCTAATTAATCATTAAACATTAAACATTTTGATGTTTCTCACCTTTTACGGTGATTAGGCCAAGGCGGATTACAAGGCTAATATAGAAAATGTATAAACACTGCTCTAAAATAAAGGCCAAAAATTATTAGTTAAAGTCTCATCCTTGTTCGGAGGGCATGCTGCAGTACATAGCAGATGTCTGCCTCAGTCCAAATCGCTTCGTGAGCAAATGGTGATGGCGAAAAAAGGCAGGAAATTCTGTTTTTGAAATGAGAGGCCCCGGTGCAAAAACATTTTTGGGGCCCCCACTCCCCACAATTTTTTTTCTCATCCACCGCCTCAATCACTCACACGCACACATACACACACACAGACCCACACACGAGCTACCTTTTTTTTTTTCCAACTCATCATCGAGTTGATCATTTGCACCTCCCTCAGCATGATTGACCCAATCCTATTTACAAAATATAACGGTGGCCGTTTTTTCCCGTGTTTGTTTTGCTTTCTTTCTTTCTTTCTTTTTGCGCCGTCTGGCCCCCTGTGCGACACACCGGCTGCACCGTCGATATTTACGCCGCTAAATAAAATCTACTTCTTAGCTACTGATTAGTGCGAAGGGCTCCCAGTTTGATACACACCTCTGAAATAATAAATTAGTTCAAGATACCTTTAACTGCACTGTTATTTTATTAGAATTAATAATAATAATCAAATATATTGAAGACATTGCTCTTAGTATAATGATTGTTCACAGCAATTAGTAAAAAGATAATGATCTATATACAACACTTTATTTCTATAACTCTCTGCCAGTTTTCATATTTTTAAAAGATCACTTGTACAACACTCCCAACAAATTACAATGTCCCATCAGTGGTGAGCTATTTTTAGAGTGGTACCGCAGACTACACGTGGGTCTTTGGGGACTACCTGATGCCAACAGGGAACCATGTTGATGACTCCCTGGTTTAGAGGAACTAAACATGCGACTTTAAGGATAACTTACACAACACCATCTTTCATCTTTCAGTCATTGTGCAACGGCAAGCGGGTAATTTATAATATATGTAATGTGTATGTCATATTGTGTTTCTAGGTCACGTAAACGCGAACAACTAAATATTAAAGTTATTAAACTCAGTTCAGTGGCCTGTTTTTCAATGTTGCATTCTTGATCTGAGCCAAAAATTGAAATGTGGAAAACTTCGCATTTTTGTCGTTGTTGTTTTTGTGTGTGCTAGATTTAAAAACAATAGTCACTTTTAATTTTTCAGTTACCAATTGAAAATGGAAAAAAATTATAAAATGTGGTGTTATACACTTAGCTTCGTGACCCAAATAATGTTGGTTAAGTCGGTCAATCAGGTTCTCATACATTTCAAAGTTGTTTAAAGGCAAGCATACACATTTTAAAGTTGCTTTGTCAAAATCAGCCAGTCTTTCCAAACATAAAGGAGTCCCATATTACTGATGTAATGGATTTTTCAAACTGTGCTTAGCTCTTTTTTTGGTGGGTCTTTATAAAAGCTTAGTCATACAGATTTATTGTATTTTAACTTTTAAAGTGTATTCATATATGATCATTGGTTAGAAAGGCTGCATTGCTGCAAGATGCCTTCATTAAAGTATATTGCTTTTTGAGCTAGTACAGTATCATGGGCAGACCTTCTAATTATATTTTCCCAAATTCTCTAGTGAGCATAATTTCCTCCAAGTTCCTAAAGCCTTGGAGTTCCCTTCAAATCTTTCAGGCCCCCTACATTGGCCAGCATGGCAGGTTGAGTACCAGCAACGGAATAAATCTGTCCCATCCATCAAATATTGATTTCATAGCCAACATTAAGGGGAAGTCTTGAATTATAAGAAGGCTGCCACATTGATCTGTGACCAAGCATCTTTGAGGTCTCGTACTTTCTTCTCTTTAGTTTAGTCTTGGGAGAAAGCTACAAAGCTATTGTAGGTTGGTATAAATCACCAATAATCGCGCTGCATTTTTGAATGGCTGCTCGTCATCTCTGTTTTTCACATACAAAGCAATCAACCTTTGGTACCATGCTTTAATATTTTTATTGAACCCAATACCACGAGACAATAGATCCGTCCATAAATGCATTCCCTGTGGCACTCAGCTAAAGCTCTGTTAATTGCTATTAAGGACAAGGAGTCTGTCTGAGCCATTCAATAATCTGAACAGCTGTTTGCTTACCAAAGAGCTCTGAGTTTGAACCTAGTCTTACTTGGTAATATCTGTGTGTTCCATTGCGTTAATGATTTGATAAGAACGTGTAAGCAGAACTAACTGAAAATCGTGATGTCTTAATGGGGTAGCACATTGTGTTTGTCATTTACATTTATTGCAATTTCATTAACATTGTGCACATAATTAATAAATAACAACTACTACGGCGAAATAAATAATATATGCAAAATTTACAAAATGGCTCAAGATGCCTCTGAAAAGAAGCACCCTTTTTTCAGTGAAGGGTGAGGTTGTAATGATATAATGACACTGAGGGAGCTTTTAATGTTACTATCTAAAGGGCATTCTCATTCACTCCCAGCCATTTTCACTGAAGCAACCCCCTTCGCTCCCAGGTGTTTTACTGCATTTTGACTGATTTTGGACCACAGAATATTATGTTTCATTGCTATAATAACATGGAACCTACCAAAACAAAGATTAGAGTCTCTTCTTTCATCAGGAAAAAAATATATATGTATCTTTCCGTTTTGCAGCAATCAGCAGAATATAGCTAAGTTTCATCAATATTCAAAAACCTTTTGAAACCTCTGGGTCTTTTACTTGTTGCAACATGGCCCTGGTTGATCTCTTATATTCTGCTGCTACCTGCTGACCGTTTTTTGGGGGGTAATAACTACCATTGCTTTAAGCGACCTCTTCAGGTCAGAGGCTGCATCAAAGCTCTAGCATAAAAAAACGTATTAAACGTATAAAATAAGTTTTGGGGACATTGGCAATATTTAAAATATAATGTTTTTATATGTTTTTGGGAGTAAATGAGTTATTTAAGAGACTGCAGCAGAGTTTCCCAACCTTTAGTGAGCCAAGACAGAGAAAAGCCTCACGGCATGCGAAACAACAACAATACTCTAATAATGATGATCTCGTCTCAATTTACTCACAAGTTTGTGAAGCATTCAATTGTTCTACCTTTCACTATACAACACTTGTCAAGGTAAATCAATAAAAACTATAGACCTATCTGTAATTAATAAATAATAATTGTCTGACAAATGAAGTGAAATTGGATATTTCCCACGGCACCCTTGTTGGGAATCACTGGACTAGACAAAAGCAGAGATCTTCAATAACAATTCAGAGGGGACCGGTTGCAAGGGATTTCTCAGGCCAAAGGTCCACTTCAACCTGTAAAACAAAACAAAAAATTAACAGCTCAATATTTTCGATTTTGCGGAGGTGAGAGTGTTTTTCCCTCATAGGAACTCACATTATGTCAATAAACTCCCAAATACTGTGCCGATTTTACGTTTTCACAGGTTGAAGTGGACAAGAGTAAGGAATGTGCAGAATGAATTTTGGTGATGATTGATCGCCATATTCATGCACGACAACAACAGAACGTGACAAACAAGCCAAGCAACAATATTACAATGCTTGCCTCCTTCCATTCGGTCCACCACAACCCACCATTTAAAAATGGTTGGATGTATGGAAGACCAAAAATGCCCAAATAAAAAATAATATAAAATATATAATATATATATAATATAAATATAAATAAATATATAAATAAAATTAAATCTAAACCAATCAATAAAAAAGGTATGCTGCAGACGCTCTGTCAGGACAAAATGTTATCCAAATGAGGGGAAGGTCCTAAGCGCGTCTTGGGTTGGACTCCGCTCGTTGCAAACTGCCTTGCAATGGTTTGTCTTGTCCACTTTCCCCACAACTTGTTGTCGAGGAACTCAAGTCGCAAGTTGTCGTTTTTATTTCCATTTGTATTTTATTTTTTTATTATATTTTTAGATCCCTTTTTATTTTCACTTTTATTCATTTATGTATTTATTTTTAATTTTGGAAGTTTTGGTCCTCCATATGGATGAGAGTTGAGCAACTCAGTAATATGTAGACCGTCACTGTTGCATGGAGGCAGCTGACTTCAAATTACGTGTCCCACAATACAGTAGCAGCCCATAAAAGCTTAATGCTTTAAATATAGTGGTTCAATGACACAGCTCTCAAAGGATAAAACACAACCTACAGCATTTGAACCTCAGCTCAGCCTTTCATCACGTTCACACTAAAGCCCCTCCTGAGCCACTTCACTCTAATAACTCCCACATCCCATGGCTATTTGTGTGGAATATGCTTGATAGTTGTGTGCTCGCGTGTGTACCTGAGAGAGTTGATGTAAACAGTGTAGGTAATGTACTGTAGATTACCTTTAAGAACCACTTTATGACGGTTAAAAAAAATGTATCCCGTGGGTTGTGGTGGATGGCGGGGGTAGATAGGGGGCGGGGGGTTGTGGGGAGAGCGGGGGTTGTGGGGAGAGCGGGGGCTGTGGGCCGGTGGGGTGCCTGGCGGGCCTGCCGTGGCCCGTCCTGCTGCGTTGGGTTGGAGGCGCGGGCCGTGTTGGAGTGAGGGGCGCTCCTGGCTCCTGGGTTTGCTCTGCGGCCGGTGGCCCTTGCGGGGCCCGGGGGTTGTCCCTTGGCGCTGCCGTGGCCTGGGAGGCCCTGAGGTGTTGTGCTTGCTCTGTCCTGGCCGGGGTGGACGGCTCCCCTCTTTGGTGGAGGTTTTCATGCATGCCAGATCCACCACACCAGCATCCATCGAAATTCAAACACAATCTGCTTCCTCCTCTGGTCGTTGAATCGGTGGAAGCTGATGTCTGTGGATCTTACTCTGCTTCATCTATCCTTCCTTCCTTTCCTCAGTCTCTCCTTTGGTCTCTTGAGGTGTCCCTAATTTGTTGGAATTTAGATGTTTCTGGGGTTGGTGAAAGACTCTGGTTGGTAACCCGGTGGGTAGTAGGTAATGTCTGGTCGGTGCTGTATTTCACTTTCCTTTCTTTTCTTTGATCCTTCCTCGGGTCTCCTGACAACCTCACGACTCTAGCTGGATTCTGAAGTATTCGGTTTAGGTGAACGGTATGGGATTTGTAATAGGTTTTAGGTGAACTAATGAGTACACACTCACACACACGCACACATGCACACACACACGCACATACTCACCCACACAATTTTAAAAAGAAAGAAAAAAATAACCAAATCTTGACCCTCAAAAGCACTAGTGGTCCCCATAATATAGTAAAAACCCAGAAAATAGTCCACATGAGGTAACACATACAAGAACACATGCATATGCACCCACTCTTCTTTGTATCCTAGCTTCGTGTAATACACTGGCCAGTAGAGATGATAAACTGTGAGACACACATGCTTGCCACCACATATGTCAGTGGCTGTAGCTATGGAATTTAGAGGTGAAGTTTGCTTGGTTGATGGATAGCAGCTATGATGCTATTTGTGTTTGAGTGCATGCATGCGTATGCTTTTGTGCGCGTGTGTGTGTGCGTGTATCTGTCCGTGTGTGCCCACGTGTGTGTCAGCTCTATAACTCGTGGGGTCTTAGGGATATTCCTAAAGTGAGGTAATGTATAGTCAAGTCAAGGGGGCGGCCAATCTGAAAAGTGCTGAGGTTCACAGAGTGGTGCAGGTTTGAGAGAGCCGTATACCGCCATAAGAAGCAGGTGACATGAGTGATGGACTGAAAAGATCAAGACTGTAGTCTCGCTCTCGCTTTTTGTAATCAAGCTGCTTATCTTACAATGTGCCATTGAGTTGGCCTCTTCTGTTGAACTCGCCACAATACAATGAAGAAACAATACCCTTGTGTTCTCCCATCATCTCTGTATTGGTCTGGTGGTTAGTGCAACAAGGATGGTAAAGCAATGTAAACTAGACAAACACTGAATGCTCAGATTTGAATCTGTGCGGAATGCTTATGAAGTACTTTGAATGATAATTTATGTGAAAATTACAAATTATTAATTGTAGTGTGAATGATAAATCACAAAAGGAAAAATTTAGCTGCATTCGCTCTAAGGAGCTTCAAGTGGGAATTGTACCCTAATGTTCCACATGCCAGTCATTTGCTTTAACCACGGTACTACTGCAGATATGGAAGTGCCTTTGACATTGTATGTAATTGTATTGAGTAATCGAGTGTAATACAACTGCAAAGATGGATTAATATAGTAACAAAGTTTATGTCAAATGACATTAAATGAAATGGGACATTTAGTAAAATGAATGTGAAATTATTCGACAATGACTTTTTCAGAAATTGAAGTTGAAAAAAACAACTGTGTTACAGCCTAGATCTGAACCTACACACCGGCATGCCTGTGCAGCGCTTGCGCTACGGATAGTTAAGCTTAACTGAATTTAGAATAAAATCATAATAATCATTTCCACTGAAAATAACATTTATATTTTTTATGCATATCTTAAAAAAAATAACAGGCAGTTTTTGCTAGAACTTTCTAAAATAGAATGACAAATATGCCTAAAATGACTTGTTTTGATTTGCATCGACTTTCATATCAGATAAAAACAACTACCATAGTCATTTAATGCTTTTGATTTCTTATTAAACTGAATTTAGAATATGCCAAACATTTGAACAATTTAAGTGATATTTACTTACGTTTGGGTTGGGATCGAAAACAAGTCTCCAAAAGACGAGCTGCCTCTCGCGAGACGTTCATCACGATGGTTCGGGCGTGCCAACTATCTGCGGCTGGCCGCGGTGTGCCAGGTGTATGTTTTACCAGTGAGCTGAGTGACTTGTTCAAGGTCATGGCTAATGGCGTATTTATATTGAAAATGGTCATCTGCTGCTGAAAGATATCACATTAATTTAATAATTTCTGTGAAATTATAACGCATTTCCTGATATGATAGTCAGTTGGTATATATGTGTCTCACTTAGCATAATAGCCATGGATATATTTGCAACCGACCTCCTGGTTACTGGACAGTGCACTTTACCAACTGCGCCACCGAGCAGTACCAGACACCTGGTAATGATGATCAGTTGTATGTATGGAAGTGGGCGTGGAAAGCTGTACTTACAAAAATTTCAGACTGTCACATTGAAAATGAATATATTCCCAGGAAGGCGTGAATTTTTGAAGCGGTGTAAGTAGGGTGTAATATGTGGGAGTTATTGCACGGCAAAATAAGTGTGTAGAATAAAAAGTGCCTGAAATAATAAAGCTTAGAAACAACACTAGACTAAGTGCAATTTCTGTAGAAATTGCGTGGGAATGCTGAAAGCTGAATGTTAAGCTCAATGCTTATGAAGGAAATTGAAAGACAAATTATGTGAAAATTACAAATAATTAATTATTAACTCTTTGACCGCCAAAAACGTTTAATAACGTTTAGTAAAATCCAAATGAGTGCCGCCAAAGACGTTAAAAGACGTTCAACTATGTTTTTTTTGTTTGTTTTTTGGAAATGGGTGGAGGAAAGCCTTGGCAAGATGTGCTGAAAGTATCAAGCAGATCGAGTTAGTATAATGACTATTTTTGGACACTAGATGGCAGCGATTACTCTCTTTGGACAAGATCGGGTAGGAGTCAGTAGAAGACGTGAGGCGGAGCTAGAGTGTTGAGGGGAGAATGGCTGAGGAAGCGAAAATGGCGACCGGTTGCAAGCAGCTCACGCTTGAGCATTTTTTTCAAAGACGAAAAGCATCGACCAATGTTAAAGAGCACATTGATGATGATGATGGTGACCCCGAGGTTGACGCCGAAGTTGGAAGCGTTGACGCGGCGGCTTCGATCACGTCGTAAAGCCTCACCGGCTAGCGATGCTAACGGCGGAAAACGTGATGCACAACCGAGCACTTCTGTACAGGCGGACGTTCAATCGGACGCATATTCATCGGAGGAGTGGGTACAGTCTGATCACGGAGAAGACACTGGTTCTGGACTACGATGCCACCATGAATGGAGTGGATAAGATGGATCAGAACATCTCTTACCACCCGGTATAGGAACTGAAGGACATGAGGAAGCCAGACGTAACACCAGGTCACCGTATAATGATCCTGAGAGTAGACTTGATGACAACATGGCCAAACACACACTGCAGTATATACCTGCTACTCCCCGGAAAAAAAGGCCGGCAAGAAAGTGCACGCGAAGGGGCAATCGCAGTGAAACTAATCTGTGGTGCAAATCCTGCTG
The DNA here is from genome assembly GCF_054856555.1 of Leptonotus elevatus. Taxonomy (NCBI): domain Eukaryota; kingdom Metazoa; phylum Chordata; class Actinopteri; order Syngnathiformes; family Syngnathidae; genus Leptonotus; species Leptonotus elevatus. Next base: position 4,390,168 of record NC_141247.1, read on the forward strand.
CGTCCCCTTGCACGCAGGGGAGTTTTACACAATATACCTCACAAAAAGAAAAACTGTGTAGTTGAAACATCCACACAATTGTAAATAGTACCACAGTTGCACACATTTGTAAATAGTTTGCCAAATTGTTTTGTCAAATTGTTACACTGTTGAATGTAAATAAACTTATTTTGCTATCAAAAAACACTTTTTCATTGTTGGTGGTAGTGTTTTACAGAAGTAAAGCACTGTTTAGGTGTTTGTGGCATCATTCATGGGAAAAAAAAGGTATCAAATTCAGTGCATGAAATAATATCGTTTCACAAAAAAGCTTGATTTCTCCATATTTTGGTCCAAAACAGAGCATTTGGGTGAAACTAACCTATTTTCTATTGTTGATTACTGAAAAACGGAATAAGGTAGAAACAAACCTTTTTTTCTGATGAAAGATGAGAGTTCAATCTTTCATTTGGTAGTATCTGTGTTTCCATAGTCCAAACACAAAAAATTTTGTGGACCTTGAAAGATCAGTCAAAATGCTTAAATCAGCTGGCACCCACATATCCTCTTTTCTGAAAATGCTTGGCAGTCAAAGAGTTAATTACTAGTAATAGTAGTAGTAGTAGTAGTAGTAGTAGTAGTAGTAGTAGTAGTAGTAGTACAACTAGTAATATTAAGTAGTAATTTGTACTTGAATGATAAATGAATAAAAAGAAAACAAACTGCAATATGGTGAAAGTGGGATTCGAACCGTCGCCTCCTGTTTACTGCACTATCCACTGACCCACAGGGGACTTGTCATCATTGAAGTCTTGTGAAATATAATTGAGGGATGTCTTGCTGTACGCCAGAGTGGATGTGTCATTAAACATTAAATTGAGTGCATTAAATATAACGTGTGTTAAACTATTGATAATGAAAGATAAATTGTGTGGTAAATTACAAATGATCAATTGTAGATAAATTATAAATGGAAAATGGGAAGCTGAACTACAACCAGTTCTTTCAGAGGGGAGTTTCAAACCCTCACCTCCTATTTACTGTTCCATGCACTGCTGCACTATGCACTGACCCACAGGGGACATGCTTGCTGTATGCCAGAGTGAATGTGTTATTGAACATTAAATTGAATGCATTAAATATAACGTGTTAATCGAATGTTAATGAAAGATAAATAGTGTGAAAATTACAAATGATCAATTGTATATGATTTATGAATGAAAAAAAGAAAAGTTGAACTGCAACCAGTCTAAGGTGGGATTCGAACCACCGAATGTACTAAAATGTGGTCCAAACGGGGTTCGAACCCAGGTTCTCAGTGGTGGGAGGCAATTGTTCTTCGGACTGAGCTAAGTGAAATCTTGTAGCTTATGGCTCAAAGGCATCTTCTTCTTTTCCTTTCTGCTTTTCCCTTCAGGGGTCGCCAGAGCGAATCAGTTGCCTCCATCTAAGCCTGCCTCTGCATCCTCATCACACATCACACCTAACACTTTTCTCCACCCGTTCCAGCCTGCCTGCACACACTTCATCACTTCTTTTCCACACTCCATTGCTCTGGACTGTTGACCCTAAATACTTAAACTCCTCCACCTTCTTGGTCTTTTCTCCCTGTAATCTTACTCTTCCACTTGGGTCCCTCCCATTCACACACAGATACTCCATCTTGCTACAACTAACCTTCATTCCCCTCCTTTCCAGGGCAAACCTCCACGCCTCTAAATTCTCTTCCACGTGTTCCCTGCTCTCACTACAGATCACAATGTCATCTGCAAACATCATAGTCCATGGAGATTCCTGTCTAACCTCTTTTGTCATCCTGTCCATTGCCATAGCAAACAAGAAGGGGCTCAGAACTGATCCCTGATGTAGTCCCACCTCCACTTTGAACTCCTCCGTCACACCTACAGCACACCTCACCACTGTCTTACAGTCCTCAAACATGTCTTGCACCACTTGAACATACTTCTCTGCTACTCCAGACTTCCTCATACAAAACCTCAGTTCATCTCTGGGCATCCTGTCGTAAGCTTTCTCCAGATCTACAAAGACACAATGCAGCTCCTTCTGACCTTCTCTGTACTTCTCTATCAGCATCATCAAAGCAAATACTGCATCTGTGGTACTCTTCTTTTTTTGGGGGGCATGAAACTATACTGCTGCTCACAAATGTCCACCTCTGCCCCCAGTCTAGCTTCAACTACTGTTTCCCATAGCTTCATTGTGTGGCTCATTAGCTTTATTCTTCTGTAGTTGCAACAACTCTGCGCGTCTCCCTTTTTCTTAAAAATGGGCACCAGCACACTTCTCCTCCATTCCTCAGGCATCTTGTCACTATCTAAGATCCTGTTGAACAACCCAGTCAGAAATTCTACTGCTACCTCTCCCAGACACTTTCATACCTCCACAGGTATATCATCAGGACCAAATGCCTTTCCACACTTCATCTTCTTCAATTCCCTTCTCAATTCATCCTTACTAATCTTTGCTACTTCCTGGTCCATAACAGTCACCTCTTCTACTCTTTGTTCGCTCTAATTTTCCTCATTCATCAACTCTTCAAAGTACTCTTTCCATCTTCCCATCACACTACTGGCATCTGTCAACACACTTCCATCCCTATCCGTTATTACCCTAACCTGTTGCACATCCTTCCCATCTCTGTCTCTTTGCCTTGCCAACCTGTATAGATCAGTCTCTTCCACTATCCAACCCAGCATATAAGTCATTGTAAGCCCCTTGTTTGGCCTTTGCCACTTCTACTTTCACCCTACGCTGCATGTCCCTGTACTCCTGTCTACTTTCTTCAGTCCTCTCAGAGTCCCACTTCTTCTTAGCTAACCTATTTCTCTGGATGGATCAACTTCTGCACCTCATTGCACCACCAAGTCTTCTTATCTCCATTCCTTCCAGATGACACACCAAGGACTGTCCTACCTGTCTTCCTGATCACATTTGCTGTAGTTGTCCAGTCATTTGGAAAAACCTCCTGATCACCCAGAGCCTGTCTCAACTCCTTCCTAAAAGTCATACAACACTCTTCCTTTTTCAGCTTCCACCATTCCGTCCTCTGCTCTGCCTTTGCCGTCTTTGTCTTCCTACACACTATCATCCTATGCTGTCTGGCAACACTCTCACCTACCGCTACTTTGCAGTGGCTGATCTCCCTCAGATTTCACCGTCTACACAAGATGTAGTCTACCTGTGCACTCCTACCTCCACTCTTGTAGGTCACCCAATGTTCCTGCCTCTTCTGGAAAAAAGTATTCACAACAGCTATTACATTATTTTTGCCAAGTCAACCACCATCTGTATTGCGTTCCTCCTGGATACCAAACTTGCCCATCACCTCCTCATCACCTCTGTTTCCTGCAACAACGTTTCCATTGAAGTCTGCACCAATGACAACTCTCTCACTTCTAGGGATGCTCTGCATCATTTCATCAAGGTCCAACCAAAAGTTTTTCTTCTCCTCCAGCTCACATTCTACCTGTGGCGCATACCCACTAACAACATTGATCATCACACCTACGATTCCTAGATTCAGGCTTATCACTCTTTTTACCTCCAGGACGTTCCTAACAAACTCCTCCTTCACGATAACTTCTACTCCATTTCTCTTCCTATCTACACCACGCTGGAATCACTTTAACTCTGCTCCTAAACTTCTAGCTTTGCACCCTTTCCACTTGGTCTCCTGAACACACAATATGTCCACCTTCCTCCTCTGCATCATGTCAGCCAGCTCTCTACCTTTTCCTGTCACAGTTCCAACATTCAAAGTCCCTACTCTCAGTCCTAGACTTTTGATGTTCCTCTTCTCTTTCTTCCTACAAAAACACCTTCCCTCCTCTCCTTCTTCGACCAACAGTAGTCCAGTTTCCACCGGCATCCTGTAGGTCAACAGCACCGATGGCGGTCGTTGTTAACCCGGGCCTTGACCGATCCTGTATGGAAGTCATATATTTGATTCACATGTTTGATTTGGCAAAGGTTTTTACGTCAGATGCCCTTCCTGACACAACCCTCTGTATTTATCCTGGTCTTGGGACCGGCACAATAAGACACTGGTTTGTGCCCCCTTGCATGGCTCAAAGGCATATTTATATTAAAAGTTTTTGTACAAAGCTGAAAGGGGACACGTGTTTAATAATTTCAGTGAAATTATAATGCATTTCCTGACATGATAGTCAGTTGATATACATTTATATCCCTTAACATACTTGGCATGGATATATTTGCAATGTACAGTCGGAGAGAGAGCTGGTAATGATGATCAGTTGTGGGCATGGAAAGTGGAACTTAGAAAAATAGTCTCAAGTCCTTTCGAGTCATTTTTAACAACATCATAGATGATATTATTTGGGGTGGGCATCAAAGTAGGAGTCAGGGAGTGAACCCAGAGTGGTGCAACAATAGCAACAATAATTACCCGATAAACAACTGACATTAGCTTACTTACCGTTCTTTGTGCAACTTCAGATGTTGAACGAAGTATGAAGTTGTTGCCTCTCCGTCAGTGATCTAATCTTGGACATAGTGCAATTCATTTATTGTTGACCACCTCGTAAGTTTTTGGACCCGAACAACTAGTGGTGCAATGGATCACAAAAGTCACGGATCGAATTGTTTAAAAATAAAATAAAATAAAAATCAGATAAATGTAATTTTGTCTTTATTTATTTTATAAAATGTTTTTGCCCATTACATTTTAAATATATATATATAAACTCAAAATGTCTAATATAACCATTAGGATTTAGGAACAGAACTTTAAGTGCAATATAAGGCAAGATACAAAATTATTTTAGACCTATTCCATATATATATATATATATATATATATATATATATATAAAGCTAGTGTTTTATAAAATAATTATAAATGAAGGCAAAGTTCTATTTATTTATAATCATGAAAAATACATCTAAGTGCAATTTTAGGCGCATTCCCTTCATTTAAACAGGGAGAGTGGATTATAAAGTAGCATAGGTCCACAATATTGAAAACAATAAGAAAAGAAAGCGAGCCACCAAGCAAAAGCTGTCAAACTACTGTTGCCAGCCAGGCAACCGATGCTAACGCTAACAGCTAGCTACAAGCCACGAATGCCGGGGACTTGTACCGTATCATACAATGACGGCGTAATTAACTTGCAGTTTCTTTGCGTCCTAAATTAGCTATTTAATATACTTTCGGGGTGGCATTATGATAATGGTGGTTGAAAATATGTATTTTTTTTTTTTTTTTTTTTACGTTAATAATGCAAGCCAAAATGGGAAAGGGAAGTAGTCAAGCTGCCATTCATGCCACCATGCAGGCAGACTACAAGGTCAAATCCGCCAAGGCTGTTGCATTGGTCAGCTTTATTTTGAAGTTTGCTTTAGCGTAGGCGGTGTGTGTTTGCGGCTTCCCTGACTTGTCTGAATGACGGCGCTGTGTCAGCCCAGCTCACACGAGACGAAACTTAATCGTTAACATACATTTTAATTTTTTTGTTTTGGTAGAAGAAGCACGTATTTTAAAGTCAAAGGGCTCAAGTACAAGTGAAGTTACAAGTCATTGTTGTTAAAGTCCAAGTCGAGTTACAAGTCTTTTAACATTTTGTCAAGTTGAGTCTAAAGTCGTCAAATTCATGACTCGAGTCACATGACTCAAATCCACACCTCTGGGTACTTCCTCATCGGAGGGCAGCGTCCCAGTACCACCACCCAATTCTCTGGCGGTTCAGCAAGCCCCCCTTATACACAGCAACGCGAGGAGTTCACAGAAAAGTCTGATGACTGCATGATTGTACCGGCTTTGCAGTGCAAGGGATCGGTTTGCGGTTAAAAAGTTTGCGCTATTTATAAAATGACTATATTTGCCATACTCTATTGTATTACCACAACCACAGATGTGACATTCACTCAGAACACGCTGGAGAGGCTATGTATCTCGTCTGGCCTGGGAACGCCTTTTGATCCCCCCAGGGGAAATTGACAAAGTCTGGGCTTCCCTGCTAAAGCGACCCGACCTCAAATAAACGGTGGAAAATTGATGGATTGTATGTTAAAATTTGAAATGGCAGAATATCAAAAAGAAGAAAATGACCTCTCCAGGTCACTTTTGACCTACCTGTAGATTTAAAGGCACTCAAGTAAATTTTTGACAAATTACTTTCTTTTCTTTCTTGAGAAGTTACTTTTTTTCTTGAGGTTACTTTATTTTCTATTCTACGTGTATTGCATGACAGGAAATACCTAATCCTCCTCAGATTTGAGTTACATGGTTTCTATACGATCAATACAACATTTTTATTTCCGCATATTGAGTCACTGATGGGATCTAAGAATATCTGATTACATGTAAGAATTGGAGTCACATGCGTTAGATGTGTACAGTAAATGTTTTTTTCCCCCTCATTTAAAGGGCAAATACTGCTTTATCAGCAGAGATGTTCAGGAGGTAAAATAATTTGTGTTTGTATTGAGGCTTTTGTATACCAACCTTTCCATTTATTTTTATACTCATCGGAAATAAATTCAATAAGGCTGTTTTACATCCAAATTAAATCAATTAGTCTGTCTCTTGAATATAATTAGCAGAGCAGTGAATTTTTCTTCTAAATTTGATGAATTTATTTTGCCAGTAATGGTCTGTTCTCACGAGCTTGTTTTTGTTGTAACTAAAAAACATTTACAAAAAAAATATGAAATCAATGCACAACCACATCCAAATCCATTTGACCTGGGTGGAAGAAAAAAAATCTAATAATGCAAATTTTTTAATCCCGACCACCCCTTGTGCTTAGGCAACATAATCGAAACAGATATTAAAAAGTGAGAGGTGCACAATCTTCCTTGTAAGTGTCCACTCATATAGTTGCTTTGTGCAGTGTCGACTCACGCAATCTGTGTTCCATTCATTGTTTGTCCAGCCATTTATTGATTCATTAATTTTGCACAAACAGAACATCTAGAAATTAGTGACAAAGCAGGAAAATTTATTTTTTTAAATAGTTATGTCTCAAGCAAGCAAAGTTTGAAGCGAGGATGAGTCTGGAGCAACATGCGTTTGGGTACGGGAAAAAGAGGGATGAACGTGCCGAGGCATACTGTGTCTGCATTTATGGTGTATTAAAAATTGCTCCTTTGGTTTCTTGTCTTAGTGAAAAGTTACACACACAGGCATTTTTGTTGGAATTATCTCTATCAATGAAAACCTGGATAAATTGGTTGTACTTAAAACATTTACATCCAGGGATTGCCTCAAAAGGTTTACGTTATTTAGGGTAGAAATCGATGAAGATTGATGAATGATACTGTATAATCTCATTCTATGAACGCAATGTTAATCAGATTACCGTGTTTTGGCTAGTGCTGGCACATGCAATGTATTCTTGCAAAAAGAAAGAAAAGTTCCCCTTACATAATATAAAAAAAAACATAAGAATATAATAAAAACCTATCAAAAGGAACAACTTAAAGATAATTTAATTCAGTCAATGCAATATACAGTATTTGTGCAATAAACAAGACAGGAACTTGAAAATAATAATAATAATAATGAGTGTAACGTAATAATGTGTAATGAGCATAAATGTGTATACTGCAAGGATATTCTTCAGCATTTGAATTTTTGGAGGTATCTCATGTCAACCTAAGTACATCATTACCTGCTGAATGAATGTAAAGAAATTAATAAATACATTAACAAAAACGTTTTTCAAGCACTCCTGGTACTGCAGATGGGTAAAGTCAAACAAGAGACACGTTGTCTGAGGTAGGATGGTGAGTGCTTCCATTTACAAGGCTACCATTTAAGATGATCCCCACTCTGCTCTCGAGGGGTTAATTTTGACTTTGATACTGGCGAGCCATGACTCACAGCAAACTGGGGCTAACAACTCATTTAAAAAAGAAATAGAAAATGTGTTGCAAGCCGGAAGCTGTCTGTTGGATCAGGTTATATCCTTTCTGTTTAAATAAATTATAATAAATAAATGAGCAAATCTAGATGACTGATAACGTATTGGTATCACTCAATAGTAACTAATAGGCGCGATTGATGGCATGTCAGCGTGGTAACGTCACATCCGCCCCAACAGGGCGCCAAGCATTCAAATGAATTATTTAGCAAATATAAGACTGGACACAAACATGAGAACACTAGATATTGATCAACCTTCACAATATTGCTCCATTTCCCCATCAATACCTCGGAATGGGACACCAGACTTTAAATACATTTGATTGCTTTCTGGAAGTCTCTTCCAAACTGACTTACTCCATACAGCCTCTGAAATGTGTTTGAGGAAAAATAACAGGAGAATGAACGCAAGGTCCAAATTTGACACGGAATGCCAATGTTTTTAGGTTTGCTCCCCCAGATTGCATATCTGGCAAAAACAAAATCCTAAATGAAAGACTTAAGAAAGTGGTTGAAATAATCTAGGCACACAGAAATACGGTGTGCGCCATTTTCACTCTAAAGCACATAACTGAAAATGACTAACTGTGAGAAACATGTTTTTTATTAAAGGTAGTCTTACGAATTGATGGGGAGAAGGATGATGTCACAACAGAGAGAAGTTAAGCCGTTTGTGAGCATATGTGTGTACGTTACACAGCAGGGTCTATTGCTTTAATCGACTCTACAAGTGAATTCGGGGGGGGGGGGTGATGTGTTGTTTACGCATTTGAGCTTAGCTGCTGTGGGTCAGCAACCTGGGATTCAGCTGTAAATGATGATAGTAAAACTTTGTTCTTGCTGAGTTTTTCTCCTGGGGTTTACAAGAAAAATTGTGATATGAGGGTTTTTCCATTTGCTTCAGAAGTGGGACACAATGACATTTGTCAAGGGAGAATATATCATGCTTATGTATTCAGCTCCAGTACGCAAGAAGGAAAAGCTACTTCTAGGAGGAAAGGAAAATGCATTATTGTTTTAGCGTTTCAATTAGAAAGCAAGAAATACAGCATGCATTATTTTGTACACTCTGTATTAGGGTGCAATAATCATATGCAAAGTGTCATACACTTGCTCCACAATGCTATATCTTATAATATTGATGTGATCTAAGCACAGATAATACACCAAGTGTCACATTGCCTATCTAGATGAGTAGAAACGTATCAAAAACAATATTATTCTGTTCTGGAAAGTCATTAGTCAGGTTTCCATCCAAATGTTTTGAAATTTTTATGCAAATTTTGTGAAAATGCGCAAAACGGACATGCGACTTATGCCTGTTTCCATCCGCTCTTTTGCGAATATGCGGCACGAGATGACGTAGTGATGGAACTTTGGGACAATGGGAAGTTCCAGATGTGAATGTTGGTTTTGACGGACTGAACGGAAGTAGTTTGTCTTGTTGGCTTCCCTCCCGCATGTAAGTGAAGTGTGTCGTTACATTGAGAGCTGATGTTAATAAAGCCATCTAAAATTGCATTCATGTTTTTTTCTTTAATTAATTATAAAAATAATTGTGTTTCTTTGTCTCCCCAAACATATCTTACTTTACCATCCGCCATTTATTGTGACTACTAACGTGCGTGTGACGTAGTATCAGTCAAAACGTGCGACGTATATCCGGTATTGTAGTCGCTTATTCGCAAAACCTGTTTCCATCGCCAAAATGCAAATTTTTCTTTTTTTCGATAACGCTTCAAAAACCACCCCCTCCAAGAAACCTTTTTGCGAAGTTTGGGCCTTTTTTTCGAATTTCTGCCGTTTCCATTCAGTTTTTTTTGGGATGGAAACCCACCTAGTGTCAGATTAATCTACTGACTGGGAATGAGAAAACACATTTGAAAATGGCAAATAAGAGATCACCCAGAGGAAAATTTTATTGCTCAAAGCTTGATCGTCTATGTCTTGTGAGACAAATTTGAGAATCTCACCACAGTCTCATTTTACTCTCTTTTGTCTCAAACGTTTCTCATTTGTTTCTCCTAAAATTCATTAGGAGAAATAAGGGAAACATAGCAATTAAAGAGAGAATCATACTTGAGACTTAATGGAGATAACTTTGAGATCTAACTTCAAGGAGAAAATGAGCATAAGGAGAAATAAGTAAGAAGACTATGTGAGAATCTCATTTCCTTCTCATTTTACTCTTTTTTTATATCCAGTGTCGCTCATGTTTCTCCTAAAATTCACGAGGAGAAATAAGGGAGACATAGAAATGAAAGAGGGAGTCATACCTTAGACTTACTTATTGGAGATAATTTTGAGATCTAACTTCAAGGAAAAAATGAGCATAAGGAGAAAAAAGTGAGACTATGTGAGACAAATGTGAGAATCTCATCTCAGCCTCATTTTACTCTCTCTTTTTTCTCAAACGTTTCTAATTTGTTTCTCTTAAAATTCACTAGGAGAAATAAGGGAGACATTGCAATTATAGAGGAGAGTCAAACGTGAGACTTACTGGAGATACCTTGGAGATCTCCAAGGAGAAAATTAGCAATACTGAGATACTATTAAGCAAAATCTTAGAAAAAAACGTGGGGGGGGGGGGGGGGAAGCAATGCCAAATTTAGGCAGGATCAGAGTCGCAGAGATTTAGGCAATAAAGTGTTCATAAATGACTCTTTTACAAATTATATTTGTGCTTCTAAATGGTAAATCGACGCCTTCTTAATATAATTGCCTATGTAATTTATTTCAGATTTTTCAGGAAACAAAAAATGTAATCATTTACATAATAAGGAGATTTAGGCACAAAAAAAATTTTGCAAAAAAAAATGACATAGGCAATTATTTTAAGAGGGTGATCATGGTACTTCATTTATATAGCGCTTTCCCACCTTACAAGGCCCTCAAAACGGATGCATCATCAGGAGCAACTGGGGGTTCAGTATCTTGCTCAGAGATACTTCGGCGTGGTCACAATGACATCCTCTGGGTTGCGAGACTACCACTTTACTAATCAGCCACGCCACCCCGTAATAAACAATTCAGTCTGATCTATAGGCTAGGCAATATGGCTGAATGTGCATTTTTACTTTTACAGTCATCTTTCACATCAACCTCATGATTTACAGACAACAATTTACTTTAAAGTGTATCTTAATAATGCATTTCAAATAGACGCCTTATTAATTTTTGCAACCTTTCCGTTTACCTTTCGAATTGAACACTGCTGATCAGAAAACAAAAACAATGTTGGAATCTTTAAATAACAGTGACATGAGGAAAACTTAGCAACTACAGTCATTTCCCTTTGCTTGTCTTCGACCCCAAGCTCCATTAGAAGGTTTAACTGTCATTGCCTGAAACAAGCAGAAAACTGTAATAAACATTTTTGGGGGAGGTGCATTTTGATTACTGTGTTCTTTGATTATCATAGTTAGTAGTTATTATTACTCACAAGTTAAATTAACTATGGGTCTGTGTGCACTGTTGTTGAGCTGTAATTGTGTTTATGGTTTTGGAAAAGGGAGCTGTGCACCTAAACAATATCAACAACACAGCATGTAAGTTTCAAACATACTGTAAAAGACAGCAATACAGCATCATCAAAATTAGGTCGTGTTCAGAATCATTTACCTGTTCCGCTCTCCTCCTCATATTAGATTTTGTGGCCAGAACATTTTGGTAAAAGAAAAAAAAACATTCACAGCCTGACACCTGAGCACAATTGGCATTCTATTATTATGTTACGTCATATTATGAACTTTAAAAACATACCAATATTATCTTAAAATGTTCCTCTTTGCCACATTTGTCTTCATGGGTTAAGACCTGCGCATCTTCTTCCTCCCCATTAAGTATGTGCAAAGTTACATCCCTGTCACTAGTTTAAACACTTGGATGTGGTGGAAGTTAGTTTACCTCAGCTCTCTTTTGATTCTTCTAATACTTTGTGAGTGTTTGTTCACCTGACTGTTTCCTTTTCATGGAGTTGACATCAAGCTCAGGACAAGATACATCATGCCTTCCAAGTTTGGATAAGTAGTGAATAAATAATTAGCCATCTTGATTTGAAGACTGTGACCACCCGTACGCCACGTGGCTCGTCAAAACAGTACCAACAACCTGTACATGAACAGAATATATTAAAAGCAACGAAGTACAACATCTACATATTTGTTATATTATAGTGTGAAACTAATGCAATGTTCATCATTAGCGCAATAATTAATATAAAGGTTCTTACTTGCCTCACCAACTGAAAAACCTGCAGCATGACAGATGACACCTCTCTGCTTAGTTTCCTGATGAAAGGAGTTACAGTGAGAAGAAAAACAAGTTACAGATAAACTTTGTTAATGCATTTCTACACCATCACACTTACTTTAAAAACTAAACCTAACAACATGTAACATATTCTAATATTGTTAGTCAATGTTCTGTCTTCAACTGTTATGATAGCATGTTAAAAGAAAACTTAAATAAGCTTCATTCATGTACTTAAGCACTCATGTCCCATTTCAGTGCTGTTGGTTAGCTTACTAGCATATGTTAGCAACACAGCACACCTTGCTTTTATTGCTAATAGATGATCAGCAACTTAGCTTTATCTTTTAGGATGATATGGAATAATTTATTCAGTCAAACAACCTCTAAAGACGTATGCTAAGTGACAGGAGTGAAAAATGAAAGAGTGATACATATGGAGGTAAATTTGGTGCAAAACTAACTTGTGCAAAAAATTTGTACCTGTAGAAAAAAGTCTAAATTTGTATCTGTAAAAGTCGTGATTTGTATCTGTAAAAAAAATGTGTGCCTGTAAAAAAAAAAATGGTGTCTGTAAAATAAAATTGTACCTGTAAAAAAAAATGTGTATGTGTAAAACAAATTTGTATCTGTAAAAACAAATTTGTATCTGTAAAAACAAATTTGTACCTGTAAAAGTCATGATTTGTATCTGTACAAAAAATTTTTTGTACCTGTACAAAAACTATAAATTTGTATCTGTAAAAGTTGTGATTTGTACCTGTAGAAATGACAACTTGTAGTCAAAGAAGTCGCCACTAGGAGTCACAAGTGGGTTTTCTGCTGCTGTTCAGTGACGTGAGTTTTGCCCCATTTGTCGCGCTACAAATGGAGCAAAACTAATTTGTACTTGTAGAGCGCCGTGATTTGTACTCGTAGAAGAAGAGGGCGGGCTCTGGAGGATTTGGGCGGGCTAAAGCTCAACCTCATTGGTTGAGCGAACGACCGTGGGTTGAACTCAAATGACGCCCATAAGTCCGCAATTCCAAACAGAGTAGCCACACTAGTTTACGCGTCATTTTGGAAGAAGAGGATGTCCCAGGCGTGAAAATTGCAACATGGTTCAATATACGAACACCGTGTGGAACAGCTTAAACATTGGTTGACATGCAGAGCACTCCAAGTGGGCAGAAAGAAAGAAGTTTTAGTATGAAGGTAAGATTTATTGTACGAACATAGCTCGTAATCCGGTGCTAGCGAGCTAGCTCATCTCATGTTGTTGTCACGAAAACTGAATACATTGAAGTCACGATTTGTATTTCAAGATTTGAAGCCTACCAGTGTAAACATACGATCAATAGCTTGTACCTGTAAAAAAAAAAGAAAAGTGGACAGTACTCAGCTACTTGTATTTGACTAACATTATATTCAAGCATCTGTACTCTTACTATCATAATAAAATGAAAACAAAACGTTTTTACTGCGAGTGGATCTTTAAGCTGCTACAGGTATTTTAACCTCAACCCTTTACCGTCTGTATTTAATCAATTAATTTCAAATATTACAATTTATTGATAAATGTCAGTATTTTTGCAATGTATGCTTTGCAAACAGTTCAAATAAAAGGCTCTTACACTTTTAAACGTACACATTTGCTTTCAACACTGAAGCCAAATAAAAATAATGCAAATGGGAATGTTTATAAACAATGTCTGTGTCTATCAGTATTACCACTATTTCTGATATTAAGATGTGACAAAATCTTAGTTTTTTTCCTGGCTAACAAGATAAAGCTAAACATTTTACTGATTACGTATAATGTCAGTGGCTGTGTTTTGATAAAGACACAGCTAGGAAGCTATGATTATTTTTTATTGTATGAATATGCTGACCCAACCATTCTATTCGCACAGATGCCAGCATGCAGTCAATCAAAGCTACTTCTTGATCAATCGCTAGACGGTGGCACATGGTGTGACATCAAACCTGCTTCAAAGTGGCTGTGAAGTGCAACAAATGAGAATCCTTGATACACTGATTACTGTTCTGAGAGAATTTCACTACAAACACCTTTGGGAAAGTGAAGAAATTATGCTTTCTAAATGTCTTCCAATTTTGAGTTTGAAATGTTGCAGGAGTACAATTTAATCCATATTGAGAGTTATTTGAAATAGTCAGATCAAATAACAACATGTATCATTCAATAAACAAGATTGTGCATCATTTGAAATGTTTTATTTGATGTCCAGAAGAGCCGTTTCTGCATCCATCCAAGACGAGAACAGTATTCTTCTCACAAACAGAACAAAAGTTATTGATGGAGCTGTATGAGGAATTCAAGACTCACCAAAAAAGGCAATACTGCTGCTATCACTAAGACGAGGGAAATATGATTGGCAAAAGAAAAAAGCAGACAGACTAAATATATAAGTTATAATTGTTTCATGTTAGATGTGTATTTCACATTAATCGTGTTATTAATTATTGATTTAATGTAAAGCACCTCGAATTGACCTACATATTCATTCTTCACTGTTACATCTCAACAGTAGCCAAAAGCGATCATGGCAGCAAGTCGGCAAGTAGCCTATAACAATATATATAAAAAATAAGACTAAATAGGTGTTGAGCTGTAAATATATGTTGCCCATTATTGTAGCCACCAGAAAAAAAGACTGACCACTGCCACAGGTGGGGGAGGGGACCACAGCCTGCTACATTCACATCAGCAGAAGATCTGCAAAATAATTTTCCATAATCCAGTTTGATGGAATACCCCCAGGTGTCATCTCCTGTCTCTTGGCTGCTTTCTGATGGAGTTGGGTCATCCTTTTCACTGATGCTTCAGCAGTGTCTCCAGCAGTTGTCTCCACCTTTTGAGGAAGATTTTGAAATTTATGAGATTCTTATTTAATTAAAAATAAATAAACTAACATTTGACCTAGTTACTTTTGTTAAAGTAGCTGTGTGACAGTGACACTGCTCACATCTTAGTGATACAGATAGACTAGCATTTCAAAAGCAGAATAGCCAATATTTAAATAAGAGTAATGTTACATTGGAAAATGTAACTCAAGTAGAAATTAAAAGCGCAGAAAAAATACTTGCACAAATATTTGAGTACTGTGAGTGATGAGTAAACTAAGAGTGTAAGAGCAAAATACTGACATTTATCAATAAATTGTAATATTTGAAATTAATTGATTAAATACAGACGGTAAAGGGTTGAGGTTAAAATACCTGTAGCAGCTTAAAGATCCACTCGCAGTAAAAACGTTTTGTTTTCATTTTATTATGATAGTAAGAGTACAGATGCTTGAATATAATGTTAGTCAAATACAAGTAGCTGAGTACTGTCCACTTTTCTTTTTTTTTTTACAGGTACAAGCTATTGATCGTATGTTTACACTGGTAGGCTTCAAATCTTGAAATACAAATCGTGACTTCAATGTATTCAGTTTTCGTGACAACAACATGAGATGAGCTAGCTCGCTAGCACCGGATTACGAGCTATGTTCGTACAATAAATCTTACCTTCATACTAAAACTTCTTTCTTTCTGCCCACTTGGAGTGCTCTGCATGTCAACCAATGTTTAAGCTGTTCCACACGGTGTTCGTATATTGAACCATGTTGCAATTTTCACGCCTGGGACATCCTCTTCTTCCAAAATGACGCGTAAACTAGTGTGGCTACTCTGTTTGGAATTGCGGACTTATGGGCGTCATTTGAGTTCAACCCACGGTCGTTCGCTCAACCAATGAGGTTGAGCTTTAGCCCGCCCAAATCCTCCAGAGCCCGCCCTCTTCTTCTACGAGTACAAATCACGGCGCTCTACAAGTACAAATTAGTTTTGCTCCATTTGTAGCGCGACAAATGGGGCAAAACTCACGTCACTGAACAGCAGCAGAAAACCCACTTGTGACTCCTAGTGGCGACTTCTTTGACTACAAGTTGTCATTTCTACAGGTACAAATCACAACTTTTACAGATACAAATTTATAGTTTTTGTACAGGTACAAAAAATATTTTGTACAGATACAAATCATGACTTTTACAGGTACAAATTTGTTTTTACAGATAAAAATTTGTTTTACACATACACATTTTTTTTTACAGGTACAAATTTATTTTACAGACACAATTTTTTTTTTTACAGGCACACATTTTTTTTACAGATACAAATCACGACTTTTACAGATACAAATTTAGACTTTTTTCTACAGGTACAAATTTTTTGCACAAGTTAGTTTTGCACCAAATTTACCTCCATAGATACACATTCTGTTTATTTTTATTTTAATGCACATTTTACCAACCTGAAACACTGCCACTTTTGGATTCCTGTTCACAGCCACAGACTCAAAAGCACGGCTGTTGGCACGTCGAGATTCTTCTTCTACTCGGTGTGTGTCTGTGTCTGTCTGGTTAGAAATATGGCGCGCCACCTGATGGCGTAACTGTGAAACTGCGATCCAGCCATCCAACTTAGATATTATTCATTCATTTGATGTTTGTTTTATTAAATTGAAGCGAATCTTTGGTCAGATGAAAAAAGATTGTCTCGACAGCACCTAACTAAATATTATGGCATTAAAAGAATAACTACTGAGGAAAATTCTAGATAACCACAAACAGCAATGTCTGTGTCAAATAGACAAGACTAAAATGTATATGAAGCTATAAAATATCAAATGTAAAACGAAAGGGAAATAATATACTTACTCTTGAATCACAACAAAAATTGGTGACTGCTGTTGACCTTTGAAGAACTTCTCACCGGCACATGACATGCACATACTTTGCACATTTAAGTACAATAAATACAAAGTCTTATTGTTTGAGGAGAAACTATTGATTGGAACTGAAAACAAAATTACCATAAAACTAACACTGTCAAATAGCAATAGTATTTGTAGTAGTGTAAAACAAAAGAGCATGCAATTACAAAAAACAACACTCCTCCAGAAAAAGTTGAAAGTGAAACTGGATCACACGGCTAATAATTGATTACCTTTTTCTGATTTAGGTTAAACTGTATTTTCATGATATGCAATTGTGAGTACTGCAGTTCTGATTCAGCAGAGCCCTCCACATTTTGTTGTTTCCCAGAAACAAGTGGTTTTTTTTAAACTTTCTTTTTTACTTCCTTTAAAATCTTAAAAAGTAATATACAGTATAATATATAAGATATACAAGATAAATATGATTTATATATAGATATATAAAAGGTATCTAAAATATAAGTTAGCGTTGTATAGTATAACTATAGAACTACAGTGTTTCCCACAGATTTGAAATCTACTTGGGTGGGTGGACTCCGGCGGGGGAATGGGAGGGTTGGACGGCAGGTGGGTCTCAGTCTTGTTAATACGTCTGCTCTAGCCTCACGATCCACGAGTGACGTCGAATTAACGTTACATGCGGTATATCCTGTCGCGGCATGTTTGTTTTTCTTTTTAAATATATTTGTAATTGATTTTCTGGAAAACTTCTTGGGTGGTGGCCAATTTACTTGGGTGGCCTGCCCAAGTATTAACATGGTGTGGAAAACACTAAACTAATAGTACAAACAAATTGACGAGACAACCTGGACAAGACACAAGCGGCGAACTGAGAAACACTGAGAAATATGTGAGACTTTATTGAGATATCATCTAAAACTCCAAAGGAGACTAATTTGAGATTAAGTGCATGGCTTTGCTCCTGAGAAAAAGATGAGACACAGGAGCAACACACCTTAGTCTCAGTTTGGTCTCACATCAATCTCGTTGTTGTCTTGGAGAAGTAAATGAGACATGTTTGAGATCTTAAACATGTCTCATTTGTCCATTTTGTTTCCTCTGGGCAGTGCTACTTAAGTATTAGGGGTGGAAATCTCTGACTGTCTTTGACTGTCTCACGATTCGATTCAGATTTTTGGGTCTGCGATTCGATTCAGAATACCTTGATTAACAATCATTTTATAGATGTGCAAAGAAATTGTCATGATCTACTCCAGCCTGACTCACTAATGCTAATTAGGGCGCTACTCACTGTAATCTTAATATTACTCACCGGCATATGCTCTTCCTAAGCTTAAAAATATATATATATATTTTATTGGAATAACTTGATCGGGACCTTTTTCCTTCTACTCTCTAATGTGACTATAGCTTAACAGTGTATCAGAATGAGCAGAACAACACTGCCCCTAAGTGGTCAAATTGAGTATAACATGAACAGGACTCCAATAAAGGCACACACAAACAAAGTCAGGACAGTATAAAATAATTCAAATTAAATTGATTTGGGGACATTTAAAATAGATTCTGAATCGTACTAAATGAGAATCGCGGTTAGATTTTTCGGCACACCCCAAGAATGTATTAGTGAATTATTATGAATTACTGAAAATAGTCAGTTTTCTTAGGTCACGTAAACATGAATGATATATTTTTAACTTTGAATAAAATAAGCAGATGCATTTATTGTCTTTATGTTCAATTTAGGTTCACCAGGTGTCCGCCCCAGGCGGATTTTGTAAACCCCGTTGTTTCGGTCCGCTGTTATGCAGGTCCCATCAGGCGTCCCGTTTTTTGCCATGTTTATGTCAGGCAAATAAAATACCATAAACCGATTGAAAGGGAATTTAACTGTTAAATTCCTTCATAAATGTGTTCACATTCACATTGTCATTCTCATCTGCATGTAATTGCTAGCAAGCATGTTTTTGTCATAACGGAACGAGAACTACTTCCTGCTTCCATCTGTAAGAATCATATGAGAAATGTCCTATTATTTTTATTAAGCTATTTTTCAGGCTTTTGATCAAATATTACATACCCAAAATAAAAAGAGGATATCTCTGCAACAACAAGGTATATTTGAATAATTATTGTGCCATAAAAGGAACACTTGTGAGATTTGTTCAAATGTGTAAATATCTTATTTTACTAGTAAATGAACATTGCGCACAGCACAAATGCAACATTTTCTAGCTCGCTAAAAAAAAAAAAAGAAGCACTTTTAGGACAATTATCTCTTTGGAATAATCCAGCTGCACCTCTAACCCTCCACCAAATCATAGTTCAACATGTGAACATTCTATTTGCAAAGGTTTACAGCAGAAGCAGAACAAAATTACAGAGTTTTTAGTAGACAGTTCAGGCGAGGACACTTTTGTCACACTTTGGCACCATATGTGCCACCTGACTTTCCTTATGTACCAAACTATATATTTCACTTGTATATCACTAATGTTGCTCAAAATATTCAAATACAGCCGTTTTTGGCTTTTGTTTTTTGAAAATTCAACCGGACCGCTATATATTTTCCTATTTAAAAAAATAACCACATAAAATAACTGAATGTTGAATACAAATGGAGCAGATTTATTTTTAGAACTCCAAAAAAAATCTGTAAAAATGTATAACTGTACACACATAAAACCAAACAACTTACTGTCTATTGTGCCACAACTGGAAGCAGTTCCTTTTTGAAGTTAGGCACAAAGGAATTTCACTAACCTTGCTCTGCAAGATGAATTCTCGCGGTATTTGTGAGTTCACAAACTCCGGAGAATACATCTTGTACCGAGCTCGTTGATTTTCATCGAGTGGTTCGGACCAATCACAGAGTGACATTGTGTTTGGGGCGTGATATGCAGCTGTGACAAAGCCAGCGCCCGACGCGGGGGCAAACAAAAAAACAAACAAACAAACCTAACATGGATGAATGGACGCTTCAATTAATTCTGTTCTTGCAGAATCACTCACTGTTTCCTTGTTGAATGTTGAACAGCAAGAGGCACTTTGTGCATTTTTATCTCGTTAAGATGTTTGTGCTTTTTTTCCTCCCCCCTAAGACGAGACTGAAGAAGACGAGGGCTTTGTCTGCATGGGGCCTGCCTCAATTTGAACAGTTCCTTGTGTAGAATGAAACTGTTCACTACAGCAATGTCCATAAAGTGGTAAAACAAAGTCTTGTACCACTTCATGGTCGTGTGGCTGATGCTGTAGGATGTCACCAGTGCATCAGACAAATGCACACCCACACCACCTTGTGATTGTAGTCCACGATGCTGTCCGGAACTGGTATGAACTTGTTTTTCCATACCCCAGCATCCTTCACCTTTCTCCTCACTGTCTGTCCACTGTAGGCCTGATGCACCTTAGAGCACATTGTCACCTCTCTTGTGTCCCTCCACTTCACAAAGAAGAGTTTGCCACTCCGGATCCAACGCATGTCCCTCCTCTCAGCCTTTTTGGGAAAGTCATTGGTCTGGCTTTGAGGGAAGCCAATGCGGTTTTTGCGAATGGTACCACAGCAACCAATGTGCTTAGCGTACAGATCCTCGAAGAAAGCCGGGCTTGTATAAAAATTGTCTGTAGACAAGGTGTAGACCAAGTAGAGGAAAATGCAAAAGGTCCATCACTGATGAGTAACAAAGGAGGTGAGCTGTGGGGAACTCAATTTTACCTTTGTAGTCAAAGAAATTCCAGGTCCATAGCCTGTCGATGAATCAGCAAGTACAAACAGTTTGTAACCCCACTTTGTTGGCCTGTCCCTCATTTACTGCTTCATGCTTATCCTGGCTTTGGTTCCAAACATTTCCGGAAAAGGTGCTTTGCAGGCGTTCACCATCACATCATTATATTCTTTCATAATTAGTGCAATGTTTCACACAAATTATTTTTCAAGCTCAAGCTTATTAACCTGATACAGCAGTTGCCGATCATACCCAAAGCAAGCTTTTCTGGCAGCATATTTCCAATTTTGCAATGTGGGATAAACGCAAGGTAAACAGCACAGCCAGCTTCCAATAGTTTATGAGACCAAGCAAAAAAGGTTGGATAATGGTGAGGGCATTGACTTGTTAAGCGCTGTTGAACTGTCCCTCAAGATAGCATTTAGCATTTGCTAATGTCATAACACAACCGAAAAGTAAACAAATAGATTGATGAAGATTGACAAGCGACTGGATTTGGTGACACTTAATTTACAGATTTACAAATTGTAGCATTACAGTTTTGAATTTTGAAAATCTGGTCACCCTCGTTCAGTTAAATTTCCTGGAATCTTGGCCCACATTAGCTTCCACCTAACTCAGACATTGACTGTAATCAACAGATACAGTTTATATCATATTTTCCAAGTCTTAGTTGCATCTTCCTAGGGGTGCCACTGTTATGTGACACACTACACTATTGCATCTCGGCAGGCGACAAAGTCAAAGCTTACACCAGCTGTGTAAAGCTCAGTTTAGCCCCAACAGAGTCAGTAGAGTTGACGTGCCATCAACTACACTCTCTCCCAATATTACAGTATGACTGTGTGAACGAGGCAGAATACCGTGAAGGAAGGTGCCCCAAAAACACCCCACGTCAGTAATGATCTGATCATTTGGCCTGTAACCATGAATGCTGCCTTCAACCTAATATCTTTTCGAAGTCTATATCCAACAAAAATGCAAATTTGTGTCATGATCTGTCTTTTTGTTGACTTTGATTAGAAAGATTGGCTTTTTTTGTGGGGAAGAAATTCAGTGAACTTAAGCCATACTTTTCATAAAGCCGAGGTAGCCTCCGGCTGTGATCGACTTTGGCCGCGCACGCAGTGTTGCCAACTCCCCAGTAAGGAAAGTAGCTATTGGCTGTACTTTAGTCGCAAAATTACATCATTGCCCAATTTGCATATTTGAAAATTTTAATGTAATATTAGTGAACGCTGTAGGAGAGGGGAATAACATCATAGGAGGCAAAACATGAGTATAAAAGACCCTAAACAACACCAGAGAAATGTTGCTAAATTTGTCGCTAGTTGCTTTTGACAAAAAAAAAGTCGACAGATTTAGCGAGAAATTTGCCAAGTTGGTAACACTGGGTACATATCCTTTCACATTACCTCATGACTGGATTTAGTATAAACTACTAAAATTAAATAAGGCTTACCTTCCCTAGTCAGCCCTCATGACCGGTACAGTGCAGGTCTGCCCAACAGAGGCTAGATCACTAACAACCAAGTCATATATTTCCAAGAACAAATTAGCCTCTTTACAATGGTCACAAAATTAGCAGTGGGGTTGATGGCTAATGTAGCTAGCTACATACCTTATCCTGCTCCAGTAATTTACAGCCTAACGCAACTCTGAAAGGAGCATTTTGCTGACTTTTGAGAGGAGCATGTTCAGGCACTTGTCCATTTGTCAATCATTGCTGCCATGGCCTCATCAGTGTTCTAAAAGTTAACCAATCTAAACAGCGAGAGCAGCAGTACAAGCCAATTAGAGGCAGAGGAGGGTGGGTCATGCTTTTACCATCCTTGCGGAAGGAATGAGTAATCTGACTCAGATATTCCTGAATGGTGTGCATCAGGGAGGATTTAAAAGTGGCTATATGGCAATGCTAACTGTAAAAGAAGTGGGTAAGCCTGGCTGACACAACAAATTGTTGAGTGAGTGTGTGTGTGCATTCCTAAATAATAGCAATAGAAAAAAAAAGGTAGACTGTACATATCTACTATTAACATTAAGCTGCCCTTTTTTTCAAAGCTGTATGCTCCAAGCCTGTACATTAGTGATGATGAAAATGTGGCAACATGCCGATTGGCTGGACATTTCAACTGCCTGAACTTAACAACTTGTGGCCACTATGATGTTCATAGGGTTGATATTGGTCTACAAGTGGCCGAACAGACAGCCATTGTCAGACCTGTACCACATAGCAGCGTCTATTGCTGCGCTAGGGTCACCTTCTCAACCCGCCCTTCCCATTGTAACCAGGATCATTTAGAAACTTAAGTAAATTATAATTAGATCAATTGTAGAGTATAGACTATGTGTTTGAGATGGAATAACTGTGATTGATTTGAATTGATGTAAAGCATTCTCATATCAATGTTTCTAGATCAGTTTTCATTGCTGAGCTCAGCCAGGAGAAACTGAAGCCTGCTTGTAAGGTTGTACTCAGACTGTTTGAGTTTGACGCCACAACCACAACAGGTATCCTTGCAAAAGTACATGATGCAGCCTCTCATTGTGACTGATGCCCAAGGAAAATAAATTGTCAAGTCTGAAGGAGCAAGTGGTACCAAATGAAATCATTAATAATTTACATAATTATGTGAGGGGTCATAGTGGATGACTGGTTAGGACATCTGCCACACAGTTCAGTGGTTGTGGGTTCAAATCTTGGGTTCAGATGGGCTCCTGTGTGTAGTTTGCATGTTCTTCCCGTGCCTGTGTGGATTTTCTCCAGGAACCGCTTCACACTCGGCTGCAAACCGCTCCAGCGAGAGCTGGAGATCACGGCTTGAAGAAGCCAGCAGCACCACATCATCTGCAAAAAGCAGAGATGCAATGTTGAGGCCACCAAACCGTACCCCCTCGACACTCCGGCTGCGCCTAGAAATTCTGTCCATAAAAATTACGAACAGAATCGGTGACAAAGGGCAACCTTGGCGGAGTCCGACCCTCACAGGAAACGAATTCGACTTACTGCCGGCAATGCGGACCAAACTCTGACATCGGTCGTACAGGGACCGAATAGCCCGTATCAGGGGGCCCGGTACCCCATACTCCCGAAGCACCCCCCACAGGACTCCCCGAGGGACACGGTCAAACGCCTTCTCCAAGTCCACAAAACACATGTGGACTGGTTGGGCGAACTCCCACGCACCCTCAAGGATCCTGCTGAGGGTGTAGAGCTGGTCCACTGTTCCACGGCCGGGACGAAAACCACACTGCTCCTCCTGAATCCGAGATTCAACTTCCCGACGGATCCTCCTCTGCAGCACCCCCGAATAGACCTTACCTGGGAGGCTGAGGAGTGTGATCCCTCTAAAGTTGGAACACACCCTCCGGTCCCCCTTCTTAAAAAGAGGAACCACCACCCCGGTCTGCCAATCCAGAGGCACTGTCCCTGATGTCCACGCGATGTTGTAGAGACGTGTCAACCACGACAGCCCCACTACATCCAGAGCCTTTAGGAACTCCGGCCGAACCTCATCCACCCCTGAGGCCCTGCCACCAAGAAGCTTTCCAACCACTTCAGTGACTTCGACCCCAGAGATAGGGGGGCCCACCTCAGAGTCCCCAGACCCTGCTTCCTCAAAGGAAGGCGTGTTGGTGGAATTGAGGAGGTCTTCGAAGTATTCTCCCCACCGATTCACGACGTCCCAAGTCGAGGTCAACAGTACCCCTCAGCGACCACCGAAGCCGCATTCCGCTTGGCCAGCCGGTACCTGTCAGCAGCCTCCGGAGTCCCACAGGCCAAAAAGGCCCAATAGGACTCCTTCTTCAGCTTGACGGCATCCCTTACCGCTGGTGTCCACCAGCGGGTTCGAGGATTGCCGCCCCGACAGGCACCAACCACCTTACGGCCACAGCTCCGATCGGCCGCTTCAACAATGGAAGCACGGAACATGGTCCATTCGGACTCAACGTCCCCCGCCTCCCCCGGGACAACGGAGAAGCTCTGCCGGAGGTGGGCGTTGAAACTCTTTCTGACAGGGGATCCTGCCAGACGTTCCCAGCAGACCCTCACAATACGTTTGGGCCTGCCTGGTCGGACCAGCATCTTACCCCGCCATCGGAGCCAACACACCACCAGGTGGTGATCAGTTGACAGCTCCGCCCCTCTCTTAACCCGAGTGTCCAACACATACGGCCGCAAATCCGATGACACGACTACAAAGTCGATCATCGAACTGCGGCCTAGGGTGTCCTGGTGCCAAGTGCACATGTGGACACCCTTGTGCTTGAACATGGTGTTCGTTATGGTCAGTCCGTGACGAGCACAGAAGTCCAACAACAAAACACCGCTCGGGTTTCGATCGGGGGGGCCGTTCCTCCCAATCACGCCCCTCCAGGTCTCACTGTCATTACCCACGTGAGCGTTGAAGTCCCCCAGCAGAACGAGGGAGTCCCCGGGGGGAGCGCTCTCCAGCACACCCTCCAAGGACTCCAGAAAGGGTGGGTACTCTGAGCTGTTGTTCGGTGCATAAGCACAAACAACAGTCAGGACCCGTCCCCCCACCCGTAGGCGGAGGGAGGCTACCCTCTCGTTCACCGGGGTAAACCCCAACGCACAGGCGCCCAGCCGGGGGGCAATGAGTATGCCCACACCTGCTCTGCGCCTCTCACCGTGGGCAACTCCAGAGTGGAAGAGGGTCCAGCCCCTCTCGAGAGGATTGGTACCAGAACCGAAGCCGTGTGTGGAGGTGAGTCCGACTATATCTAGTCGGAACTTCTCAGCCTCGCACATCAGCTCGGGCTCCTTCCCTGTCAGAGAGGTGACATTCCATGTCCCCAGAACTAGCTTCAGTAGCCGAGGGTCGGACCGCCAAGGCCCCCGCCTTTGGCTGCCACCCAGCTCACTGCGCACCCGACCCCTTTGAGCCCATGAGAGGGGGGGACCCACGTTGCCTTTTCGGGCTGTGCCCGGCCGGGCCCCATGGGTGTAGGCCCGGCCACCAGACGCTCGCCTTCGAGCCCCACCTCCAGGCCTAGCTCCAGAGGGGGGCCCCGGTGACCCGCGTCCGGGCAAGGGAAACGAAAATCCAAAGTTTGTATTCATCATTGGGGTCTTTCGAGCCCATGATATTTTACTTTATTTAGAAAAGCCTTCTATTTCGTTAGGGGAAGTATTTAACTTAATAACTACATTCTCACATTTATAAGATTATTCTATTAACTGGACAAAATCAACACTACTACCACTTACAGAAAATTCATGGAACCCTGCAAGCCAGGACCCACACTACTCATTTCCTATAGGTTATTCAAAATACTTAGGCATAAAAATCTCACCTAAATGAACGGATTTAATTCATTTAAACTTTACTCCACTTCTGGATAGCATTTATAGTGACTTGGAGCGCTGGAATAATCTTCCTATTTCTCTAATAGGACGAAAAGCCACTATTAAAATGAAAGTTTTACCCAAAATAAACACAATTTTCTCAATGATTCCATTTAAACCTACGTCTAACTGGTTCCAGTTGTTGGACTCGGCCGTTACAAAATTTTACTGGGATAAAAAAAGAAGCAAAGATTAGTCTATCTACTCTTCAGAAAAGTAAATCCAAAGGAGGTCTAGAGGCACCAAATTGTATGCGCTACTATATAGCTAACCGGCTACAATATATAATTATATGGGCACAACCCAACAGAGATACTAACTGTTGGCTGGAACTAGAACAGAAGGATTGTAATAACCTCAGACTTCTAGATTTACTCTTCATTACAACATCGATTAAGCGACACAATTGTTTTAAAAACCCAATGATTTCTGCCACCCTGACTGCCTGGTGAAAGGCACTAGAAATGACAAAAGCCCAAGTGGAGCCCTGCGGGCTTTCTCCCATATGGCATAACCCCGACTTTCATCTTAACAACCAATCGTTTTATTTAGGTGTGTGGGAGCAGAAAGGAATTACACATCTCCACCATCTTTTCTCAGATAATATGTTTATATCATATACATCCTTGCTCCAAAAATACAAAATAAAAAACGGAAACTTTTTACATTAAATCTATTCCAACACTTCGGGGTACGCTCCAACCGCCTGTTTTAGCTAAAGATATTACCAAGCTTTCTCCGACAACAACAAAAAACCTCTCAAAAATATGTTACTTTCGTATACTGATAAAATGTCTTTACCCACCACGCCCCCTCAATTTTTTTTAATGCACCACATACACTCACTGACATGTCAGGTAGATTGGAGCGAGGGGATATCATTTCCCTCTGCTCCATCTCACCTGCTCCCAATTTTCACGGTGTAGGGGTAGAGTTCACCATTCGGGGGGTCGTGGGGTGCCTGGCGTGCCCCATCCTGCTGCGTTGGGTTGGGGGCGCGGGCCGTGTTGGGGTGGGGGGCGCTCCTGGGTTTGCTCTCCGGGGGTTGTCCCTTGGCACTGCCATGGCCTGGGGGGCCCTGAGGGGTTGTGCTTGCTCTGTCCTGGCCGGGGTCGACGGCTCCCCTCTTTGGTGGAGGTTTTCATGCATGCTAGATCCACCACACCAGCATCTATCGAAATTCCAACACAATCTGCTTCCTCCTCTGGTCGTTGAATCGGTGGAAGCTGATGTCTGTGGATCTTAATCTGCTTCATCTATCCTTCCTTCCTTTCCTCAGTCTCTCCTTTGGTCTCTTGAGGTCTCCCTAATTTGTTGGAATTTAGATTTTTCTGGGGCTGGTGAAAGACTCTGGTAGGTAATGTCTGGTCAGTGCTGGATTTCACTTCCCTTTCTTTTCTTTGATCCTTCCTCAGGTCTCCTGACAACCTCACGACTCTAGCTGGATTCTGAAGTATTCGGTCTAGGTGAACGGTATGGGATTTTTAATAGGTTTTAAGTGAACTAATGAGTACACACTCACACGCACGCACACATGCACACCCATACACCCACATGCACATACTCACCCACATACAAAATTTTAAAAAGAAAGAAAAAAATAACCAAATCTTGCCCTCAAAAGCACTAGTGGTCCCCACAATATAGTAAAAAAACAGAAAATAGTCCACATGAGGTAACACATACAAGAACACATGCATATGCACCCACTCTTCTTTGTATCCTAGCGTCGTGTAATACACTGGCCACTATAGATGATAAACTGTGAGACACACATGCATGTCAGTGGCTGTAGCTATGGAATTTAGAGGTGAAATTTGCTTCGTTGATGGATAGCAGCTATGATGCTATTCGTGTTTGAGTGCGTGCATGCGTATGCTATTGTGCGTGTGTGTGTATGTGTGTGTATCTGTCCGCGTGTGCCCACGTGTGTGTCAGCTCTATAACTCGTGGGGTCTTAGGGATATTCCCAAAGTGAGGTGATGTATAGTCAAGTTAAGGGGGCGGCCAATCTGAAAAGTGCTGAGGTTCACAGCGTGGTTCAGGTTTGAGAGAGCCGTATACCACCATAAGAAGCAGGTGACATGAGTGATGGACTGAAAAGATCAAGACTGTAGTCACGCTCATACTCACGCACATACAAAATAAAAAATAAAAATGTAAAAATCGATTCGGCAATATATCGCGATATTACAGCGCGCAATTCTTGAATCGATTCGATATGCGGCCGAATTGATTTTTAAACATAATTTTTTTATGGGAATATTCAACAAAACGACTTACTTAGGGTTAGGATTCACACATTAAGCATGGAAGAATGTTATATTAATGGAACATTAAGCCTTAATAATTTATTTCAGTGCTGTTCAAACATGAAACAGACTGCAACCTGTTTGTTAAATGCAGTGGCTCAAGTTATAAGCCTGAATTTTCAGATAAATAAATACATTTTCATACAAATCTTACAGTGTACATGTATAAGTTTACTGATTAGAATTTTCTAAATTTGAGGGGGGGGGGGGGGGATCGCAACAATCAATTTATAGATTTGTATCAGGATTAATCGAATCGTGACCTATGAATCATGATATGAATTGAATTGCCAGGTACGAGGCAATTCACACCCCTAAATCAGAGTCATGAATGATCTGTTGACACATGCCAGTCATAACCAGCGGTGCCATGCTGGTTTTGACTAACACCGTAACACACATGGAGGATGCCTTTGGTTGTGTTGTATCCAAAGGTCTGTTAATGAATTTACTCATTAATTAACATGAGATACATTGTATAAAATAGAGAGAATTATATATTTCATCTTACATGTGTATTTTCCTTTTTATTTTCTTCATCAAAAAGGGCTAAAGAAAGAACCTGACATTGCCGTATGTTGCAAAAGCTTCGTTGGCAACAGAAGTTGCGTTGACCAGTGGATGCTGATGTCAACCAGTGCCCCAATTGCAGGGCAGATGAGTTCTCTGTCAATGTGCAGAGGCTGACCAGTCTTGACAATATCCTCTCCATACTTGGTGGTCTAATTAAGATGAATAACCCCTTAAGTGTAATTGTATCATGCTCTGTGGTTTAAACCTGATTCTCTCTACTACAGTAAATCTGTTGATAAAATCAACAATCTTGTTCAAACTTTGATGGAATTTTGCACTCTCTCTATAGATGTAGAGGCTACATAACATTTTTATTATAGAGTATTTTTTGGTGCACTTTACAAAAATATGTTCACTAAAAAGGGAACATAGTTTGTTTAACCTTGCTATTGTAGCAAGTGTTTAATTTTAGTTACAATTAAAGGAAAGTAACAAAATACGTCAATCGCTGCCAAAGGATTGGGTGATCCGTTGCCTATGAGGCAACATACTGTAATGTCACAAAATATCAGCTTTCATTTGGATTCAGTGTCAATTTTGGGGGGAGAAAATAAAGGACTGAAGTGTATTCTGGCACGTTTGCTTTCATGTAACTTACAGTTCTAACTTCTTACTGTGGCAATCTTGCACAGTTTAGCAGTAAGGTTTAATGTATGGTATATAATGACATTGTCATCCACGTTGAGGACTTCTAATCCTGCAGCTGTAGGAGGACCATTTTCAATAGGTAATTTAGCCAGTTGTGATCTCTATTCTCTACCCAGATTCGCTCTACTGTATGATTCTGTAGACAAAAAAAATAGTTTATATAAAACAATTTAAAAATGTTTATTCAATTTAGTCTACAAGGTTAATGTGGTAAGAGGAAAGACAGAGAAGAAGGCTTGTTATTTTGTTAATGTCATTATAATCCTATTTCGGACATGAACAATGCATATTTTGTGCATTTTAAGGAGACCATGATATTTTGGTGCCCTAAGCATAAATGCTTTGTGGTGCCCCACCCACCATCCAGCCCTGACAAAAATGAGTATTTGTGAGCTTTGCTTTATTTTGCAAAATAACTTGTCAATATAAATGTTTAAAAAACGTTTTGTGAAAGTTGTTGAATAAGAGACCTACTGAAATTCATTATGGATATAAACGATTTCATCACAAAAATTATTACTATTATTACTATTGCAAATAAAAAAAATTCGGAGGTAAGTATATTGGCACAACACCTGTTACGCAATGTGCGCTCCGGGCCCCGCTATGTGGGGCTTCGACTTGCCTGTACCTCCGTGTACGTGAAATAATTTGTTTAATTTCACTCAATATCATGCCCTCCAAGCACTCTCGGCCTTTGCCTTTAGCTCCTTATTATTAGCATGATTTTTTACGAGTTTGATATTTTTGGTGCCCCAGGCAGTTGATGCCCTACGCGCAATGCGTTATAAGCGTATGCCGAGCGCCGTATCTGCCATGACCTCACTTTTGTTGACAGAGTTTGGACATTCAAAATTTGTTTCTGTGGTTCGACAGCATTTCCTGCATGAAGTAAAAGTTAAATTCCTGGCCATGGTCCACATTTCATATTCAAGAACTGCTGTTCTAAAAAAAAAAAAAAAAAGGCAAAACATGAATGTTGGCTTATCAAATGTTATGTCTGCAATGTAGGGTGGACCAATAATGTTGCAATCTATGAGTGCATAATTATAACTCCATTAATTAGTTTATACTTATCATAATTTATCGAGATAATGCTAAATTAAGAGCCGCTCGCCGCAGAGCCCATCATGCATGGGAATCACCTGTAGCTGTAAATCCATGCACCTTTCTTTTTCTTGTCTTCGGTCATAGGCTCCTGTGTTGTCTCATCACTGGGCCTTTTCTCCATTGCAAAGAAACTTTCCAAATATGTCTGTTTTTTACTCATTTTGCTAACTTGTCGATTAGCATCAGCGCTATGCGACTGAGCTATACGACTGGACAGGATGTGACTGGACTGGTCGTTGCGACTGGACAGGATGTGACTGGACTGGTCGTTGCGACTGGACAGGACGATGTGACTAGACTGGAACAAGACCTGACTTGCCTTGACTTGACTAGCTGTGGTGTGGCTATGACTTGGCCTTGACTGTGGCTATGATGATGACAATGACTTGGCTGTGATGAGACGAGACACATGAACTTCCACACATAACATCGACAATGCACCCACACCGACTGGACAAACACAACAGACTGAGGCCCCGTCCAGAGGGAAGCAAAGCCGGCTTCGTTCCTCAAACAAATCTCATACACAAAGAAGCATTTCAAGACTTGCGTGTGTCCAAAATAAGACGCTGAGGACGTTTAACGGCTGTAATGTATATGCCAAGTCTGGAGTGGCGCTGTAGCGCAGCCACAGGGAGTTAACGGAAAGCGTAGAAGAAGAATCAACGAAGAAGACGGACACTTTTTTTTATAAACTTTATTGCAATCTACAGAACAAACATTGCTTTGCATGTATCAAAACAACATGAAAAAGACGAACACAAGAGAAGTGACAATGGCGGGTGATTCAAGTACAACACCGCTTGTTGAACTTGGGAATAAAGAATCTAAATATTTTGCTGCAAAGGCATAAGCAAGCTAAGGAGGCTGCGCAAAACGACTACGACACGGCTATTAGCCATTGTTGTTGACAAACTGACAGTTTGCGCGCAGTCACGCGAGAATTGGCAAATACGTCATCAATCTGCGACAATGCGTCGTCATCGAGCTGCGATCATAACGTCATCGCTGGAGGAGTATCCTGCATATGGTGTCCAGACGAACGCGTACGAAGCGCCAATAGAAATCTTTCCACTCTGGAGCCCGGTTTCAAAAGTGATCGGTTTCAAGCTCCGAAACCGCGCCGTCATGTGGACGAACGGCCTAAACGGTAAGAAACTTGTGAGGATACATTGAAACTGGCTTTCGTGTAGACGGGGCCTATATACACCAACACTAATGAGACACACCTGGGGAAGGGAAGACACACACAGGTGGGCGTGGTTAGACATAACAAGACAAGGGAAGAAACCAGGAACACCAACCACAGACAAAAACAACAAGAACACCCAAAACAAACAAAAACCCAACCACCACAAAACCGAAACATGACAAGAGGGACACCGCTATTGTGGAGCCTACCTATACATAGTATTCACTGACGTCATGGGATCGTGAGCCCGCCCCTCATGGTAGGGCAACTTTCCAGTGAAGTCAGCTTTGCTCTATTGAGTTTACACCGAATGTTATTTTGTTTTTGACGAATGTCACACCCAGCTTCCTCTAACGTTACTTGTGTAAGCAAGACGTATGCAGAAGATTTGAGAGATCCCCTTGGTGGAAGATTTAGCTCAACACTCTTTGCAGCGGTACACGTTGAAACGTTTGGTTAGTGGAATCGATCGGATTACAAAAAACTGCCGATACTGCCCGCACCGGATCACTTGAAAACGTATGCTTTTAAAAGGTAGGATAGCTTTCAAAACATGGACATTCTTGCGTCTTCTGTACTGTTGGATTTTATTGGTTGCTATGTGGATTTATCAATTGTGAATTCAAGGGTGAAGAATTTCCGGTTATTTTAAAACAAGTAGCTTGTTCCCCCAAACGCGCTAGCTACTAGCGCTAGCATGTTACAAATGAAACAACAACAACAACAACATTGTTGATTCATCACTTATTTTCATACACTTTAACAAAAATGTCAACTTTTGGGCTGGGTAGGGACATCTGATGCCATATGTTGCACAGTTGTTTTGAGGTCGAAGCGTAGGTCGTCCATAACCCTTAATCCTTTTAACACAGACATCTTACCTCCACGGATTTTATCTTGCCCATGGATGTGCTCATGATCTTCCCTTCTTCTTCTCTTTATTTTTTTGAGAGAGCTCAGTATTGTTCATTGGGTAATCATACCGATTCAACATGTCATCATCATTGCTCTCTCTCTTTTTTTTCCTTTTTTTTGATGCGCGTGAGTATGTGCGGGTGTCTGTGTGCATATGTGCGTGCGTGTGAGTGTGTGCTCATTAATTCACCTAAAACCTATTAAAAATCCCATACCGTTCACCGAAACCGAATACTTCAGAATCCCGCTAGTCGTGAAGTTGTCAGGAGACCCGAGGAAGGATCAAAGAAAAGAAAGAAAAGTGAGATCCCGCACCGACCAGACATCACCTACTACCCACCGGGTTACCAACCAGAATCTTTCACCAACCCCAGAAACATCTAAACTCCAGGGAGACCTCAAGAGACCAAAGGAAATACTGAGGAAAGGAAGGAAATATCGATGAAGCAGAGTCTCCAGAAGCCTCCAGAAGCAGATTGTTTTTGAATTTCGGTAGATGCTGGTGTGGTGGATCTGGCATGCATGAAAACCTCCACCAAAGAGGGGAGCCATCGACCCCGACCAGGACAGAGCAAGCACAACCCCCCCAGGGCCCCCCAGGCCGCGGCAGCGCCAAGGTACAACCCCCGGGCCCCGCAGGGGCCACCGGTTGGAGAGCAAACCCAGAAACCCGGAGCGCCCCCCACCCCACCACGGCCCGCGCCACAAGCCCAACGCAGCAGAACGGGGCACGGCAGGCCCAACAGGCACCCCCCACCATTCCTTTCTGCTCCCACACACATAAATAAAACGATTGGTTGTTAAGTTGAAAGTTGGGGTTATGCCATATGGGAGAAAGTATGCAGGGCTCCAATTGGGATTTTGTCATTTCTCGTGCCTTCTATCAGGCAGAAGTCATTGGGTTTTTAAAACAATTGTGTCGCTTAATCGATGTTGTAATAAAGAGTAAATCTAAAAGTCTGAGGTTGTTACAATCCTTCTGTTCTAGTTCCAGCCAACAGTTAGTATCTCTGTTGGGTTGTGCCCATAGAATGCCTCTAGACCTCTTTTGGATTTACTTTTCTTTCCTTCTTTTTCTCTTTAATTTGATTGACTTGTTGCCATTGGTTGGGATGTTGTAAGTGGGGATGTAGCTGCCTTCAGCCTTTCCCTGATTTTTGCATCTCTCTTCCTCTGTCTCCATTTCTTCCTCCGTGCACGCTGCTCACGCTTAGTGAGGGTCCCAATTATATATCCCCCCCACCCCATTTCCTTATCTTGTATTTCACCCTCTTTTTCCTTAAAATACACTTCTTTTCGGATCAGTCTGTTGCCTCTCTCTGTAGCGAGGCAGCATCTCTGGATTCTGGACCTGTTTCTTTTTCTTTCTTGGACCTGAGAGATTTCAAAGAAGCCCATCAAGATCACACACTAAACGGTGATTATTTTCAAGGTGCGATCATTGGTATGCAAACTGCATTTGAGAGTAGATCTTGCGAGTTGCGAAAGGAAAAAATGACTATGTATTTCCCTGTCACACCCCTTAGAGATTGACCCGTCCTTGTTGAGCACATTTCCAGGAGTAAATCAAGCTGACCTTGAAATGGATATGGCTGATATAGCCGACAAAGATTTATCGGTGTCCAAATTCAAACGTCTGACAGCCGAGCTTGAAGACGTCACTCGCCAGAAAGCCCAGTTTGCCCAAAGCCACAAATGGAGCGAAATTGAAAGCCTCCCAACACCTGAGAAACTTGTCTATGACACATGTAATGCTGCTCTTCTTGACAATTATAGGAACATGAAGACATATGCATTTGGAGTATTATCCATCTTTGGATCGAAATACCTGTGCGAGCAGATATTCTCAAACCTGAACTACATCAAATCAAAATATCGCACCCACCTCACAGATGAGAGCTTGCAGTCCTGCGTCAAGATTAAAGTTACATCGTACATGCCCGATGTTGAGAAGCTGGCCAGTGATGTCCGAAAACAGAAGTTGCATTAAACGGGTAAAAACACAATACTGTCATAGGCACATATTTAGTAACAAAGTGGCTGTTTTTATAAAGTGATTTCTGATTTTTTGCCGGTATATATTTGGAATGACACTTAGGGATATTATTGTGTTTTGTTGCTCATGTTCGAGGATAGCTGCGTTGGTGCGTGTCAAAAGAGAAGAAGATGCTGCATTTTATTGCTCTCTGTTTATTGCCCAGATAAGGGGCACGTTATGCACGTGCGTCATTCTCTACAGGATGCACTGCAGGGAAAATAAACATTTAATCATGAAGGCTCATTATGTATTTGTAGCCAACTTAGTCATTTTGGTAGTAAGCTAATATAGATACATACAGCATGTGTTGCCTTCATTATAAGGCTTTTAATTTTTTGCGGCTACAGACATATTTGTTTTTTTGTTTATCTGGTCCAATATGGCTTTTTCAACATTTTGGGTTGCTGACCCCTGGAGTAGAGCCACTGCTCCTCTGCATATCATGAAGCCGATGAGGTGGTTCAGGCAACTGTTTAGGTTGCCTCCTGGACACCTCCCATTGTGAGGAGGCTCCGTGAAACACACAAGACCCACTGGAAAGACTGTATTTTGGCTGACCAGGGAACATCTCTTGATCCACCAGAAGAACTGGACGAAGTGGGTGGAGAAAAATAAATCTGAGCTGGTTTGCTTTGGCCGCTGCTCCCGTGACTCGACACCAAATAAGTGAAAGGTAATGGATATACAGTATAGACAAATCAAAGGTCCTCCATCCAGCATCCCAGAACAGATTATGGTTGACCATAGAAACTCCATCCATCATGTTCTGTACTGATTGTCCTCAC
This sequence comes from Leptonotus elevatus, assembly GCF_054856555.1. Taxonomy (NCBI): domain Eukaryota; kingdom Metazoa; phylum Chordata; class Actinopteri; order Syngnathiformes; family Syngnathidae; genus Leptonotus; species Leptonotus elevatus. The sequence continues at coordinate 4,425,699 of NC_141247.1, forward strand.
AAGTGATCTGGAACCTATTCCAGGCAGCTGACTTTGAGTGACTGCTGGACTTGTCATCAGCTAATCACAGAGTTAAACGTAACCCCAAGGAGGACCTCTCGCTCACGTGATAATTAACTCCTTTGATGGCAATCTGATGCAAGGTAATAATTAGCTTTTTGAAATAGTAGCATCAATCTTGGAATGACTATCACATTTTGAGTCACCATTATTTATACCGCAATAGTGGCATGTTATTTTAATCCCTATTGCAACCCCTGTGTTGGAAACGAGTTGATGCAAGAGTTACTGTATTTCTTACCTTTTATACAGATAACCTGCTTAACCAGGTTTCTATTGAGGTCTCCTAGAGTTTTGCACTTAAGGGAAAAGGTTTTGAAAAGTGATAAAAGAAAAATAAGTTGAAATAAACAATCCATGGTTAAAAAGCAAACTTCCCAGTGCTGCAACCAAAATGTAATTAAATCACAGGTGGGAAAATTGTTACATTTTAGCTTTCTTGTGATGGTCAACTGGATTTAGACTCCTTCAGTGAGAAACAACTGGTCTACCCTCTTGGGGGAAACGGGGAGAGAACAGCAAGAATAAATTAAATAGATGAAGATAGAAAAGGCTAAACACAAACAGTCAAGATGATCCTACCTCTGAATCTGTGTAAATCAGCAGCCTCTGTGTATTTCCGTCTCAAGGCCCATACAAATACTGTAATACTGAAACAAATAGAAATGGTTACAAAAATGGCACCATGTTCATCTGATGAATTAAAGTAGTGTGGCCTATTCAGAAGTATGTGATGTGGAAATTAAGATGTGTTTGTTTTTGAAAACTCAGACGAACATATACATGTTTATTTTGTATTTTTTTATTGTAATGATTTTATGTTTAGGCCTTTTTTTTTCTTTTCTTTTTTTTTACAGCTTTTTGTAATTAATTTTATTATTGCCCTTGATCTTTTTTGGACTTTCTGTGAAGCGTCTTTGAGTAGCTTGAAAAGAGCTATGCAAGATAAATGTATTATCATTATTATTATTATTATTATTATTGTATGAGAGAGATGTTACTTACGGAAGCGTATTGCATTCACTTGAAAAAAAAAAGTCCTGTTTTTCTGACAATTTTTTTGGGGGGAGCGTTGTTTTTTTGAATATTTTTTTCCCGTTTTTTAAAATATTTTTTTGTTTAAAAAAATATATATTTTCCTCTGTTTTTCTGATTTTTTTTTTTCTTCTGTTTTTCTGAGTAATTTTTCCCTGTTTTATAAAATAATAATTTTTCTGTTTTTAATATTTTTTTAAGGGGTTTAGAGAACAAACCACAATACGGTATACACATTCATTCCTTTATTGAGAGCCAGTAAGTAAACATGACCATCATATTTAGTTTAATCAAGTTTTATTTTGATATGGGTTTAAGGCACTGGGAGATAGTCCTGTCTTTGAGTCATATAGACGGTACTATTATTAGTTTGTCGACTTTACGCAGGCACCTGAGGACTTTGCATTTGTTCAGGAGGAAAGCCCATTCAGATCTGCGAGATGTAGCAATGTTTGTCCAGGATCAGTTGGATATATATGGGATGCTCCATGGCTACAAAATGATGCATTTGAAATGCATTCAGTCTGGCTATGTGGTGACTCAAGAAACGATCAGGATGCTGATGAAAATACTGGATCCGCATGGTGTGCAACTGAGGCGCAGGAATCGCCTTCGGCGCCGTAGCTACCAGAATCCAGGCCCAAACTTTTTGTGGCATGTAGAGTCTTATGACAAACTCAAACCGTACGGAATCTGCATCAATGGTGCAATAGATGGGTTTTCACGAATGATGATATGGCTACATGCTTATTCTAAAAACAGTGATCCGAAGATACTTTATTGATGCGGTGTCATCAAGGAATGGAACTTGTGCCCGAATTCGTTCGGACCTTGGCACTGAGAACAGTTATATTGAACAAATGCAGATGTTCTTGAGGCACGACCATCAGGACAACTTTTCGCACAGATGCTATCTGTATGGATCAAGCAATCACAACCAAAGAATAGAGAACTGGTGGAGCTTTTTAAGGAGGCAACACGCACAGTTTTGGATGAACCTGTTCCAAGACCTAAAAGACTCGGATTCCTTTTCTGGTGACTTCCTGGATAAAAGTATCAATCAGTTCACATGTCTTGAAATAATAGAGGTAATAACTGAAATAACTACTATTTTTCCCCTCATAGTGCACCTGCTCAAGTTGTTTTACTTCAATCGTAGTAAAATGCCACACCGTGGGTCAGTTTGGGTGTGGTATTCATGTAATGTGCTTGGATAGTGGAAACATGTTCACTGTCTTTAGGTTATAGGATTCCAAACATTAAAGGAAGAGGCCAGTATTATCAGCAGTATACTGTGTGAAAATTAAGCAAAATGTTCCCGTTAGCGTTTGTTCTTAATTACATGATGCAGTTAGTTAAGCCTATTGCAGATGTTGAGAGCAGATTTGTACTAAATTACTGTCTAGTTTGCATCATGTTGTCAACTGTACTGCAAAAAAATTGTGAACCGATTTATATCACTTTCTTTATTTATACTTATTTAGAAAGAACTACAAGAAGTTGTTCACCTCTGGAACACTCACAGAATTCGCCCAAGCAGGAATGCTGTGTCTCCAGGTGGGCGCCCAGTGATGATGTACACCTTACCCCAACTTTTTGGTGCTAGAGAGTACCTGAAAAAGGTATCCCAACAAAAGATTGAAGCCTGCAGAGAGGAATGCCTTCAGAGGGGGACCGTACCCCTGCAATGATACAGTGTTTGACATTTGCTGCCTTGTCATGGCAGAAAATAATCTTCATCCACCCACCTCTCCAGAGGAAGCCATTGAGCTTTATATGTTCTTACGTGCTTACATGCGAGCTCAGATTGTATGAACGCAATGTGCTTTATTTGATCAAATGACATGATGTAAGCCTCCGAATTGTACCTGTAAAGGGTATTTATTTACAGCTGTAAACAATGGTGAATGTTATACTAATGAACATCTCCACTTTGTGCTTTTCTATATCTTCTGTCTATTCATTATTGAGGAAATCGGTTCTGACAATTAATAGTTGAATGAAAAAAAATGGAAGACCTTGGTTTCATTATAAAAAGAGCAGTCAAGGAAAACGAAAATTAAAAAATATATCAATATAACACTATATAATACAGTATCCTATCCACGTGTGTATGCTTAATGTCAAATGTAGCTCTTACAAACAGAATATCTCTTAATACCAAAGTGAAAAAATGTTTCCTCTTTTGATATTATGTTATTGTGCATTATACCACTAAGGAAGTATACTGTACCTTCCTAATTTTTGTAACTCTTGAAGAGATTTCAGGTGTAATTTGTAGCACATGTAATACAATTTGGTAATTGTATTGGATTTTCATGTCATCTAGCATAAACAGATCACATTCATATGTATTTGAATGCAATGTCGCTGTATACATTTTTTAAAAAGGAGTTGCCATTAAACTTTCAGCAAATTAAGCATACTGTATGAATAGCTTTTATTAGAGCAAGGATCGTGACCTGAGTTTGCATACATTTGATACATGTAACCTTTTGCAATAAAAGCACCAAAAGAAACATGACCAATGTTCACACTGTAGTACATACATAAACATGTCTCAGAAAGTATGATTTCTGAACTACATGACTCAACAATAAAGACACGAAAAAAATCAATCAATCAATCAATCAATCAATCAAAAGTACCTTTTAATTTAACAGATCCACATATGCTGTCAATATTAACATCTAATATGAGGTAGTGTTTCAACTTGCATAATTAACTCTTTGACTGCCAGACGTTTTCAGAAAAGGGATGCCGTCAGTGCCAGCCGATTTAAGCATTTTGACTGATTTTCAAGGTCCACAGAAAATGTTCTGTTTGGACTATGGAAACACACGTACTACCAAATGAAAGATTGGACTTTCATCTTTCATCAGAAAAAAAGAGTTTGTTTCTACCTTATTCCGTTCTTTAGTAATCAACAATAGAAAATGGTTAGTTTGACCCAATTTCGCCTGTGTTGGACCAAAATACGGAGAAATCAAGCTTTTAGTGAAACGATATTATTTCATGCATTCTAGTGAATTTGACACTTCTTTTTGTCCATGAATGATGCCACAAACACCTAAATAGTGCTTTACTTCTATAAAACACTACCACCAAGAATGAAAAAGTGTTTTTTGATAGCAAAATACGTTTATTTACATTCAACAGTGTAACAATTTGACAACAATTTGGCAAACTATTTACAAATGTGTGCAACTGTGGTGCTATTTACAAATATGTGGATGTTTCAACGACAGTTTTTCTTTTTGTAACACTCTCCTGCGTGCAAAGAGACGTAACAGCATTTGCACAACAGATTGCCTCTTCGCGTGTGCCACTTTCTTGCAGGCCGTTTTTTTCCGGGGAATAGCAAGTATATACTGCAGTGTGTCATCAAGTCTAATATCAGGATCATGCTACGGTTTCGTTACGTCTCGCTTCCCCGTGTCCTTCAGTTGCTATACCGGGTGGTAGGAGATGTTCTGATCCATTTTATCCACTCCATTCATGGTGGCATCGTAGTCCAGAAACAGTGTCTTCTCCGTGATCAGACTGTACCCGCTCCTCCGATGAATATGCATTGGACTCGGGGTACTCTTCATTGTCCGATCGAATGTCCGCTTGTGCAGCTCCGCGTTTTCCGGCGTTAGCAGCGCTAGCCGGTGAGGCTTATGACGAGAGAATAACGGCCGCGTATAGCTTCCAACTCCGGCGTCAACCTCGGGAGTGACCATCATCATCATCATCAATGTGCATTGGTCGATGCTTTTCGACTACTCTCCATCGTCCGATCGAATGTCCGCTTGTGCAGAAGTACCCGGCCGGCTATTGTGCGCGTTTTCCGGCCTTAGCAGCGCTAGCCGCGCTAGGCCGGTGAGGCTTACTACGTGATCGTAAACACGTCCAGGCTTCCAACTTTGGCGTCAAACTCGGAGTCGTCATCATCATCATCATCAATCTGCATTGGTCGATGCCAACTCTCCATCGCCCGATCGAATGTCCGCTTGTGCAGAAGTACCCGGCCGGCTATTGTGCGCGTTTTCCGGCCTTAGCAGCGCTAGCCGCGCTAAGCCGGTGAGGCTTACTACGTGATAGTAACAGGCCAAAGCTTCCAACTTTGGCGTAGAGCTCGGAGTCATCATCATCGTTGACATCAATGCGCTTTTTAGTATTGATTGATGCTTTCCGTCTTTGAAAAAAATGCTCAAGCTGAGCTGCTTGTAACCGGTTGCTTGGTCAAGCCATTGTGGCTTGGATCAGCCATTGTCTCCTCAACACTCTAGCTCCGCCTCACGTCTTCTACTGACGCCCACGGTGGGCGGCCCATCCAACCTTGTGCAAAGAGAGTCATCGCTGCCCTCTAGGGGCCAAAACGAGTCTTTGACTAATCATATCTGCCTGATACTTTCAGCACAGCTGCCCAAGGCTTTCCTGCACCCGTTTTTGAAAAAAAAAAAAACAAACATAGGGGACGTCTTTTAACGTCCTCGGCGTCCTTCCCTAGGTTTATGCTAAACGTTTTATAACGTTTATGGCAGTCAAAGAGTTAACAGTGGAAAATATAAGAGGTATTTTTAATTCTCATCCTAGACTGAAAACAAAAGTGTGTTATTGCCTACTGATAAAGTATCCAAAATAATAAGTCAACTAACCAATGCTTGCTTATCACACAGCCCCAGAGGTAGTCATATTTTGCTGGCATCGGGTGGAATCCACACAACTCCAAAGCCATTATCATTGCATTCTTAAAAGCAGCACGCAACACTTTAGATTGGTCAATCAATTGTTAAAATACCTGGGGACTAACCAATAATATAAAATTTGTGAAAAATTGTAAAATCACCAAATTTGGACAGGAGGTTTCCACTTGATGCCAGCAATAGACTATTTACATCCTCTGATAACAAAAACGGTCTCAGTAAATCTGTGTATGTTACTGTTTTGGCACTAATCACAGAACTCTTGAACTGAACAAATCTTTCTTAACATTCTCTATCCCACATTCAAAAATTCCAAACATGCATTGCTCATATGGCTGTGGAAGAGAAACGTGTGAACATCACTCTTAAGCAATGTCCATTGCAAGAGAGTTGCTGGACAATATAGCCTCCATTTCAGCTCGAAGCTCAGGGTAGCTGTTATAGGTTGATGGCAGCTCCACAGTTGGGCCACAAGTATGGGCAATAAGCCGCCGTGCTAATCCGTCCAAAGAGTTGAAAATGACTTGAATTAGTTTAACACAAATAACATCAGACCCAGTCAGAAATCTCATCAGCTTTCTGAGACCAGTTTCATCCAATGCCCTTATGTACTGATGTAAAAATTGCAAACTTTGGTTCTCTGCTGCAGTATCTGGAGAAGCTGTTAACATCTTAATCACCATCCGTGTTGTTGGTTTAATGTTGTCATACAGCTTCTTCATATCCGGTACATTGGGGAAAAATTCCCTAAGTATTGGCCCTGCAACCTCTGAGATATTATCAAGTGCATACTTTGGTTTCTGAATGAGCTGCTTGTGGGCGACCTGAATAAGCATAGCTCTCAGGTTATCTTTTTTTGGTATTGTTCTACACCCATGCGATCCATAAGATCTATAAAGTCTTCCTCATCTTCACCAACAACAGCCTCTTGCAAAGCAGTGGACAAGAGGTCACGCTCAGACTGACTAAGATACAGCATCAGGGAGTCAAACAGTACATCACATGAAACAGAATGTTCACCAAATGCAACTGCTGCTGTAAAAGCTTGTGCCAGCCGAAATGGGAAATACCCATGGTCCTCCAGTCCCTTGGCCAATATCCTACCAACAGACCTCCATTCCTCCTCTTGCCATTTTGCAGAGAGTGATGGCACCCTTACATCTGCACCTTCAGCTGCACAGTCTAGGAATTCTGTCCAGAAGGCAGCGTATACATCTCTGGACACGCCATCAGCATCTGCCCCCATTTCATCAATGAAGCTGTATTTCACAGAGTAGGTCATCATTGCTTCATCCTTGAACTGGGCAATCAGTTCATCAAGGAGCGTTACTCTGTGAAGTTTCACATTCACATGTACAACTTCATAGGCAGGATTTGAGGAGTAGGTGGGGATGCACATTTGTTCATCTTGTTAGAAAACCAATCTCTGTTGTCTTGCGTGTTGAAATAAAACTCAAAGTTGAGATCTCGTGAAGAGGTTTCTTGCAAGCTTTATTATTTAGAAATTTCTAAAGCCACTTCGGACCCTTGCTGAATCAGAAGTGATCTCAAAATGTGCCTTTCTCTCTCCGCTCCTCCTCACTTATACAAAAGCAGTGTTTACAAAAAAATACTCTCCCCCTGTCATCCTGTCCTGTCGGCAGAGTGAAATACACAAATAGATAATAAAACTTCAGTTCCTATCTTAGTCCACTCCAGATGTGGGTAAACAATTGGTCCCGGCACCTCCTGGACCAGGTAATTTATGGACAGACCTCTGCGTGCACTTCCAAACATTCCTCATTTAGATAACTCAGAAACCTTACTAGACATTCCTTTCCCAGACAAGAGAACAATGGACTATAGATTGAATAACATATGAATTAACTGTTGTCTTATTATTACACAGCTCTAACTAAAATCAAAAACGGTTAAAATATCAATCGAAACAGTAAAACAATATTAATAATGTTAACAATCTTCTATTGCAAGGTTTGGCTCATGTATGAGTGTATCATCAAGATCACCGAAAAATGGACCACCTGCCAAAGGGCCAAAACTGACAACTGATGTATCACACAAAGATGAAAGATCAATAATCTGAACAGATGCAGTAGAGACAACAGCTGACATTGTGGCAGTGCTCAGATCATCATCTTCGACTTTGCGTATTGGACTTTCACTGTCATGTCTTTTCTGTGTCTGCTGCTCCACCTCTTCCATGGTGTCTTTCTCTTGTCCACATTCTGTCGTGTTGTCATGTTGCTCATCTATCACTACTTCAGCTACTTCTTCTGGGTCAGCTTCACCAGTTATGGTCTTTGTAAACAAATAAAATCTTAATAAACCAAATTTGTGTATGTCATAATAGTCGCGCACACTAACATCCTCATCAACTTGTGCTTCCTGAAAGTCAACTATGTCATGACTGACCTCTTCCTACGTTCCCATTATTGACTTCTCATTAGGGGAAAACTGTTGTTTAGCTTGTGACAGAATCTCAATCTTAGTGTCATTCTTGTTAATATCAACAACTCTGGTTCCTCCACCACTGCGTTTTCTGACTTGTCTGTTGTCATGTATCCATCCTAATTCTATTTTTCTGGTTGTCTTCCAGGCTCTCTTGTTATTTTTTAGATGCACATTTTGTGGTTGCACTGTATTCTCCCCCTCAAAACCTTGATCACAGACTTTGTTGCTCATTGTGCCCATTTTTTTAGTACGTTTTTTTTAACAGGGAAAGTCTTCTTGTATCATCTTCACCTCTTCTTCGTTTTTCCATAGAGAAACGTCTTGTGGCAATCCTGTCACCATAGACTGGAATGTAAGACGCCAAAGCAGCATCATTCATTTCTCCAATTATTGAGCTGTCAATCTACAATAAAAAACAAATACAAATACAAATATATACATTAGACATGAAAATCTGAAACTTTATGTCCAAGACTATTTACTTATGGGCAAGACAGCCAACCATCAGTGCAGATGATAACACAATAGACAGTATGAAACAATACAAAAACTGGGGGCGGCTGGGGTTGGGTTGGGGTGGATGGCGGGGGGTGGATGGGGTCGTGGGGGGAGCGGGGGCTGTGGACCGGTGGGGTGCCTGGCGGGCCTGCAGTGCCCCGTCCTGCTGCGTTGGGTTGGGGGCGCGGGCCGTGTTGGGGTGGGGGGCGCTCCGGGTTTCTGGGTTTGCTCTCCGGCCGGTGGCCCTGGCGGGGCCCGGGGGTCGTCCTTTGGCGCTGTTGCGGCCTGGGAGGCCCTGAGGTGTTGTGCTTGCTCTGTCCTGGCAGGGGTCGACGGCTCCCCTCTTTGGTGGAGATTTTCATGCATGCCAGATCCACCACACCAGCATCTATCGAAACTCAGACACAATCTGCTTCTCCCTCAGGTCATTGAATTGGTGGAGGCTGGTGTCTGTGGATCTCACTCTGCTTCGTCTGTCCTTCCTTCCTTTCCTCTGTCTCTCCTTTGGTCTCTTGGGGTCTCCCTGATTTGTTGGAGTTTGGATGTTTCTGGGGTTGGTGGGGAGCTCTGGTTGGTGGCCCGGTGGGTGTCTGGTTGGTGCTGGATTTCACTTTCGGTGGGTGTCTGGTTGGTGCTGGATTTCACTTTCCTTTCTTTGGTCCTTCCTCGGGTCTCCTGACGGCGGTGTTCGGTTTAGGTGAACGGTATGGGATTTTTTTAATAGGTTTTTGGTGAACTAATGAATACACACACACTCACACGCACATACACATACTCATCCAAATACAAAATACTAATAATAATAAAAAAGAGAGCAATAATGATGACATTACCGAATGAACAATACTTAGCTCTTAAAAAAAAAAAACGATTTTTGCTTTATCAAACCATAATAGAAAATGATACCTAACAGAAATGACAGGCCAGTTAACGAGACCTAACAATTGCTTTTGTTCATGAAAACAAAAAATGTGTATTTAGTCAGGTGCTGGTAATATTGTTGTCCCCTTTGGGTTGTCTTCGTCATATGTGTGAGTGCGTGTGTACGAATGGTGGGGCATGGCTGACGTGCTGACAGATGTGTGAGAGTACTTTGATTAAGCGCAAAGCCAATCAGTCTGCGTTAATGGAAGACTATTAGAAATCATTGATTATTAACTGTTGAAATAACAAGATTTGGACCATTTTAAGTTAAAAAAAATTCTCATAATAACTGTTTAAATTGATAAGTGATAACCCCTCAACTAATTGTTGCACCTGTAGTTACTTTAGCATGATGGTGAACGTGTTGTTCTAACTGTTCTTACACCATGTATGTAATTTGCATGACCATGATGTCTACAGTGCATCTCTAAGTTATCAAGCGTGATTAATTTGTTACACATTCCTATACTGGAAAAATGCAATGATGACCCTTAGTCTTACTTTGATAGTACTGAACACTTCACATACTGTATATCTGTTCTGAAAATACGTCATAAAATAATTTTAAAACGTGATATTTAAAACCAATCCTGTAAAAAATAAATAAAAAAGGGAAAAAAAGCAAATAGTTTGTATATTCATTTGTATATTTGTATAGCAGTGATGTCTACATCAAGCTGCATTGTTGGAAGGGACAATTAACAAATATAAATATTCGAACCTCTGGAGTCACATGTGGTCAGCTATATGTATAGGTGTATAAAAAAGAAAAGAAATTCAGTTAAATATTAAAATATACTTGAGACAAAATACTACATGTAGCTTTGCAGGAAAACATTTCCTGTGACTTACATGATCCTGCTGCATTTTCTGAATGCGCTCCTCAGGAACACCTCCGTTGCGTAAAAATGCCCACAGACCATCATCTTGTGGGAGGCCAGGGGTTGATGATGCAGCCATTGCAGCTAGCACTACAAACACTACCTTCCTCATCGTTACATCCTTAAAACAGGTGTCCCGTGCTAAACAATATGTTACGATTCTCATATGAGCCATAATTATAATTAACGTTATCTCGGATGACCAAATGTGTCCTTTTTGGGAGGACAGACCTTTCATAAATTCATGAAAATGTCCGGTTGGCATTATGTGACTTATAGGAGGTGAAGTACACTGTGTAGCTGCGACTGGTACCACAATTTCAAGGCCGGGGCCTTTTTTTGTGGAAATGGGAATATGGTCACCCTAAAGACGTTATCTCGTTAAGCATAGTGTTTGCGTATATTTAGCATATAACGTTACGACGTAGCCTACATATGGCTCGTTCTACCTAAGGTACGGGAGCGTAGTAGTGCATACTGTACTTGCATATAAACGACGTTATGACGAATGGCTCGTTCTACTTTTGTCAAGTGAAGGATGATCAATGCCCAGCGGGAATCCCGCCTGAATCCCGCTGGGTATTGTTTAAGCAAACTGTTAGCTTACTAAAATCATGCCGATCGAATGATATGTACGTGTACTTGCATGCTCCATAACATACAATTATATACCTACCTTACACTAAGACATTAATAATAGTGAGTGTGTTACTAATTAAGGTACATGCCTTACCTCAACTGAGCCAGAAAGTACGTTGGAGGTACGCGGGAAAGTGTCCGCTTCCGCTATTAGCGTGTCTGCAGTCAATTGGAGTTCAGAGGTCAAAAAAAAATTACTCCGAAAAACAGAACACCAGCTCTGTATTTCGGAATATTTTTTTTTCTGTTTTTTTGAATAAATGTTTTCCTGTTTTTTTTTTTTTAAATTTCCCGTTTTTCTGAATATTTTTTTTCTGTTTTTCTGACAAAATTCTGTAAAACTGAAAAAGCATTCAGAAAAACAGAAAAAAAAAATACTCAATAAAACAAAGCAACCCAAAAAAAATTGTCAGAAAAACAGGAGGTTTGTTTCCAAGTGAATGCAATACGCTTCCGTAGTTACTTACTAAACTGTTAAGATTGTATATTGTAACCAACTACTCTGTCCATAACAATGTCCTGGCTTGTGTTATCGTGTGTTTGGTGTTTATCATGCGTTACGGTACACAACGGACATTTCTCAAAGGCATATGAATCTTCAACAATACTCTTGGCCCTTCTTATTGAAACTATATTGCAACCATATTGCTGACTGAAGTCGGTTCCATATTAATGCACAGTTGAGTTCTGAAGAGTCCACCTGGGTGTTGTATGTTGCCAATAGGGCTCATTTACACAGCCCTAGTCAGGCTCTGAGCAATGTCATAAACCTACTGGCATGATCGTGCCATAATGGCAGTTCAACGATTCCCACTAGCAAGTGAAGATACTCCCTCACGTTTCGGATGCACATCTTATAGCTATGTCTGTTGAGGTTCATTTACAGATGACAATGAGGGATGCACACATTGCTAATATTACATTAAATGATTTGTGGTGTTTTATGGGCGATTAAACCTGACCTGCAGGCTGAATTTTACATGTCAATTCTTGTTCAAATATTAACTGGGCTGCTTACATGAATTTAAAGTAATCTAAACTTGAAAATAAATTTCTTTAAAATGAAATTGAGGAGTGTTGCAGAGCCTGCCCAGCCGATTTTCGAGGAATGTAATGTACAATGCAATTGACGGGGACAACCAATGTCAAATCAATAAAATAAAACCGTAAAACCATCTGAAGTTTTAATAATGGACCCATGAGGCAGCATGGAGCACCTTAGGTAAAAAGGGGAGGAAGGAACTCTGAAACCTGACATCAACTCATCTCAGAATAGATGTGTTCACAAGAATAAATCATTGAGTATTGTGATGTATAAAAATGCAGTCAGATATGCTTGTATGGTATAATTTGGCTAAATTGGGAATGAGTAAGCAATAGAAGAATAAGAACAAAAGGGAATTACTTCATGTGAAGCAACACACTTTTTCGGTCAGTAATCCTCACAGGAGTCAAACAATCCAACTGAAGGGCGTACTCTTCTTACTCTTTGCTTTTGGTTTACTGTTCATCAGTGGGCATAAAAGGTAGCTTTTTTCCCCCATGAGCTTTCCTGCCTGCATATTGTCAAGGAAGAACCCCCCCACACACACACACACTTCTTTGAAGCTCATTATTCAGGATTAGAAACAAATACTGCCTAAATTCCACAGTCCTTCACCACAATGTTTTTGAAATGTAGAGCCTCATTCCTTTTTTTAAGTCTCAAAAGCTCTAGATTTGTTTTTTTACTTGCTATCCCATTTCGTATTCTGTTTTAGCAGTAAGCTTGTTGTTGTTATGACTTACCGTGAAGTAATTAGTCTTCTATAGTGTTGGGCTCAATACAAAAACAGTTGTAGCAGCAACGATTAAATGCACTGTAATGCAACCATAATGAAGAATTCGCAAACAGTCAAAAGATGTGGATCAAAATCGCAAACACATGAACTGAATTTGTATGTGCGAGTGTGCGTGCACATGCGTTCTTGTCGAGATTTAGTGTACCTTGACTGTACTTTATTAAAACATGGACAAAATAATCCAATAAGGGAGAGAAATATGATATTTTGCAAGTCAGCTCAGTAACTATGAGATTTATAGTGGATAGTAAAGGCCCACAAACTTCTATAAAATGCTGTTATTATGAATGGTTTAGTGAGGTGTTTAAAAAAAAGAAGAAGAAAAAACTAGCAAATTGTCAAAAATTTGTACCTATAATGTACTGAATTTCCCCTGACCTTCCACTGCAGAGACTACTCCGAGGATATTGTGCCCTCTGACAGTTTGCAACACCATAATTACTCTTGATTATATTTGATAGCTTAACTATCATTGATTCACCCTCCAAAAGAAAGCTATTTTTTATGTTCACAAGATCAACACTACTATGGCGGTGCTACCTCTGTAAAAGCACAGCATGCTGCATTGTGTATGGCACAGGCATCAAACTGAAGGCCTGGTGGCCACATCTGGCCAACCACATCTTAACTCACTCACTCCCAGCCATTTTTACTGAAGCAACCCCCTTTACTCCCAGCTGTTTTACTGGATTTTGACTGATATTGCAAGACTCACAGAATATTGTGTTATATTGCTATAAAAACATCTAACCTACCAAAAGAAAGATTAGTCTCTTCTTTCATCAATAAAAAATATATATTTCTATCTGTTTTCGTTTTGCAGCAATTGGCATTAGAATATAGCTAAGTTTCATCATTATTCACAAATCTATTTAGAAATGTGAGTAAATGAGCTTTTTTTCAACATGGCCCTGGTTGATCTCTTTTGCTCTGCTGTCACCTGCTGGTCGTTTAATATAACTACCATCAACCGTTCTTTGCAGTTGAGAGGCTGCATCAAAGCCTTCTGTATGATCTAGCATTTAAAAAAAATAAAAATTAATTTTTAAAAACAGATAAATACGTCTTTGGGACACGTACACAATTTAAAATAGAACGTATTTGTAAATGTGTGGAATAAAAGTCAGCTCAGAGTAAAATCACGCCCAAGTCTTTCACTTGAGTGGATGGATTAAAAGACAGTAACTGTAATTTGGGTAAAAGTTTCTCTCTCTCTGTGCCTCAGGACCAATGACTAAAACTTCAGTTTTGTCCTGGTTAAGCGAGAAAGATTTCTACCATCCAGGATTTGACATCTAAGATACAGTTAAAAAGTGTGTCCATTGGCCTTGTGTCACCAGGAGACATGATGTACAACAAAATTGACTCCATGTCTCCTGATGACACCAATTGGGGCAGCGTGGATCAGTGGTAAAGTGGTCATCTCCAAACCCAGAGATTGTGGGTTCAATCCCATGCCATTGTGACCGCGTCAAAGTATCCTTGAGCAAGGTACTGAACCCCCAGTTGCTCCTGATGCATCATCATCATTACATGAATAAGTAGTTGAATGTAAAGCGCTTTGAGGGCCTTGTAAGGTGGAAAAGCGCTATATAAATGAAGTACCATTTACCAACAAGAGGGTACATGTATAGGTTAAAAAGCAATGGGCCTAAAATCAAATCGAATCGAATGGTAAATTTAGATACCGGACTCAAATTATTAAGATCGTTAAAATAAAAAGAGGGGCCTCACCACCACCCCTTTAAAGGCAGCAGGCAAGATGCCTCGTGGACCCCTCCCTTGAGAGGTGTTCCGGGCATGTCCCACGGGCTGTAGGCCCTGGGGATGACCTAGATCCCCTGTCTCATGGCTGGACTAGGAATGCCATGGAGAAACCTCAATTAAGAGAGCAGGGCTGGATTTGTGGAAGCAACCACACAGCACACAGCACAGGGATGTAAGAATAGGGTTAAGGAAATGTCGACGGGCTGAGAGAAACCTTGGCTAAGGAACCTCAACGAACTGACAAATGTGTCATTCAGTAACTCTCGCTAAGGTAATGCACAATTCTGTATGACAAATAAAAGGCCTATTTGATCAAATAAGACTGACTAGACAAACTAAGCATAAGTAATATAGGCACATAGCAATTGACCAGATTATCATCATATCTGACATGGTAACTGCATGACTAGACACACTAAGAGTGGCTAATACATACATATATACATACATAGTAACTTATGACCCAACCAAAAATGCAGTCATAACAAAAACATCTCTATATGTTTGTTCTACATGAATAACTTGTGAGTGTGGAACGTTGTGACAAACTTAGTAGCGAGACACAATTATTAACAATTCCAACCACTAGCGGAGGATAGATCGATCCAAGTATTCATATTATCAATACCAAGTCAATACTGATATTGGATCTACACTGGCACTATAATATCGATAGTAGTTTAGTTTCAGTTTGGCTCTTTTGTGCACTGCTGCATGGGGGGAGGAGAGTTTAACATGCAGTTGAATTGTAATTTATTAACTGTGCAAAAGTCGATACATCTATTAAAGGGGTCATTATGGAAAATTGACTTTTTAATGTATAGATGTTTGTAGTGCCTGCCCACCCAACAAATTGGAAATCTAACAAAAATATTTATCTGCCCCAATCCTGATGATGTGCCTGTGAGCAAGCCATTCTGGACTTCTGCACATTTGTTCTGAAATAATGGAGCTAATTAACATGATTGTCATATTTGGCTGTTTGTGGTGGTGTGCAGGCAAGCACGGTGGACCCAAGCACAGGCAAGCAAGACGGGAGTGCAGGATATACTCAATACAGAGATTGGAGATGTGTCCATGCGCCACCAAAATGCTTTCATTCCAAGGGAGGTTGACCTCTACACACTTTTATCTCATTCCGCTCGTAGAAGCGGCCACCTGCCAAGTGAGGCGGAAGATGACGGCCATATGCCAGCAACAACGAGACAGCGAGATTCAGCCGTCTGGTTGGCAATCTTACAACAAAAAAAATGTATCTACCACTGACCCAGCAGTGAGTGGGGCGGGATGAGCGTTGGCATACTGCATGAGACTTATCTCACTCCTAAAATGAGACAACTCACCATCAAGAAATAGGCTGATCCCAAGGGTATTTTGATGAAAGCATGCTGCCATGGATGTTGTTACCACACCTGACAACTCTTTTAATTGTCAAAATAAATCTCCTTCAAGTTTACAACTCGAGTTATCTCAAAGACAAGACTTACTCTGTATTACTGTGACAACATCAACAGTGGTGATTACCAAGCAACTTCTTTGCCCAGAGGAAGAATAGCAAACGTTTCTAGAAAGCTATCTGGCAGCAGATAAAGCACTAATTGCCTTCAAGGAATATATTAAAAAAAGAAAGTGGGGCAGGAAAACATTGCATTAATCAGCTGGCACTGGGTTTTGTACCAGCTAAGGTCCAAAAATGAAATGTTGAATAGAAGTCATGTGGAAGTTCATTCCAGCTGGCCTACTTTCCATAGCAAATAAAAAACCTGAGCTGCATCTAATATTAAGCACATCCCAAAACTCCCAACAACAAAAACCAACAAGAAATGTAATAAATCAAAGCTAACATAAAAATCCAATTCTCCCTACTTCAAGAAGTTGGAAGTCACGACATCCAATGATGCACTTGCAAGCAGTATAACTGGCATTTGCATTTTGAAGAATAGAAAGAAATATTCATATATATATATATATATATATATATATATATATATATATATATATATATATATACATATATATATATACATATATATATATATATATATACATATATATATATACATATATATATATATATATATATATATATATATATATATATATATATATATATATATATATATATATATACATACATATATATATATACATATATATATATATATATATATATATATATATATATATATATATATACATACATATATATATATACATATATATATATATATATATATATATACATATATATATATATATATATATATATATATATACATAGCCTATAGTCATATATAAGGGCTGCAGATAATTCTGTTGCATACACTGCTAAATGGTAAACTACTGTATATGATTTCAAAATAAATATGTAGCACTGAATCAATTTTCAATACCGTGTTGAACCTGCTTAATGTTGCGAGGCAGCTGGAGCTTATCACAATTAACTTTGGACGAAAGGTGAACTGCACCTTGGACTGATCGCAAGTCAGTCAGTCAGTCAGTCACAGCTTGTCTGTGGGTGGTTTATTGAGCAGTTTGATTTAATGGATATCCAACATGCTGCAGTGTAAAGGGACAGTACGGACAGACGCCTCCAACTTTGGAGTGAAGAAAGAGGCATAAATTCAACATTCAACACACAATGACTTTTTGCTACCAAAGATGAGTGGTGAAGTGATGGAGAAGAGTGATGTCTTAATTACATCTACAGTAGTGACACAACATAAACATAAATTTAAAAAAAAACTAGGGTAATTGTATCGGTTACAATTCTAAGACAATTCTTCCAAGCCTGACAAGATTTTCGAAATAAAAAACCAGGACACTACAATTTCACAGAAAATTAAATATACATCGACTCATTCACTCCCAGCCATTTTCACTGAAGCAACCCCCTTCGCTCCGGGGGACTCAAACAAAACTGCACCTTTCAGAGTGGCCTTTTATTGTGGGCAGTCTAATGCTACGTTCAGACGGAGCCGAAAATATTGCGACGCTACGCTGCTCTTGCGCGTGTTTGTTCTCAATGGGATTTGTTTTGCTCCGCGCCGCAACGAAGGAAGAGGAGGGATTTTCGCTTCAGTAGGTGGTGCTAACTTTATTGTAGCATTGCTAGCTGGCTTCACACTTCAACTATTAAACAAATTAATTCACCAGATAAGCCAACCTCTACGCTTCTTCCTCCAAGCAATCTCGTTTTTGGCCCGGCCCCTCGTAACTCGCCGCGACAATCAAGCTATCCTACATTGCTGTGCTATACGCTATGCAAACGCTTCCTGTGTTTGGCTGTGACATATTTGGTAACGTGGACTATCTCGACACCGATTGGCTGTCGCTGACGCGATGGCATCAAAAGTTCAATTCAACCAACGCAGTAGCGAAATGATCGAGAAAAACGTCCCAAACACACCGCCCGGCACGCCATCGCGCCCCCATTCTTTTTATTTCACAGTAAACCAACTTTTACAAATCTCACTCTCTGCCACGTTTGTCACATGCAGTTATTTTGTTTATTAATTTTAGAGCAAATCACACCATTAACATTTTTTTTTCTTAATCTCACCTTGCTAGGGTGTGCAACAGAGGTACTGTTAGTCCAGGGTTTGCTATTGCTCCCCCGTGAATACCATGGTGTCACAGCAGGTAAATTGTTTAGTATGTAGCATATCATTGTCCCTTCACTGAACTCATATTAATCATCTCATCTTAATATTTCAATGCCCAATGTTTTTACATTGGAATTCATGGGTGGTGTCTGGCTGCAGACCAAAGTTGGAACAGAGCAGTGTTTCTCACATTGCGCCTGTTAGTTAGTGAGCAGAGATGTGGGAAGTAATATATATTCACATGACACATATTGTGGTCGCTTGTGCCAAGAGCTCTTGGTATATTTTACTTGGAGATGTGTTTAGTGCTTCAATGCTGCAAAAGCTAATGGGATTTTACAGTCTGACAAATCCATTTCAAACTCTTGAAACTCATTTGAAATTATAATCCATCACACTGGCAGACTAACTTATATCATTTTGTACTAATGCACTGCAGATGTTAATGTATGCTGTTAAAAGAAAACGTCTCAGCAATTTTTATGATCAACAAGATGGTTGATCATACCCCATCCTGAAAAACTCAACACATCAGTGCCATTTGATGTTATGCCTTGTGGACATGACATTTTTTTCTGTTGGGAGAACGTTTTTCCCTTCCAGTAATCACTCTGAGATATGACTCTACCCCCACTTGCTGAAATATACGTACCTCCAAAATCAGCACTTTTCAGAAGACCCCCAAAACAGTACATTTGTTCAATAATGAACATTGCATCGTCAAATAGAGCAAGCTATTTTCAACACGTTAGACAAGTCAAAAATTTGTCAAATAACACCCACATGTGTGAACTGACCAATAGTATAGATTTGTCATTTGTGTAAAAAAATTGAGATTTACCAAATAGTGACACCATTTTTTTTGCACTTTTCCACAGATGACTCACAAAGGAAGGACAATCGCAAATAGTCTCCGTATCGGCATCACTACTGTCTCAAAAATTGCTCCAGAAATTGTGAAAGCTGTCTGGGTATGTCTTAGTGGATAGACAGATATGTTTTTTTTTAAGGCAGATACCTATATCGATTATTAGAAGTCAAGGAGGCTGAAATTTTATTCCTGATGAAAGAAGAGACTAATCTTTCTCTTGGTAGGTTCCATGTTTATATAGCAATAGAACACATATTCTGTGGGTCTTGCAAAATCAGTCAAAATCCAGTAAACCAGCCGGGAGCGAAGGGGGTTGCTTCAGTGAAAATGGCTGGGAGTGAATGAATTAGTATGTAATGTGAACGCTTACTAGAAAAAAAAAGATTTCACTTTAGTATGTCCTATTCATTAGGTATCATCAACATTGCAATTTATTCGTATAGTGCAGGGGTCCCCAACTAAATCGGCAAGAGGTCCACTAACCCGATCAGCCCAATTGACCGAGGTCCAGACATGAAAAACACCCAATTGCAATAATTTTATTTTCTGCTTTTTTTATTCAATTGTAAACATGTCAATTAATTAGTTACGACGTATGCAACCTACAACGTTTGGCCTTTACGAAGCCTCATCTGTAGTATTTCCCACAGTAATCACGCCATTTTAAAGTTATTTAAAGTGGTGTTGTTACCTCCAGCAACGGGCGTCCATCGAGCAGGCCGGCTCGCCATCAGGCGCGTCACATTTCTGTGTTTAAGTTTCCAATGGCTCCGCTTTGCCGTCCGTCAGCAATGAATGTCCGTGCAGAAATACGAAATATTGGTTCCGGCATCTTCCAGGTGGAGCAAATATGTGTTTTTAACATACAAAGTACAACATTTTTAGATGTAAATATCGACTTTAATGGTGAAACCTGTCTTAAATCGGAATTCCGGTTACATCGCCAGTGTAGGAATGGAACTTGTCCGTAAATCAAGGACTCCCTGTATAATATCATCATATCACTACACTCAAAACCCCAGGTTGCAGTTCTAATTAATTAATGAAACATATCAAAGGACAATAGTATAGCGTTTCCTCAATTTATACGACAGGTGAATTTTCGCGAAGTAGAGGTAATTAAAAAAATAAAAAATCCCCAAATACCGTCTGTCACCTTAATCAGCGCAACGAGCAGCCTTTTTTAAGCTAATTGCCTTCAAATAACTTGTTTTTCTATTTCTGCAAGTGCATGGAGGAGGGTGAGTGGAGGAATGAGACACACGCATTGTGTATGAGTAACTGGGATCTGTTCTAAAAATAGCTCACAAGTGATGGGACAGTGACTTGAAGAATTAAAAGACCAAAAATGTAAAAAAAACGTATCATGCTACACGTTTTTTAATTTAACTAATATTCTATATTTTGGTCAAAATGTAATAGATTGTGTTAAATGAAAGAAAGAGCTGCTTATATTACTCAAATATTGCATTGGGTACTCACTATTGAAGATGGGGGGGATACAAATCTGTGATAGTGTGAATCCGCAATAAGTGAACCGCCAAGTAGCGAGGGATCAGTGTATATCAAAAAGACATCAAACTATGTCCCTCTCACACTCGTATGTCTTTGTAAAGCATTCAGACCCCGTGCGCGTGTCCATGTGCACGAGTCTTAATGAATGTGTATTTAATGGCTAATGTAGAATTGGATGTTCCAGACAGTAGGGCACTGTTTGACTTCCTGATTCATGATCTGTCACATCCACTTTACCTTTCTCCACCTCTCTGTGTAAGTGGAGCTCAAGCTGCTCTGCCTTGTGAAAAGACCATTAAGTAAAATAGAATTTGCAGTAGTATCTCAATTTTTAAGTACATGACTTGCATGTTCAGGAATACGGCTCTGAATACCCATTCCCCCAACATTAGACGAGTCTTACCTAGACAAATAGTCAGGTGGGTGTGTCCAGCTTCCTTCCACCATATTGCTTGGATTGTCACAGACACTAGTATAAACGACACTTATTACAATGGCTAAATTGACGGCAATGAGTATGCAACAGTACGCGTTCTGCCGGGAAATCTTACAGGGAAAGGAACGCCAGCGGTACGTTACAAATCCCTATACATTGAAGAAGGAAGATCTGGTGACAGGTGCGCCAGCCACCGGTCACGTACATGGACACCGTGAACTACCTTATAAATGTGAAGAGTGCGTATACCTTTGAACAACTAGGCATATAAATCAATGGAGGTAATCAACCAGCTGTGTTGTGGATGGGTGCTTGAAGTGCAAGCTACATCGTAGCTATCTTAGCTTATATGCATTTATGGAAACTACAGTTGTGCTCATTAAAATACCTGGCATAATGTTTTTGCATATGTGCGTGCTATTTTACTGAGGATATGTTAGAATAAATGTACATAAGTTATCCTACATTTACTCTTATAGTATTGCAAAACTGATTTATGCTCTTGCAGCTGCAGGGCAGGAACTGTGCCTTATCACAAGATAGCGGCTGAAAAACTTTGGCGATGAACAGTTTAATTTTGACTGTTGAAACCTTCAGTGCCGACACGTCTGTATTATTATCTGCATGACTCATATCCTTGAAGGTTGCTGCTGTGTGTGTCACCCCTCCCCTTTAGAGCAGCAAAAGTGTAAACTAGGGAAAATCCTATTAAAAAGAGGACTCGGCGGAATGTGCTCAGAACGGGTAGGAGATTGTAATCTGTGCACATCCGCTCTCCTCGTGAGCAAAAATAATCTAATTATCTTGTCTTCCTTCCTTGTCTATTGTTTATTAAATGTTCTAGGTTGACTGAACTTGCAGGATATGCATGATAACATATGCCTTTTTTTCACTCGTGCCAAGTGGTTGTGTGAAGTCATTTATTGTAAGGGGCATGCGGGGGGTACTGTTTACTACTGTGGAGTTTTAGCGTGCAGGCGCTAGACTGGATAGGAACGGACTAAGACAATGTGCACAATGTGAACATGCTTAGTAAAAGAACAAATGTTAAAAGGAAAACTAATTAACCTGTGAGGAAGTGATCTGAGCAGATCTTGGAGTATTTTGTGGGTTCATCCTTTCTGTTGACACTGGCTAACCACAGTCTACGACGTGATCACAGAGTGATTAAGTGAAATCACCTTCATGTGCTTAGATCTTTGGAATGGAATATAATCAAAATGTATGATTTCCATCAGCTTTCTTAGTGCATCCATGTACCCAACAAGAAACAACCGCGGTTGTGAAAAGGAACCTTGTTTGTTAAAATTTACAAGCAAGCACACCATGCCAGTTCCTATGAAATCAAACTAAACAATATGGACGCACACGACATGATGATGTCACACGGGAACTATCTATTCACTTCTGTCAGAAGACTATTTGCGTGGAGATGGCATTTTCAGACTAGGTTATTTAAATCATTACGTCTGAGTTGCAGCCCTAAGAAATCGATTTGGAGGCACAGCCAGGAGCTACGCATTCCTCGGGAGTCACTGAAGCGGAATTTGATCATGGTCTTAAAGTTGTACCCTTACAAAATTATATTTAAAAAAAAAAAAAAGGAGAAGGCAGAAATTACAGCCAAGACCAGTGCTATTCCAAGAGAAGAGTGTGTCTGTGTTATTGACCATTTAGCACGCCACTTCCGAGTGTCTTAGGTAGGGCTGGGTATCGATTCGATTCGATTCAGAAGGGCCCGATTCGATTCACGATTCACATTGATTTTCAATTGAGGATTTCATGCAGTACCAATTTTACTTTCATTTGGAAGACATTCTCAGAAGTACCAATGTTGCAAATAGTAGAAACTTATTTCTCTTACTTGGAGCATTAGTAAAAATATGAATATTTTCATTTATAATTGAATCCAATGCAGTTACATTAATCATGTATATTTTATTGAAAACGACCTGACCAAAACAATAAATAACTATAAAACTACAGTGCTATGTACATAAAGTGGCAAAAACACTGGCAAATCACGACATTCACATTACTGTGACGGTTTTTATGCTAAGG
Source organism: Leptonotus elevatus (assembly GCF_054856555.1). NCBI lineage: Eukaryota > Metazoa > Chordata > Actinopteri > Syngnathiformes > Syngnathidae > Leptonotus > Leptonotus elevatus. The sequence continues at coordinate 4,448,974 of NC_141247.1, forward strand.
TTCCAGTGGTTAATAAATAAATAAAAACAAATTGACATAAGAGACACAGTCATAGTGGATAATTATGCATCCACATTTTTATTTTTTTATGTCCAATTTATTTAGAGCAGCAAGATGCACAGTAAACAATCAGGATTCTACTTCTGGCTCCAATGTGGCGCAAAATGTTAGTGAATGTAAGCCATTTAAAACTACTGCAAAAAGAAAAGCTTTTCCATAGCTTTTGCATGTCTGTATTTTTCGAGGATTACCTGCGATGTGATCCGCTTGCATTAAAACGCAGCCCATTTTTAAAGTTATATAGCAATCAGCAGCTCGGAGCAGTTCATGCTTGAGCTGTTTCCTTTCTTTGAAAGCACTGGGCTCCTTTTGGGGTATTATGAATAACAGAAGGGCACACGAGGTTTTGAAAAAGTATGTGCTCGCCTCAGGCACATTAATTTACCGGAAAAAGCCATATTAAAAGAAATCGTTACATGGTTTTATGAATTGATATTGGGCTATGAAAAGCAATATCGATTCGATATTTTAAACCCAAGCCTAGTCTTAGGTGCCAAGTGGACATTTGGAGCACATTTTAGAAAGACTGTAAGTTCTAGACCGTATGGACTATAGAGCTAAAATTTCCATCACTGAATTGTCATCAAATCCATTTCAATTGTGTAACAAATAACGCAACTCCATCATCAGTTTTCAAAATTGCAGGCACTTACGTGTGTTGCAATTTTGGGTCACCCTGTATATTTGTTGGAATATTTTATATTTTACGTTTTAGGTAACGAGTCTCCCAGATGCAATGCAGTCAGGTTCGGTCTCGTGTTTGCCGTTATGTTCGCATCGCAAAAATCAGAAATTCTTTGGATCTTTGTGCTGACTCTCAGCTCATTTGTCTACAGCATTATGAAACTAACACATCGTCAAATATTACAGTAAAATGCATTATTTGTTTCTCCATCCGTCATACACATAAAACCAATCAAGTCATCAATTTCCTAGCTGTAGGCATTTTTACATTTAAAAAAATAAAATAACCAAACACTAAGCACTCCGGTGTAATGACTTAAGAGTTAAAAGACAATAAAATATTTTAATTTCCCTACCTCCACTTTGCCAGCACTCAACATTTGCAGCTCCAGTGAACCAAGACTTTAATCTATATTAATTATTGATGTCAATTTGAACAATGTACTGTATATTTAATTAACGTCTGCTGCTTTACCCAAAGCACTTTAAATTCAGTAACTGTTTGTCCCAAGAAATACTTTCCATAGGCTGATATACAATGCAATATTTTAATCTGAAAGTGTAAATTATTTTTTCAATCAGAGTATAATGTATTTTTAGGATGGCCAGTGGTTTAATTTACTATATGTGTAACCGATGTGTCTGTTTATTGTATGGATAAAAATCCAACCAACGATGTTATTAACTTTTCGACTAAGTAGCTGGCCAATGCATACAAAAATTAATAAATAAATATAGGGTTATAATGTATTTAATTTCAAACAGAGTACAAAAACCAGATTTCCTAGCTTTGTGAGGATACATTTACAGGCAATAGGGGCCTGTTGGGCTCGATAGCCATACCATCGAGCACAATGTACCTGTCTGGAAGCATATTTCCAAATGATAACATTGGTATCCGGATATCATCAAGTTATGTGATATTCCTGAAATGACACTGCCACAATCAATAAATCCTCATAGAGCGTCACTTGACTCTTGAGCTTAATGCCTCTGTGAACAGCTTGATTAGGGACAAATGAATTATGGGGGGATGAATTATGGGATGAAACGCTTAGAAACTTAAGATGGTTTATGTGACTTGACAGACCCAAAGTTAAACTGATTCATATGGCCCAATATTCTAATACAGCGGTTCCCAACCGTTTTGTGTCTTGTGTACCCCTGAACCCTTTCATCATACAGTGACCGCCCCTCACTCATATAGATGATTCTCCAGAAGCTGAATGTAACACAATAACACAACTGATTATAATGGGAAAATAATTTTATGTAATGTCCTTAATTTTATTATCGATATTTAATCTAATTATTTTGTTTAATCTAACTTGATTTATTCCACATATCGCCAGCAATATGCTCAAGTACTCTTAGGTAAGGCCCAAAATTTTGCCTTGAATTTGAGATGTTTTAGGTATTTTTGTAATATAGTGTAAATACTGCAACTGTCTACAGTATGGGAGCCTGACACACATACTGCTGGTGTGGTTATTGCTTTTTCCTGCTCCATTTATCTTCCTTCTCCCACAGTAAAACTACCACAGCATCCTCCTCTCTCTTCAAGACCAGCACCACCTCCTCACCAGCACTGCCATGACAGGGGTCACCCAGTCCCTCAATATGGCCCTATCCCTTGAATTAAAAATAATAATAATTTATGTCAGTGTAATCCAACTCATTTGTTCACATATCAAATAAAATGTAAAAATTATTTAACTGCTTCAAGTGCAATCTTAGCTAATCATAAAGTCAGGTCACAGAGGCTTTTTTTTTTACGGCGAGCAACAAACAGAACTAAAGTACTTACAATTTTATTATTAATTGAAAGTGTTATCAAGTCATTTGCATAAGAAAAGCATAACCCCCATCCCAATGAAAAGTTATCTATATTTCACAACATTATACTCTCACCTGCCTTGTTTGTTTAAAACATTTGCCTTGCTACATTAGCATAGGTGGGAATAAGATAACATGTACTCTACACACTACCTCTAAAAATGAAACAAATTACTTGAGTATAAAATGAATGTATGTACTTAAACATTTCAGAAAAACACATGTTATTTTTGTTCTTTTACTGTTAGCTATTGTACTGTTACTGTCATGATGAATATTGAAATTGAATGTGGAGTAAAATGTATGATCATCGTATTTAAAAAATTTAATTAAATTAATATTGGTTTTGGTGCCAAGCTGTTTTCCCTTATCTATTAGTGTGAGCAAATGGGTGAATGAGAGAGTTGGGCCCCATGTGGACTGCTTAGGTAACAAGTGGGCATGGGTTCCATCTGGTTTTGCTCCAGGGTTCCGCCAGGGGCACACTTGTGTTAGCCCACATAGGCTTAAATGGTGTTTTTGACTGGGTGGGTTCCAAATGGGGACTTTCACATGGGGACCATGTGTGTACCATCTGTGTTTGCTTATATGGTCTTGAACTGGGATCTTAATGGGCCTTAACTGGGTTCCAAGTGGGCAAACTATATGAGAGAAAGGGCCGTGCCTGTGCGTTGAGCCAACCAGATAAATCAGCTTTTTCCAGCGCTGGCAGTCTTGTGCTAGCTGTTCTTTGTCTTCCATAGCAACAAAATGTTGTTGGAGGTCAATATTTTGTTCAGAATAGAACATAGCTGACAGGTAAAAAATTTAAACCGAGAACATGTATAATTTTAAGGGGAAAATATGTTGATTGTAAATTTCATGGTGCCAACAAAGCTCAAAAAGGTTGGGACAGGTAGCAATAAGAGGCTGGAAAAGTCAATTGCACTTACACAATTACACAAAAAAACAGCTGGAAGACCAGTTACCACTAATGAGGTCCATTGGCAACTTGATTAGAGTAATAAAAAAGAGCTTATCGGAGTGGCAGTGTCTCTCAGAAGTGAAGATGGGTAGAGAATCACCAATTCCTCCAATGTTGCGCAGAAAGATAGTGGAGAAATATCAGAAAGGTGTTTACCAGCAATCTCTGTGTGTAAGGGTCAAGGCCGAAAAATCATACTGGATGCCCATGATCTTCGGGCCCTTATACGGCACTGCACCGCAAACAGGAATGCTTACTGTAAGGGAAATCACAGAAAAGGCTCAGCAATGCTTCCCGAAAACATTGTGGGTAAACACAATCCACCGTGCCAGCCGCCGTTGCCAGATGAAACTCTACAGTACAAAGAAGAAGCCATTTCTAAAGCAGACCAAGAAGCGCAGGTGTTTCTCTGGGGCAGGGATTATTTAAAATGGAGTGTGGCAAAGTGGAAACCTGTTTTGTGGTCAGACGGATCACGATTCGAAGTTCTTTGTGGAAAACTGGGGCGCTATATCATACTGACTAAAGAGGAAAATGACAATCCAAATTGTTATCAGCACTCAGTTTATAAGCGTGCATCTGTGATGGTATAGGGTTGCATGAGTGCGTGTGGCATGGGCAGCTTCCACATCTGGAAAGGCATCTTCAATGCAGAAAGTTTATATTCAGATTCGAGAACAACATATGCTCCCATCCAGGCATCATCACTTTCAGAGGAGATCTTGCATTTCTCAACACGATAATGCCAGACCACATGCAGCACCAATTACAACATCATGGCTGCGTAGGAAAAGGATCCGTGTATTGAAATGGCCAGCCTGCAGTCCACTTATTTCACTTATAGAGCACATTTGGCGCAACATAAAGGGGAAGGTGCAACAAAGACGTGCCCCTGCTCAAATGTGATTGGACCCCGCAGGAACCATTGGTTGACATATCACGACATGACAATTTTTTTCAATCAGACACCTACTAATTGTTATGCTTTTCCTGTACAGTAGCTGGCGCTATTTACCACAAAGCGTTGTAATCCACCTCACTAGGAGTCTTGAGAAGGAGAATCACCTGTTATTATAGAAGCAGTCTCCTGAGTACCGTCACATCAAGATTGCACGTTGGCATTTGGCAAACTTGGCAAAGTCATGTTGGTTTCCCTGTGAGATGTGAGTGACTGTTTAAAATAACTTTTATGTTCGGATAGATTGTTTTGGACGGACATCATAGAGCTAACGTTGTTTTGCACAAGCTAAAAATGTATGCATTGTTGTTATGCAGTATAATAGCACCCCCCAATGGTTGAAAGTTCAAACAGACGCTAACTGACGTTTACATTTATTCTTGTTCTCTTGTGATTATTCCCTAACGTTTTTAGTCTAGATGTGAAGGATTTATTAACATTATTATTAATTAATCACATTAATAAAATATGTGTTTGTAACTAAAGTAGTAGTAGGAGTAACAAATGTATTTATTTTTCATAGGGTGTGTGGAAAATGAAATGACAAGGAAAGAAAATATATGACTTGTTCCTTAAACGAAGCAAGCCATCATATAAGGCATAGAGTCAAGCAGTTGGCAGTAACGTCAGCAATAACAAGGAGAAAGAATGTAAGAACATCTCATGCTCAGATAATTTGAGACACTTTGAATTGTTGTTGATGGATCATGTGTGGTGTTTTTTTTAAATGGTAGTTTTTTGTTTTTTTAAATTCCGATTACACTGATTATTATTATTGTTGTTATTTTTTTTTAAATACAATGTAGTACCATCAAGGGAGAATACAGAGGCCCCTGCTTCTGATGATGAAAGGATGGATGATGCGAGGGTAGAAGAGTCAGATCCAGAGCCAGCTGTTGTCAGCACGTCTTGTTTCACTCTTTCAAAAGGACCCAGTGGTACGGCTTCTTGCCTAAAACCGGCTTGATAGTCGCAGTTATCGAGTAATCTTCTTGAGCTCTTAACTGTTTTTCATGACCATTTTTCAGTGGTACCTCGGAGTTTGAACACAATTCATTCCTGCGAAGTGTTCAAAATCTAAATTGTTCAACCTCCCCCCAAAAAAACAACAAAGATCTGAAAAGACCAAAAATCAAAGT
>NC_141247.1:4459614-4494614 GCF_054856555.1 Leptonotus elevatus
GTTAAAAATTCCTCAGGAGACTGTAAATAATATCTATTTTCACCGGGTACATCGACTTGGAGCCCGTAGGGGCAACAAACCCCGTCCTATTATCGCTAAGTTTGAGCATTTTAAACAGAAATAATTCGTTAAAAGTAAAGGACGGGATCTTAAAGGGACCTCTTTCGGAATGAATGACCAATTCCCGAGAGAGATTATTGAGCGGCGAAAGATACTGTTTCCTATAATGAGACAAAATAGGCAGGAGGGTAAACGGACTACGATAGTCGTTGATAAGCTATACATCGATGGCCAACTATTCCGAAACCCCAACTCCACTCCCTGGCTGTTCTAATTGCCATTGGTGGAACTAAACTTTGTTTGATTACTAGATGTTTATATGTGCTTATAAAACCTAAAATATGAATACTCATTATGTTTAGGCTATATTACAAATATAATATTAATACATAACTATATCTAAAATATATTTAAACAAAAAATCTCGCTTAGCAACGACTGACTTACCACGTAAACAATTTCAATCTACACTCGTAGCTCTTACTATCGCGAAAAAAACAATTCTTGTTATCTGGAAAAATAAACAAACTCTGAATATCGACCAATGGTTTAACCTCCTCATACATCACATTTTATTGGAAAAAATATCTGCCTCGAATAAAAACCAAATAGACCGCAGTATTAAGTAGTGCTGCGGTCCCCCATCTGTATCACCGCCGCGCCACCACGCCCCTTCCCCCTATTTTTTTTTTATACACCACATACACTCACTGACACATCTGGGAGGCAGGTGGATCGGAGCGGGGGGATATCATTTCCCTCTGCTCCATCTCACCTGCTCTCAATTTTAATGCACCACACACACGCACACACACACTTGTATATACACTGGGTGGGGTCACATCCACGGTGTAGGGGTAGAGTTCGGCAGTCGGCACCGATGCCTGGGTAAGGGGGGTCCCTGGGGTTTGTCTGGTCGGTGCTGGATTTCACTTTCCTTTTTTTTCTTTGATCCTTCCTCTGGTCTCCTGACAACCTCACGACTCTAGCTGGATTCTGAAGTATTCGGTTTAGGTGAACGGTATGGGATTTTTAATAGGCTTTAGGTGAATTAATGAGTACACACTCACATGCACGCACACATACAAAATAAAAATAAAATGTTTAAAAAAAAGAGAGAGCAATGATGATGACATGTCGAATCAGTAAAATTACCGAATGAACAATACTGAGCTCTGTCAAAAAAAATAAAAATAAAAAATCACACAAAAAAAAGCCCATTAGCTTGATTGCATTAAGACTCATTTGAGCTTATCTGCTATGTCACTGACTGTAGTGGGTGGTTTGCCCGGCTTCCATGCAGGCGGCGTGGACTCAGATCCCACAGACGTCAATATGAGTGTGAATTATTGTCTGTCTCCACTAGTTTTGGTAAAAAAATAATAATAATTTCAATATCGAGGAAAAGTCTATTTATTTCAATAATTTGTTTCGAAAAGTGAAATTTTAATGTTTTATTAGTTGACCACACACAAAGTGAAGTATTTCAAGACATTATTTGCTTCAATTTTGATGACTAGGGCAGAAAGACACAAAAATAAAAAAAATACAGCGGTTCACAAAAATGTGACAAAGTTCAACATTGTTGGCTTCCTGTGTCCTAATCGTGTCAGCTAATCAATGCAAAACAACTGCAAGGGTTTTCCTCAGCCTTGAAATAGTCTCAGTCTAGTTTAATAGCCTTCAGCCTCATGGGGAGGACTGCTGACTGCTGAGGGTTGTGCAGAAAACCATGATTGATACCCTCCATAAGGAGCAAAGGTCTCAAAAAGAAATTGCAAACAAAGCTGTTTGCTCACAGAACACAGACATGAACCGAGTATTAAAAGGAGGGGGAAAACGTGGCCAGAAAAAGAGCACCAGTGAAAGGGATGGAAAGGATGTCAGGCAATGGCAACAAAAAAATCTGGGAGAGCTTCCTGAAGAGTGGACTGAGGCTAGTGTCAGTGCATCAAGAACCACCACATACAGATGTCTACATGACGTGGACTACATCAGTAGAATTCCATGACTCAAACTACTCCTGGACCCAAAGCAACGTTTGTGCTGGGCTAAGGAGAAAAAAATACTGGTCCGTTGCCCAGTGCTCCTAAGTCCTCTTTTCAGGTGAAAGTCATTTTGCATTTCATTTGGTCCTCCATATCCCACAGTCTGGAGAAGCACAAACGTCATTAAATATAAGTACACTTATAAACGTCAATCAGTGGATGTTGCTCGCTGTAGTCCAATGAATGCTCAGGGAGATAGTGTGAATGCTCAGACACGTGAAAAATTCGATGGAACATTGACAAGCGCTAAGCATGTTAGCGTTTGCGTTGAACTTTTTGGTGACAATGATTTTAATGATTTTATTTTCCAGCAGGATTTGTCACCTGCTTTACAAAGCCCGAAATAGAATACCAACTTGATTAGTCAGAAAACTCGCCCGACTTGAATCCTATTGGAAATTTATATTTTATTGTCAACAGTGGTGAAGTCCAGGGTATACGCGTATACGGAGTATACCCATTTCTTTTTAAGTCAGCATTGAATATATCCACTTCTAAATTCCCCCTGATGCACACCGTTTAGCCATGGCCTTCCCTCCTCTGCCTCTTATTGGCTGGTTAGATTGCCTACGCTGATTAGATTGGCTAACTTGTGGCATGAAGACTGATGAGCCAAATGGAGGCAGAGTAGGGCGGGTCATGCCGAGAAAAATTATCTTTCAAATGCTCCCCTGAGACACAATGGCGACCCAGAAATTTAGCTCAGGTGAACTGATTTGCCCTCGTACACGAGATACTTGATCGCGACGTGGGTTCGATCCCCGGGGTAGACGCTGCCAGATATACACTTATGCTCTATAGTTCAGTTTTATAGTAGCTAGGCTGGTACTCGATTTTTAAGTACTGGTAATTTTAAACACAAGAATGGAGACAAAGAGTTTAAGATTCAGCACAATACAATACCAAAGTCTAACCAGACAGTTTTTCACTATTTTTGTTCATTGTTCATAAAGTATTGTAATTTGTTTTATAACATATACTTTATGTTTGCCTCATGATAAATAAATGTTACATTATTTCAGGCTGCTTGTGTTACCAAACTGTTGTAAGTCATGATAACTTTATTATTGTGAGGAAGTACAAATGACGGATTTATAATTCTTACATGTCACAGTTTCTTAAAGAGAAAATTTTTCTGGACTACTTAAAAAAATAAAAAATAATAAACTTGTCAAAATTGAGAGTATACCCACTTCTTCAGAGATCACTACACCACTGATTGTCAACATATTGTCAAGAGGAAGAGGACAGAACAGAAACCCTGAAATGCAGACGATCTAAAGACTGACATCAAAACATCTTGGGCAACAATAACACCTGAACTGTGCCAAAGGCTGATCGTCTCCAGGCCATGCCTCCTCGATGCTATAAGTAATGCTTAAAGGCCCAGCAAAGTACTGAGGGACAGAGATGGCAAATCCAGGTATAGAAAGTAAAAAGCCACAATTTGGCTTTAGCCCCTCGTGCAAGCTCCCTAGCAGGTAAACAAGCGCCAGGGGAGCTAGCTAAGGAACTAGCTAAACTGTGGCAGTGTTTTTACTTTCTGGACCTGGATTTGCCACCTCTTCTGGTGACATATGACTTGAATAAACTTATCAGAAAGCCAACATTTTTGGGGGATGATAAGTGATATGGAAGATGGATGGATGGATGTGCCAACACATAGTTATGACTACCGAATATCCATCAAATGTCCCCAGCTGTCTTCTGATAGCTGGTTGGAGATCGCCGCCTTTTTTTCTTCACAATTCAGGACAGGTAATATTGCTTATAGTATAAAGTTAACACTTGTGTCATAACATGTGATACCAAAAGCGTAAGGTTGATAGACTTTCAATTGATTAGGTTTTCAGAGAAAATAGTATACAGTAATTTTCTTTTCTCAAAAGATTTGCACATGAAATAATGACAAACCACATGAAAAGGAATAAAATGCCCCAGGAAAAGAAACAATACATTGTGAAATATTTCAGGCATATAATTGATATACCTGAGACTACACTGAGAGCTGTTATCAAGAAATACCATTAAATTTTACAAGTGCAATGTTTCATTCATTTCATCCACCGTTGCCAGCAAATTTAATTTCATACCTCAACATCTAACCATTTGGCATCTAACCTGACGTAAGAAGCTGATTTTTAACCAATCATATGAATGCAGGATGACAATTTTGTACAAGTAACGGAAAGGTCACTACTTGATTGAATCTAGTAAGCCTTTTGAAAAACAAATGTGTTTTATTTTTCGAGCAATATGGAAAGATAGCTTTATACTACAGCCTCATCTTACTTATCCTTAAAAAAAAAAGAGTTTATCTATTGCACTGGTTCACTCAAAACACAACAGCAAATCATGTACGATTGTTATTTATCAAACAGTATTGTAATTTCAGGGATCAATAATGTGTTGTTAAGCACTTGGGGGAGCAACAAGGCAACTAATGAGCCAATTTACACCGCAGAGGTGTGTTAGAGTAGACAATATTAAGTATTGTACTCTTTGCGTGTTCAATTAACTGAATGGTGAGATTCTGGTGAAGAAGTCCCTTTGCAAAGGTATCATTAATACAGAAGCTTCTGATGACAAAAACTGACGACACTCAAATCGTGTTCTGTTCAGATTGTGTGTCCTCTTCTCCGGCACATCATTATTTATTGAAAAGTGGGTGAATACGAAAAGTCTCCTCCCATAGCCCACAGTACATTTGTTTACAACTCAGTGAATACAAGAAAATCCCCCCTTCTGTTCCCATCAGCAAGTTCCCATAGGTATAAATCAGATTAGAGAAAAATAATAATAATCAGCCTGTGCCTCCCTTCCGACCGGCTGAGACCGGTCCTAGACTAAACTCCCTTTAAGATAGCAAATGTAAAAACCCGTTGCCCCTTCTCCTCTCATGAAAGTGAGACAGATAAGAATACAATTCTATTCATTGAGCCATACTGAGTTAACATAATTATACCTACATCTACACAGCTATAACTAAATTCAAAATGGTTAAAATATAAAGTAAAACAGTAAAAATGTTAACAAAGTTAACAGGTGAAAAACAGGTTGTTATGCAAAATCACATTGAACATTACTGCCTGGTTTGGTTCAGTCACTGTCACCCATTATTAATAAAATAATCAAAATCGACAGTAAAATTGTAGGTCAGGAGCAGCAGTCAATCGCTTTCATCTACAACACCAGCGTCTTGAGAAAAAGGCATCTAAACCTCCACAAACATCTCACACCCCCTGCACTCGGACTACACCCTGCTTCCTTCAGGGCAAAGGTACCGGTCTCTCCATATGATCTGAGGACAAAGCGGGCCCTCTCTAGCTCTGCGACCACCCGGTTCTGCCTGTAAAACAGCTGAATTGCTATTCTATTTTGTAGCTGTTGTAATTATGACATGAATTACATGATTTGTTGGAGAGGCTAGGTTTGGACTGTAAAGGTTTGATTCAATTGGAGTATTTCTCTTTTCGCCCACGGGGTGTCGGTCAGAACACAAAGGAACAGTAGAACGAAAATGCGGATTGGCAACTTTAATCCAGGAACATCAGCAAGAGGCAGTTACAGTAGTTGTGCTTTAGTGTACAGGCATGGGCTGCTATGATGCAGGTACTGTGGCTAACTATGGATGCTTGTAATCCTGAAGTCCTGTGTATGCATGGGCTGATCATCTATGTGGGTGTGAAAGCATGTGGAAGCGTGAAGGGGTGTGTGTGTGTGTGGCTGTGTGTGTGTGCGTGCGTGCGTGTGTGTGGTTGAATGTATGTGTGGTTCAATGTGTGTGGTTCTGCAATAAACAGAAAAACAATACAGCGTATGAGTGTGAATACTTGAATCCTAATAAACACAAATATAGTATTGCATTACTTAATAGCACACATTGATTGGCTAAATAACGGGGCTGCAACATTACTAATTCACATGAACAAGCACTAAGTTAGCTGTGCACATGAATGACTATAAACACACACAAAAGTTGTACAACATACTAAACATGAGCTAATTACTCAAAAGTATGATGCACGTAACTGCTGCTCGCTCTTCGTTTCCGCGGAGACGAGCTCCGTCTAAACTGTTAAATTCCCCCGTAATTCGACACTTTCACAAACTGCTAACCTGCAGCCTGGACTCATTCCTTTTTCCCGGTTGTTGGTGCCGAGGGAACACACTCGACACCTACGCATGACAAGCACCGCAAATGCTCACCTGCATTCTGCGAGGTCATTGGACAATGAAAACTGAACTAAACCGAAACACTTCCTGATTTAGGCCATGTATACACGTAGCCGATTTTTTTGCAAACAGGAGATTTTTTTTTTGTGGCTTGCCGGGTCATCCACACGTCCGCGGGGATTTTTTTCATTACAAACGAAGGTTTCTAAAAACTCTGGCCAAAGTGAAGATTTGCGTATTTCTCTCGCTCAGCGATCGCGTGTGGCCTGTTAGTAAACAAAGTTTTATGTCGTCCTCTACACACGTCACTCAATCACATACCTCAAGTTGTTAAAAAAAGAAGGGGGGGGGGTGAGGCGGCGTGGATTCGCTTCCCCACCGGAGAGAGACCATGTTTGTATATGTGTGTGTGGTGAGTGAGTGGGAAAAAAGTTGTTAAAAAAAGAAGTGAAGCTTTTTTTGAATTTTGCATTTATCCTCTTTGTTTTCCTCTATGCTCCGTTTATGATGTACTCATTGACTGTTTACAAAAAAAAAGTATTGTGTGCGCTGACAGCACTGATCTGCATATATATACAGATCAGCGGCTGACAGTCCGTGCTTGTGTGACGTATGGTGAAGTGACGTCACGAGATGAGGAATATTTTAGCTTCAATTGTCATAGGTCACGTGATACTTGCAGAATGATACAAGCTCCGAAGCACAATTTCGCAGCAGTGTGATTCAGGAAGTTTGACGCTCGCTTCGATGTACCGGTTTCATTTGAACATCACTACATTTTTGATGTTGTGTTGGTTAAAATAAAAACACCTCACTGAAGGTTTTCGACTGCGCCATCATTTCCCCCCTTTCTGAAATGAACCCGTGACACTTGTATTCAGCTTTCAGACCATCCCTATTCCAATAGAGATCCGGACGTCACGTCATGTTTACATGTTTAAAAGAAGAAGGCCTTATATTGCATTATATTTGCTTCTTGTCATATAATTCAAATGACCATTTTGGGCATTTTGAGTCAAATTTTTTCATTTAATTCAATGGAGGCCAAGATTATACAGTATATGTCGTACTTTTTTTTTTTTATCCGAAAAATGGTCCGATCCGTGACAAAAATCCGTGAGCTGATCGTGAGTTCACTGATCCGTTGCACCACTAATACAGACCTATAAGTGACAATGTAAATCCCAATCAAGAGTCCCCATAAGAATGCCAACGCAACGTAAGCAATCGACTGTTTTTGTTTTGTTTTTTATCCCCCCCACACACACTTCCACTAAATCTTTAGTAAAGCAAGGCCTTTAGAGTGAAAATCAATAATTAATCAATCACAGGGCTTGACAAATTCCCAGGCCCATAAAGGCATAGTTTGAAAAACACTTCATCTCATTATACACTTTTGGTGAATTAAAGTGCAGAATCCTGTCAGGCTCTCGTGACCAATGATGCACTTCTGAAGGAATGGACGGCAATTCACACACACACTCCAAAAAGCTTTCCTGGAACAGTAAAGTTATTATAGCTGCACAGGTGGACCAGATCTATTTCTGAGGGGCAATATGTCCTGTCCCAGTAATTGTGTTCATTAGTGTATGATTACGATGAGCCATACAGCCACTTATATGTTTGCTTCTTTTTGAAGAAAAGAAGAACAAAACAATGTGTCCATTTCAATTTTGGCATATTATTTTAAACCTGTTCAATTTCATATAAAGGCAATTAAAGTTATTGATTATATGTTGAATTTTTACTTTTGCTGTGAGCTCTCTGTGAAGCTTTGTCTTGGTCCTTCCTTTAATGTCCTTTTTGTCTTCTTCTACCATTATCGAAATGTAATATCCTTTTTTGTAATAACGGTGCATTTTGTAATAAACGTCCAAAATGTCATAACTTTTTCATTTCATTTTGTAATAAAGCCGCATTTTGTAATAAACTGCCGCATTTTGTAATAAACTGCCACATTTTGTAATAAACTGCCCCAACGCATTTTGTAATACATTTTGCCGCATTATGTAATAAGTTATTACATTTTGAGAAGATGTCAGTGAGAGTATAACTATGTATTTTATTTGAAACTCGAAATAGAACTGACAAGGTGCTCTTACATGAATTTGCTACCTTTGAAATCATTGAACAGCCTGTGAAATCAGTGAGTATGGCCCTCTCCACACTATGTTCTTATAAGATCAAAGGTAGCTGTAATACTCATACTCCAGTTTTCTTCAACAACAAGGACGTACGGTAGTTATATAGGGAAGTTGTATCTGGACACATTCAAACACACAGGAGGGCTCTTGGTTTTGATTAGGGATGGGCGAGTACCGATACCAGGTAACGGGCCGATACGAGGCCCATTTCATAGTATTGTACTCGCGACGGATATCGATACTGGTATTGACCCCCGTTCTTGTGGGGGGAAATGAAAGTTTACTGAGAATAAGTAAGTACTCTTGTTGTGAGTAATATCACCTATATCTGTGGTTCGTATATGTTTGTTGCTCACGTAACTTTGCTGTGTTTAATTGCATCGTTAGGTTTGCCGTGCTCTTAATTGCCTCGTTAACTCATCGAGCTGCGTGCTAAAAATAGAACGTGCCATCACGGCCCTCACAGATGCTAATTATAGCTCGTATACACACTACATTATATTTGTAATGTGGCTTTTTCGTTTCCCTTTGGGTTTTATGTATACTAATTCCTATACAGTGCAGCCTTCCAAATTAAAAGCATGGAATTCAAAAAGATATACTATAATTAAACATTACACACTAAACAGCTTGAGGAATTCTTAAGATTGTAGATATTACTAAATTACTTGAAGCCCTATTGTATTGAATTGAATTGCACTTACTCTATTCCTTAAAAAGAAGTTGTACAACCACATGATTGGGACTTTTTTTTCTCGCCACTGGATTGTTTATTTCATTTTATAGTGTGCTCTATCCAAAATGACTTTCATGAGCAAATACAAAATATATAATTGTCATTAATTTTATTAAATTTTAAATAAATTTGCTGTAGTTGGGATATATATGTCATTTAAAAAAATATATATTTTTCATTGTTTTTTTGTGTGGAAATTGTTTGTATCATAAGTACTTTGTATCGGTGAGTACTGAAGATTTGAGTATCGTATCAGTATTGGTCTAAAAAAAAACTGTGGTATCGAGCATCCCTAGTTTTGATGTAAAACTTGGATTAAGATTTTAAAAATAACATGAACATCTATCTTCAGCACTGAAGTGAACAGCAACTATTCAAAATTGGGATTTGGAAAAAAGAATTGTATTTCTGTAATAATCTGAGGACAACTTTTTTTTGTTATTGGTTAAATTTATGGTTTATATTGTTTTGAATATCAATTTTTAAGGGTTATTTATTAAGCGGGTAGCATTATTGATAGCATGCCTTTGTGTGCCGTTATGGTTTTATGTGCAGTCTGGCTTTCCGGCATTTTAATGTTTTGCTGTTAATGAGTAGGGGGGGGGGGGGGGTTCAGGCAGCAGTGCAGAGATTATGGGGAAACAACAATCTGTGTTGTCTGTACCCAATAATAATCCAAAATAAGTGCTGGGTGTTCAGTTTTCTACAAATGCAGCTGAACGGGGATGATATGGAGAATCTTATAAATAAATAAAAAAGTTAATTTGAGCAAATCAGGGTGCTCATTAATTGCCATTGTGCTCACATACTGTACAGAGCGGCACTTGCAGGACACCGCAGACATCTACAGGTTGACATCAAGTTTTAATAGCAGGTATTGAGTAACACCAGAATTCAGAATGATCTGAGTTCCCACGAAGACGGTATACGCTGGGGGAATCACTCTAATGTGTAGTGTGACTCCCCTTTTCTCCAGGATTACCCCTCTGACTTTTTGACTGCACAGGCCCTCAGTGGGGTCCTTCATCACTCTGACACACATACGAAACAGTCCCAAACCCACCTGAGAACCTCCACCATTTGGGTCAGCTGAACCCCTGGTTGCCACAAAATGTGACGTTCATTTTCGTAACGACCATTCAGGATGTCGTTTTGTGTTTTACATTGATGTCGTACTGTAATTTGTTTGCAATAGACCGGCACTCTAACCAAACTACAACAACCAAAAATATTCCACACATTGGGTACGTTGACATTCACACTTTGGGTTCCCAAGAGGACTTGTGCAGGGCATTGCGATGCAAACAGCGGACCGGCTAACATCCTACTTGCTCCGGTCCAATGCCTTGCTAGTCCTTCAGTTTTTTTGTTTTACTGCAT
The DNA here is from genome assembly GCF_054856555.1 of Leptonotus elevatus. NCBI lineage: Eukaryota > Metazoa > Chordata > Actinopteri > Syngnathiformes > Syngnathidae > Leptonotus > Leptonotus elevatus. Next base: position 4,470,159 of record NC_141247.1, read on the forward strand.
TCCACAATAATTTTTGCGGGATGAGTGGAGTCTGGCCAGGGTGGAGACTATTCCCAATGTTTTGTAATGCAGCACATAAGCATGAACATCCCTTGGGACCTGGGTGGGCTAGGGTCAGAACAGGATGTAGTTAAAATTAAAATTCGGCGGGTGGTCATAAATATTTACGAGCCAATTTGGCTGGTAATGCAAATACGCATAGACCTTTTTCACAAAACCCGAATATTTTGTGATCGTTGTGCACATCAACTTCCAGGGTCATTCACAGTGACTGGAACAATGCGGCAGGCTAAAAATAAAAGCCACTGTATCGTACTGGGATGCTCTTCCTGCATTTTAAACTTTATTTAAGTGGCCTTACCTTTCATTTAATTTGTTTCCCTGCGACACAGACCTAAAACAGAAGTGGATTTGAGCGATTCGGCGGGATTAAAGACCACATTTTATGATCAGGAAAGGGCAGCATGCAGGTCTACAGTAGCAATTCACCTCCGAGGATTTCGTGTTGGGGCTAAAGTGTCAAATGCCGTGCCCGAGGCTGTTCCAAGCCTTTCCCCTTGGATTAACTTTACGTCGCCTTATATGAGGGAATGTGTGTTTTTGATCAACGCTGCTGCAAACAAACGAGCCCTCACCGTAAACTTGGTCAGTACGTACTGGGATTATGACACACATACAAAAACACAAAGACACATCACACGTTGCCATCATAATCATTGAAAACCCTGTAAAGCCAACCGTATCACATTAAATACAAGACATTTTGAGTCCTCTATTTCATGAATATCATTATTTATTTATTTTTTACCCTGACAGAGGCTGGGGGGGAGCTCATACGTGGTTTAATTTTAGAAAACTATGACCACTTGTAAACAAACCGATCATATTGCTATTTTAAGAGATTGATGTAGGCCTAAATTAGAGTCGTATGCCCAGTTTAACCTCTGAAAATATAAAAACAATCGCCACAGTATTTTGGATTATATTGGCAGTCAGTTTTCCTACCCATAGACGCTCATTATAAAAAATTTACGCGCTAACTACGACCAATCGCCACCAAAATTGACATGCACATCTCTATCTCAGGCCAACATCAATCTCTTAAAATAACAATGCTGCCATTGACATACTGTTTTTACTTTATGTTTAGGGGCTTCAAAAAGAAAAGAAAAACTCAGGGGAAATTTTCACTGGTGGAAATTAATAACTTTAAAGAGGTACCAGCCACATTGGCTGGTCCTCAAAAAAGTAAATTTAAAGCCCTGACCTATGTTACATTATAATAGTTATTAACCGTGTTTTTCTGCTATGGTTGTGTTTTGGTGTTGTTATCGTTTTGTACCATTTTCAGTTTTCTCTCCGTTTGTCCCCACACTAACTTGTTCTGTCCTGCTGCATTTCCAATAAATATCACAAGACAAATGACCACATAGGGAGTACTTCAAACTTCCCTGATGCACAGAAAAACTGAAAACAGATCCACAATTCCTCATGACCACACAGCTGAACAGGACAAAAAGCAACAACACAAAAACATCTGAAAAATTATTAAAGCGCAATGACAAAGAACACAAACATGACATGACATAAACTCAAGACGAAGGCCTTTTCAGCAGCAGGAAGCCACTCAACACCTACAAATCACCAAAGCTTTCTGTCTTCTCCACACTTACTCCTTGCTGGGCATGAGGGGAAGAGAGGGCACTCATATCTGTTCTTTTGACATTACTGTTGAATTGCATATTTACAGAGATAATAAGGCCTGAATGATATAACTATAAATTAATGCGCGTTGTGTTGTAACGTTTGTAACTTCTGTAAATGTTATTCTCAATATAATCCATAAAATACAGCCAAAGCTATTCTCCCAAGTAGAACAATGGAAAGAACACACATTACACAAAAAAGGATATTTGTTATTATGACTATGTGAGGACTGTAAGTACGGAATTTAATTAAACATTATCGCTAGTGGACTGGCTGACTAACTGAAATTAACAACTGGATGAGCCAAAAATTCCTTCAGCTAAACCAAAACAAAATACTGTTAATTGTTTTCAGCAATAAAGAAAAAAAGGATTGCTATGGGAAAACACCTGAGGCCTCATTTATAAAGCTCGCAGACGAACAAAATGAGGCCCAAATTTTACGTACCAACTGGTCTGCGCGAAAGGTGGTATTTATAGAAAATAAACTGAACGTGAAACTTTACGCACCGCCATGTCAAGTCTGTACCTACCATACAGAAACAACACACAGCTGCGTGGTTCATTTTGATTGCTCAAAAGACCAGTTCAACGCCAGTGAAGTGAGCCTTTCACCTTCATATGTAGTAAACATTTTGTTAGGGGGCCATGCATGCTCCTACATATGACAATCTTGATCCCTTGCCAGACTTCGCCGTCCCGAAGAGGTAAGCGATTTTCTTGATTTTTTGTTTGGCGTTTGGCACTACCTCAACGACAATAATGAACGACAAGGAAAAATGCTAAAATGGCGTTGCCACTGTTGTTTGGACCTGTCTTGCTTACCGTCTGTTTTTTTTTTTTTTTTTACCTTTTATGCAGCTGTGATATGTATGACAATTTATCTGTAGGGCCTTTTCTGAATTCAGGAAAAACACTTATAAAACTTATAAGCGGCAAGGATAAAATAATTGAAATAATTAAGGTATAGCACACCGCACAAATGCTAGTTTTAGACCGTGTTGTTGGTTGTGCCCAAGAATTTCCGAGTAGAATTATGATCCCTACACACACACAAAAAGCAACAAAAAATATATACCCCAAACAACTGTCAAAAACGTAAGACAACCAGATATGACAGACAGGGCATATGGTGGTAAAGGATAGCTTGTTGAAACTGGAGAATGTCAGTGTCAGTTGCGTAGGACGATGAGGGAAAGAAAAAAAACTTGACCACTGGATCAGGTCGGCTCTTTTTCAGCCCTCTTGTTACGGCCCATGTTGTTTCGTTGCCATTTGTTTTTCTTTTTCTTTTTTGTTGAGTGGTGGAGTGTGTGCATGTGTTGGTGCGCCTCCCTGATTGGTGGTCCTCGTCCCCAGCTCAGGCCACCAATCGGTGCAAGGGAGGAGCACTAATTACCGCATTGGCTGCAGGTGTGCCAGCTCAATAAAAGCCTTCTGTTGCCTCCAGTTGAATTTTTTTATGCTTACCTTTGTGTCAGACCATTTAATTAATTTATTTTTTTGCCACTGTGTGCCCTGCGGCGCTTATAGCATTTACCTAGTTGGCAACAAGTTGCCACTCAACCTGCTTTCTTTTATTCATTATCACTGTGCTATTTCTTTCTTGCCTTTCCGTCTATTATTTTCTTTACCTGTTTGCCAGCACGTGCTCCTTATGAATACGCAAATCCAATGAGTTTATTTGCATTGCCAAATATGGGGGGAAATGGGCGTGGAATCTCCTGCACACTCACCGATTGGGATCGTGTGGTTTTAATGAAGGAAAGTGTATGCAGGTGTGTGTATGGGTTTGTACGAATGGTTTAATTGTTCTAAAAAAAAAATCTCTGCACGTGAAGTTTGGGCTTTGTTTGTACAAATTTTATAGGCACTTTCTCTTATACAGTTTTATAAATGAGGCCCCTGGAGTCACTGTCTGTAGAAACCAAAGGCCAAGTTTGAAATTTTGGGGTGCTGATTAACTCAGACCTGATTTTTAAAACTTGACTTTTCTCCCATACTGTTGATTAAAGTATTTTAATATTTTTAAATCAATATTTGTTTCTATTAGTAATTTTAGAATTTGTTTAAATGTTCAATGTATGTTATTTTTGTAATTTTGCTGTTTGTAAATGCTTTTGGGTGCTGTGCCTTTCTTTATATGAAGCACATTGAGTTGCCTTGAGTGTATAAAATGTGCTATATAAACTAGACGTGCGATTTCTGGAGAAATTGCATTTGAATGCTGAAAGCTAATATTTGAATGAATCTGGAATGTTTTTTTAATGATATTGAAAGCTATATTAAGTATTAAATATAATTGAATTGTATTAAATAACTTGAACTTCAGAAATGTCAATGAAATACAATGAAACTGAAATGCTGAACATACAATATTTTCTTTATTATTGTGACGATTGAGCCATTGCAATGGCTAAAGATAATATTCATCCCGTCTTCTGGGATTGATGGATCCATGGGGAAGCCTTACCTCCACAAACTATTCGGTAAACATTGATGCACGCCGTTATCAGAGTAGTGTTATGTTTCAATTTTCTTCTGTATACCCCATTATTTGGATGTTTACTTCCACAGAGTATCACTGTTGAAAAAAAAAATGTATTGGCATAAAGTGAACAATAAGCAATACTACAACATTTTCTTTTTTTAAACACAAGGTTTACATTTACTTTTTACTAGTTTTACCTTTTTACTGCTTCTGGTGAAGGCAGCAACGAACGTCCCATTGCAAATGAATGGGATTTTTTTTAAGTACATGAATGAATGAATACAATTTATTTCGATCACTCAAAAAAGAAAAAAAATACAACACACAGGTCAGTTTTAAAAAGAAACATACAGACCGAAAAGGCATAGGCTGAAGTTCACGCTTATTTTCGCCTACCCTTTTTAACAAAATCAGACCACACAAAACGATTAACTCAAATATCACACATTAATGATAATAAAATTAACAAAAACAAGATTCAAACACCAACTTGCATTCTCATAGTTTTCAAAAAACTTTACTTTTAAACAAACGTTTAAAATTCAAAATTGTCTGACACCCTTTTAATTCATCAAGGTGATTCCGTACCTTCACACCACTTATAGTAATGCATTGATCTTTTAATTTAGTCCTAGATTTTATTCTTTCAAAATGTACCTTTCTTCGGACGTCGTGTCTAAATTCCTTTATCTTAAACATATTCTCTATATGCCTGGGAGCTGTTTATAATACAATTTATACATTAAAAGTGCAATTTTATAATTAACCAAGTCCTCAAATTTCAACGCTCTTAACTTAACAAATAACCCATTTGATGGTTCTCTAAGGTTTGACTTTGTTATTATCCTTATAGCTCTTTTGTAGAATAAATATTTACCTTGTATGTGTGGGATAGGCATTCCCCCATATTTCCAAACAATGTTATGTAAGGCAAAACCAAATTGGTCTTGTTAAATGTAATCTTGCCCTTCCTCGTGTCAACCACTTGTGTCTTGCCCCAGGTGTGTCTTGTTGTGTCATTAGTGTGTGCATGTGTATTTAATCTCCTGTCTCCCCTCTGTCTGCCTCTGTTCACTGTCATTTTCCTCCTGTCATGCTGCTAGTTTTTTGCCTTGTTGTCCTCCCCACGTTTTGTTTTACTGCCATTTGGAGTTCGCTTTTGTTTTGAATAATTTAATTCCTTTTTTGTCCATCCTGCCTCCTTGCCCTGCTTCCCTGCGTTTGGGTCCTCCACCAAACTTTACCCCCGTGATAAATAATAATACAAAAATATGCAAAGCATGATGATTCAAAAGATCCTTCACCTTATATAATATGGCAATGGATTTTGACAAGTGATTACAAGATTAAATATTAATTTGTGGGAAACGAAGTATGTGGAACATGGTAAATCGGATGTATTGTGGGAGTTTAAAGAGGACAAAAAAGCCGGCAGAATAAAATGTAACAATAATAATATTATTCTTATTACTGATACCAGACATATTTCATGGTATCGGTACTCGCGATGTATCTCGATACTGGTATCGGTCTCGCTCTTGTGGCCGTTTTTTGGTCAGGAACTAACTGCTTAAATGGTTATTTTGCATTTATTAACCGCCACAGATACCTCGAGTACGAAAAATCAGAGAGCTTTTTCCTGCCTCGAGTACTCGTTTATTTAAAGCTGTGGGACGACCGGTATTGGCGCTTGCGGCAAGTAGGTGGTGCCGGCTCGGCTGACCATCCGCCCCGCGGGGCCGCTGCCGCCGTGGTCCACTACCCTCCCACGCATACTCAACCCGGTCTAGGCCGGGCCGTGGCTGGCGTGAGCTAAGTTGTTTGTTTGTTTTGTTTGTTTTTATTTGTTAATTTTTCCTTTCGGACAATCATAGAGACAATTTACAACATTCACTTTTCACATACAATTATACCCGAAAAGAAAAAGGGCTGACAGGAAGAATGGAGCCAACTATACGATACATGAATATGTGTATATGTTAATCAATTGAGAAGTGTCTGCACAGCCTCCAATGATCAGGTACTGGTGGGCAGCAGGAGCTCGGAACTGACATAACTTCTCTCAATGAGTTTATTTGAGGGAAACTACAAAAATTTGAGGTGAACTTGATGACACTCAATGCTGAGCGTGTTGTTTCCCTCAAATAAACACATTGAGTGAAGATCTGTGAGTGTGCAGGGGATTCTTTTTTTCTGGTTGTCATGTGTATGTTATTTTAGCATGATGTGACGTTACATTTCAACTGGCTCCTTATTTAAGATGTGGCCTGTAGGGCAGTAATCCAGAAGCTAATGTGTTTCATGTCTGCAGATTCATCACAAGCTATATTCCTCACAAGCTTTTTACCTGTAACGCAAAAGAAAAATGTCTTAAAAATACCCTATTTAATTTGCTTTATTAGGCCTACTGGTCAACTGCTCCAAATTCATAAATGCACAATCTACCCTGCCGTATAATGCAAGTGTACAATAAAAAAAAACGTTGATAATTTCTTTTTTTTTTAAGTACTTTAATTACTCTTTATCCAAGCAAAAATATATTTAATCCGAGTACTTCAGTATTCAATATAATTTTCAGTTGCGTATTCAAATACTGAAATACTCTATAGTGGTAGCCCTGCTGTATTCCTTAAAAGGAAGTTGTATAACCACATATTTTGATTGGGACTTTTTTTTTCCTGGCCACTGGATTATTTGTTTCATTTTATTTATCAAATTTTTGAAATTCATTTTTATTGTGTGCTCTATGCAAAAGGACTTTCATGAGCAAATTGAAAGAATATAATTGCCATTGTCAAGCAAATTTAAGGACATTTGCTATAATTGGGATATATAGGTATTTTTAAAAAAAAATAATAATTTTTTTTGTGATGAAATTTTATGTATCAAAAGTACTAATGGTATCGGCACTTGGTATCAGTGAGAACTGAAGATTTGAGTGTCGGTATTGGTATTAAGAAAAAGTGGTATCGAACATCCCTAATGATAATAATGATAAATAATTGAAATAACATGTGTGAATGCTTATTCACACAATAAAGTTGCCGAGTGTTGCGTAAGGTAACCTGTAAATAGTGGAAGTATGACCTTGATTTGATTTGCACCACATTGAAAGGCCTGACTTGCGGCTCCCTTGTCTGCCCTCTTCTACTCTTCCATTCAACTTGCTCTTCCCTTTGCTGATTTTTATCATCTCCTGAGGGTTTCTTGGCTACTCTCCAACTTCTCAGCTCTACCACTACTTTTTGGTTGGCCAGCTACAATTTTAGCTTTTCTTTTTCTTGCTTGTTTGCCTGAAAGCTCAACCTTCACTAGAGGCCTGACAACCCTCGCCAACCTACATCACATGCTCTGAGCTCCTGTATACATACACACAGAAGAAGTTTTGCGTAGTTAATTAAATCTCAGTCTCCAGCCGTCAAGTTGCAGAGTTACATAAACTTGAAACTCAGAACTCAAACGAGTAAGCTTTTTTGTTATTTTAGTTTATTTCTATTATTATTTATTTATTTGTTTTACTTTTCAGCTGAAGTCTGCTCCATCCGAATTCCAGAGGGCACACGGAAAAGAGACCAGGGTGGGCAGGTTATCTGACCTCATTGAAGCAATGGTAGTTGTTACAAAAAACGGCCAGCAGGTGGAAGCAGAGTATAAGATCAGTCAGGGTCATGTTGCAACAAGCTCTTTTTGCCAGTGTTTTCAACAGGAATATGAATATTGATGAAACTTAGCTATATACTAATGCTAATAGCTGCAAAATTGAAACATAACAATATACTTTTTTTCCTGATGAAATAAAAGACTCTAATCTTTCTTTTGGTAGGTTCCATGTTTTTATAGCAATAGAACACAATATTCTGTGGATCTTGCAAAATCAATCAAAATCCAGTAAAACAGCAGGGAGCAAAGGGGGTTGCTTCAGTGAAAATGGCTGGGAGTTAATGACAAGTTACCTCTCGAATATCTCAAGGCATGAGATATTGTCAACAACCTCCGACACTACAGTATCATGTTCGTCATTATGCATGCACTCGTCACGGTACGGAGTGGAGGACCCAAACTCAGGGAGGCAGGAGAACCACGGCAAGGATGCATGTACTACTAAACATAATTTATTTTACAAAAACACTAACGGGGGTAATGGGTAACTCTAAATAAACAAAGATCTGAAAAGACCAAAAATCTAAGTAACAAACAAAACACCAGTGGTGACAGCAACAATAATCCAACCCAGACTGAACAAAACGAGGGAACTAAATACAAACCAACTGACGAGACAACGAGAGACACCTGGACAAGACACAAGTGGCTGGGGGAGATGATTGGATGACTAGTACAGGTGCGAACAAAACCTTACAAGTCAGACAGGACACCAATCATAACACTCGTTTTATTTAAGTGACAAATAAAAATGAGAAACTAGGTTAGCAAAAATAATGTCACCACGTTTACATCTTTTGCTTTGATTTTTCAACATCGTCTTAATGATGTTTGATCGCAGCTCGCCTGATTTTGCAACATGATGCCCACTTTACGTCAATTAACACACGTGCGAATTTGACAATTAGAGGAAGAAGAAAGCAAAATAGAAGTGCCTGAAATAGTTGCATCTTCATCACAGACGGAGTCAAATGTAGTCCAAGAGGTGCCATGTTGTACCAATTTTTTTTTTCCTTTGGTTACATTGTGGGCTCAACAAGTTCGATGCAAAAATAGACACAATCACACAAGGTAATTTATAATTATAGTAGGATAATAAATCATCAGTCATTTTGTAGATGTTTCTTTGTATAATTTCTTAGTGTTCCACTGAAGATAGTGTTCTGTTTTTGACACTTGTGATCAATATGAATATGAGCGTAAAAGGTTGTCTAAACCTGCAATTGACTAGTGGTGTTTCGTGTGTACCCGTCTTCTTACCCAAAGGGAAACATGGCGGATTCTTGACCTTTACTGGCTGCTGAACAGAAGTTGATGCTATTGAAATCATGCTCTGACTCATCATTAATCCATATGCTCATCCACCATCCTCTCATGTCAAATCCTTTATTAGAAAAATGGGACCTGGCAAGAGGGAAATGAGAAAATGAATCAGAAAAAGAGGTACTTTGGTCTATCTATTATTATTATTATTAGTAGTAGTAGTAGTAGTATTATACACACCAGGTAGTAAGGAATTGGGATTTGGAGTTAGAAGGACACGGGTTTGAACATGAGCGAATGGACTAATTCTCGCAGTCGATGTGACGTCAAAATTCTGTGGCAATGCGCCGGCCATCTTGATAAGGGGGCAGGTGCTTGTAAACATCGTAACACAATTCTTGTATTTCAGCTATGTTTTTCTAACTTTTGCCATTAAAATTCAGTCAGCACGGTTTATGATTGAGACATTGCCGACAGACGCCAGGGGGTATATAGATCGATTAAACATTTACTCAGGGTTGCAGCCAACATTTTATTTCTGCTAAGTATGCCTGTATTTATGTGCCACAGACACGAGACACAAGAATGGTCCACTGACCGTCGGTTTTCACTGTTCCGTGAGTGATAGTTTTCAGCCTCAGTCTGTCTATTCCCACGAGTAACAATGAAGAACTGCAGATGCAAATTCAAATACTTCCTAGTGGTACAACCCTCTACGCAACAACTTTAAGCCATTTCAAAAGGTCAATAAATCGTAAATAAAAGTTTGACATGTTTCTAATGCAGTGCTCGATAACAGCAACGGCACACCTGCCGCCTTTTCAAAATGGTGCTTCGTTGCCATCTGGCGGTGGCATCATAAACACTCGGATGTCAGACTACAAGAATAAGCTAAACACGGACTCCCGCCTATTTGCGCTAATTGCGTTAACTTAATATTGTATGTAATTTGCACCTCAAGAAAAACTCAACTTACGTTTGGTTGACCACAGTACAGTATTAAGCAGAAGAATATCGCATGAGCCTAAAGTGGTTATCAACACATCATTTTCACTCTGTCTAACAGCTAGCTTGCTGCCTGTAGCTAGCACAGAAACAAGCTAGCAGGTGCAATAGTAATGTAAACCAAAAACAAAACAAAAAACAGTAATGTAAAGTAACCTTACGCTGACTCAAATTGCGTGTTTAAAGCGAAGCAAAAAGTTACAAAGACACAAACCTACAGGTTAATAAGGCACAGTCACAGAAACAGATGAAATTATCTTTCCACTTCTCGTCTCGTCTGCTTGCGTGTGCTCAGCTGTGATGCTGAGCGGTAAGCGTTTTTTTTTTCTTCTTAGGATGACGTAATTTTTCGAAAGTGCCCTGAAATTTGACTGACGAAACACTTCGAATACATAAAACTTCTAATAAACCAATGACAGATCATTTGAAAGAAAACCCTTTTGTTTAGTTCTGATAAAACACAGCCACTCTGCAATTGAGATTACAAAATAAAATACAAACAATGTACTCAGAATTTAGGATTAATTTATAATAAATTTACCAAAGTGCAGGGGAAAAAATGACAGCTCAGAATTTCAGTCTGTCAAACAAATTGAAAAAAAAGTTCTGCTCCGGCTCCCTTCTTTGGTGGAGGTGATTATGCGTGCTAGATCCACCACACCAGCATCTACCGAAATTCAAACACAATCTGCTTCTTCCTCTAGTTGCGAAATCGGTGGAGGCTGATGTCTGTGGATCTCACTCTGCTTCATCTATCCTTCCTTCCTTTCTTCAGTCTTTCCTTTGGTCTCTTGAGGTCTCCCTAATTTGTTGGAATTTATATGTTTCTAGGGTTGGCGAAAGATTATGGTTTATTAACCCTGTGGGTTGTAGGTGATATCTGGTCGGTGCTAGATTTCACTTGTCTTTCTTTTCTTTGATCCTTCCTCAGGTCTCCTGACAACACGACTATAGCGGGATTTTGAAGTATTTGGTTTAGGTGAAGGGTATGGGATTTTTAATAGGTTTCAGGTGAATTAATGAGCACAAACTCACACACGCACACATTCAAAGGAGAGAGCAATGATGATGGCATGTTGAATCAGTACGATTTGAATGAACAATACTGAGCTCTCTCTAAGAAAAGAAAAGAAAATGGATGGATGGAAAATAGACATAATTTACTGATATATATATATATATATGTGTGTGTGTATATATTAATTATTACATTTTTGTCAGTCGGTAATTGGTAAAAAAAAAAATATCTCTCTGTCTCTCTCCCTCTCCTTCCTAGTAAAGTTTACTCATTTTTAATCAGTTAAACACATTAACTGGGTAAATCTTACTTAATAATTTTATTTAAAATTTACTTCAAAATATGCAGTAAAAACATTACATGTAAAAACCAAGTAGCACATTATAGTATACCTAATGTTTTTAAGTAAATGTGAATAACTGTAAAAAGATAATTAAATATAAATATGAAATCAAAGTAATGTTTACAAAAAAAATATTTTTTATCAGTGTACATGCCTGCATGGCTGTGCTGTGGTTCAAAGGCTACATGCAAATGTGACCAAAATCTGATTATTATTTTTTTGCCCATATGTGACCTGTACCTGTAACTTTTCATGTTCAAATTTTTTGTCAAACAGGCCACAGGACTGAGTTTGATTTTGTAACTTACAGTGTGGTATAAATTGATCCAGCAGAAGGAACATTCACAAACAGACTCTGTGGCAAAATGTTCTTGTGTCCGGCAGAATGCATGAAGCATATTACATTCATGTTTGCCCTTGTATATGTCTGATGACATGTTGCATCATGGTTGTGGTTTGGACTGATTGTGCTGGCTAATGTATCTTTAATAATGTTCTGTACCAAAGTTAACATGACTAATTAAATATTAAAAACAAACTCCATCCCTGTGGCCTGTTTTTCCAAGTTCACGTTTGATCTTGAGCCTACTTTTTGATTGCCAAATTGAAAACGGAAAGAAGGGATGATATTCAAATTCCTCTGGTTTTGTATATTTTAGGTAAGTGGAGCTTCACTGTTCAGGTAGGGAAAATATGCAATAAAGATATTGTGATTTTGACTTTTGAACCACTTTTGAAACTGATTGACTGGAATTCACTTACCGGGACATTATGTAACCTAACAACCAACAAAATTGTGTTTCTATGTAGAATTCCTCATTCTCTTGCCTCTTGCTGCATGTTGTTTGAAACTGTTATAAACAAGGCTGTTGCAAAAATGCTGCCAGTTAGGGCGCAAAATGGTAAATGTTACTTCATTTATATAGCGCTTTTCCACCTTACAAGGCCCTCAAAGCATTTGACATTTTGTCTACTCATTTACCTACTGATGATGCAGCATCAGGAGCAACTGGGGGTTCAGTATCATGCTCAATTATACTCAAACATGGTCGCAATGGCCTGGGATCAAACCCACAACCTCAAGGTTGAAAGACGACCACTCTACCACTGATTCACGGCACCCCTCCAGCAACAAGTGCCCTACAGCCTACCATCACAGTCAAGTGGCGAGAATTAAACTCACTCTTACAAACATGCTGCCAAAAAGGCACAGCCATCAAGCACCGATATTCTCCTCCAATGAACGTCGCACAAATCAGCAGAGCTCTTACAGCAACTCAACTCAAAGGCTCCATCTTTAAAGAAACAATTCTCAGTTGCCGCTACTTCAAAAATATGTTGTTTGAAATCTCATTTAAAAACAAATGTTCATTCTTTGGCTTTCAAACTAACCTGATTTTTTTTTTTTTTTCAATAATCATGAATTTGAGTGTGAATGGTTGTTTGTTTTCAAGGGTGTACCCCCTTTCACCCAATGTCAGCTGGGTTAGGCTCCAGCTCACCCATGACCCAGCGGAATAGCTGGATTTTTACTTTAACTTTATGTTTTGGTTGATTATGGTGTTGGTTTCCTTTTTTTTCTTCCTCTTAAGCAACACTTTGTTTGACGGCTGTTGTTTTGGTGCACTTTAAATTAATTTGATTGATAGATAGATTGATTGATTGATGTTTGACAGTGTTGGGAATAACGGCGTTGGGTAACTGTTCTTTTTTCATAAACGGATTAATCTAGCTAATTATTCTCCGCATATTTGAAATGCCGTAATTGTTATTGTATGCTGTGAAATGCGTTGCGTTACAATTTATTTATTTGTTTCAAGCATCGAAGTTATCTTACAGTAGATTACGATAAGTCCATTCATGAAAATGTCATTTGCGTGCAGTTAGAAGCCACTGTTGTTGTCTCATCTCGTCACAATAAAGGTGTCTTGACAGCTGGAAGCAGGTCACGTATTTTCCTTCACAATGAACATGTTAGCATTTTAACAAGTCCATGTCCCTCGCCTGGAACTCATTCAGGATTTGACAAAAAATGAAAAACGGCCGCCATGAGGAGCGATTTCTTAACAATCCTGTTCCACCAGGAACCATCATAGGACATCGCAACTGCATTTCTCTTAACCGTCTGTGCTACGACTGCCCACAAATTAGATATAGGTGACATGTGTGCCACAAATCACCATATATCCAGTAGAGATTTTATTTTTGTTATTATTGTGAAAATATTTGAATTCCTTGTATAAAAAAAATAAATAAAATCATAATAATAATAATATAAAAAAAAATCCAAATTATTTTCTATACAACAATTTTTTAAAGTAGTGAGAATCATTACTTAGGCTGATAACAAGTTACATTTATTATGAAGTAATTAAATAACTAACTCAGTTACTTTTGTTATCAAGTAATTATAACTAATTACTTTTTTAAAGCAACGCTCCCAACATTGATTGAGCAAGGCCTAGATCATGAATAGTGTTTATTTTTTATCAGAAATAGTAGTGTTCAGTATTTTTGCAACCTCATACAGAATTAATGCAAGGTAAAATAATTTTTAATACCAGTTAATCCATGAATAAGGTCAAATATGTTGCAATAGATGAGTCTCTGCTATTCAAATGCCAACACCTAAAGGCTTTCTCAAAATTCTATAAATAATCCCTTCAATCTTCTCTATTGAGGTCTTACATATGGATGTCAGGAATTGCGGCTAATAGGCTTTGAAAGCTTGTGTCCATGCATGTGACTTTAAAAGAGGATGACAGATGACTGCTTGTTTATGTAAACGTTAGGCACATTTACTGAGATTTCTCCTCCTTATGGTTCCATTAAAATATTCCTAAATTGATTGGGCATGGCATACAACTGGGTAATTAATAGTGAAAAATATTAAATTCCTTTGATTCCCAATCCCAAATCACAATGGAATGACAACGCAATTGTCTTTTCAATGAGCTATGAGCCCTGAAATGTAATTGAATCTAATGTATTTTCTCCACACAAAAAGAAACGGCACAAGGGAGGATTGTCAAGCTTTAAAGACCCTTGCCCCCTGCCAAAAATACTCCCTGCATTTACTAGATTATTTCTATGGAATGTCATCCCAGTGGTTTCTCAAAACCTGTCTCTATTATTAGGGATTTGAATGCTGGACGGATCAGCAGGAAATGCTTCATCAAATGTGACCTAGTTAGCTGCTGGAGAGGCACCAAAGGACCACCATGGCAATTATTTAAACATCTGCTTTATTATTCATAATTAGCACAAAGAGAACAGAGTTTATATGTGCGGTGACAATATGCTCTCTCAATAACAGGCACCTGCCAGGAAAATAGATGAGAGAAATGTATTATTAATGCTATTGGTGGTTGCGTTTGTATGTAGAATATACAGTATTTGGAAATCATGTGTATGTATGTGTATATTTATGTGATTGTGTGCAAAATGAGGCTCTGTACACTTGCTGTTTGTTACTGCAGTGCAGTGAGAAGCGGCGGTGTCTCCATGGAGTTAACGTTCAAAATTCCTCTTATGAAGGTTGCCTCTGTTGTCTCTCAAGCCAGCAATTAGTGCCTGCTTTAATGAGACTAATATCACAACTGCACTCGCAGTACACCTCTCTAAATGATAGGAGGGTGGTAAGTGTGTGTGGGGAGGTTATGTAATGATTAAGAAGTGCCAGTGTATAAGTGCGATGCTGAATAAGTGCCAAAGCGATGAGAAGGTGTTATATGCAAAGTGCGTCTTAATTAAGCATGCTGGGTGTGAGTGATGAAGAAAAGAGTGAATAAGAGGAAATTAATATGTGAGGAGAGCAAAATCGCCAAGAGAGAATGTGTATTTGTGCCACTGTGCACAATATGGTCTTATATGCTGACAATATCAAATCATCCATCATCTTGACCTTTTAATATACCTGCCTCATGGATTCATACTGCCCAAAGGACATCATCTAAAAGAAATAGAACTTTTGGGTTTGGAAAACTCATCCAAGACCTGCCTTGGACACTTTAATGCTGTTAGACGAGAGCACATTTTTACCATCCATTCACAAATATCCGTCTGGATTTAAATTAGGCTTCATATGTTGTCACATTCAAGAGATCTGGTTAGAATAATGAGTGAAGTCAAAGTGATAGAAGACTGCGTTATTCTTTTGGGGGTCACTCGTTTGGTAATTTAGATGGTAAAATCTAGATCCAATCTCTAACTGATTTAAAAGGGGACGTTGGACTTATCGCCTGTCAATCACAAGACAAGTATTGCAAACAGAGTCCCTGTATAAACAATTCCGAGCTTACGTCACAAGTCAAAATGGCGGTCTTACTCGGTGAAATGACACTCTCTGTCCATTGAAAAGCATTGGAATTCGGATCGTTGTTATTTGATTTGTGAAGATTATTTTAATACTACTATAACAATCTGCCTGGTTTGTATGCTAGTCACAGGCAAAAGCAATAGAATACGCCGTTTGTTTACAGTGTGTAAAGGAAGTTTTTATTTTGCGGAAATATCACAAATGCTAGGATGGTTGGAATTGTCCATTGGTGCGTTTCAGTTCAGTGGTGTTTTACTAAATAAATCCTAAATCAAATTTAGTATTGTTTGTATTATGGCATTTATATTCATAACCTGTTCTATTTACATACATTTGCAGTGTTAGCATAAACAATGATAGTTTTACTATTCAGATACAGTTAGAGTAGCCACAAATTGTACTCAAGAGTAATGTTACTTCAAAATAATATTACTCAAGTAAAAGTAAAAAGTAGTTATTATAAAAATCACTCAAGAACAAGCAAAAAAGTATTAGCTAAAAAGAATACTAAAGTACTGAGTAACTGAACATGAAATCTGATTTATTTTTAAAAACAATGTCATCAGACAGACAAAAACATAAAATTATGTGCAAATGCTGTCATCTTCAAATCATAAAATAAAATAAATAGATAAACCTTTTGAGCAACAACAACTCAGCAGGACACACACATTGTTCTGGTTCGTGTTTGTCTTTGCTTGTTTATTGAACAATTGAACATAAAACCACAGGTCATAAACCTGGAACAAAACAAATAAAAATAATATCACAACGTTATAATGCTAATATTACATGTAATATTTTTCAAATACATGCACTGTATACATTATGTTGTTTATTGTTGAAATGTATGGTCTATATTGTTTAATTTGATTTAAAATAACATCTATTTTTTATTACAACAAAGCTAATGCACAATAATTGTTATTGAATGTAATCAAACACATAACCCATAATGCTTTGCAAGGTTGGCTCATACGCACAACGGCTCTCTTCTGCCCGTCACCGTGACTGTTTACTCAAGCTTCACATAGAACTCTTCTCAGTGTAAGCACTGCATGCAATAGTCACAGTCTCAGTAGAGATTGATTTGTCCATTAATCAAAAGTCTTAACACCAAGTATGCACAATCCATTCACAAATTGTGGTGTAACTCGCTTGGCGCTTCCTCCCAGTCTAACGACCATAGGTGGCAGTTTCTTAAAGCAAAAGCACCAAGACGTCATCTTTCAATTGACTCTTTCGGTTTCTCATCATGCCTGCCAGTCTTCAACAAGGGCCACATTTCCTAATGTGTCAGCGGAAATGCTCCCAAACAGTCAATCTCGCGGAGCGCTTGCATGAATGGGGCGGCGGGTAATGACTCTAGCCCAATACAGCAGAGTAAGAGTAGCGTTTCTTCTTCACACATCTACTCAAGTACAAGTAAAAAGGTATTGTGTGGTAAAACTACTCATATAAGTACATTTAAAAAAAAAAAAAGAAGAAGTTATTCAAGTAAAAGTAACGGAGTAAATGTAACTCGTTCAAACCCACCTCTGGATACAGTAGCTACCAGTGATGCCAGTAATGTGTTACTAGTAATTAGTGCGTTACTCCGCCATTTTGAGTAACTAACTAACGCATTACTATATTTTCTGTAGTAGTCAGTAGTCAGAAAGTTATTGCGCAAATTTGTAGATTGTTAATTTAGGTCTAATAAAAATGGGAAGTCAGCCATCTTCAACATGTCTACCCTTCTTCAGGGATGACAATGACAGATTACTGCCACTAGGCTGCAGACTTTAGCAACATGAGGAGCAAGTCATTGATCACTGCCTCAAAGTTAGCCTGATAAATGCATACTTTGCACATTAGTTAAACAAGTAATCAAATAAAGGAGGTAAAACACACATTTTATTCTATTTTGATTACTGACTAGCAGATGTGGGCATTCCGTTGGGGGTGACCGAGGGTCGCCTATTTTATTGACGAATGACGGATTGACAGAATGTCCGCCCCTAAAATAGTGGCAACAAAAGCGATGACAGAAGCGTGGTTAAAATAACATACGGACTGACGAACTGAGAATGACAGACCAGGGCCCTGAAGAATGATCAATGACAGACATTGCAACATTTTGTATAATGTCCAACTCTGTATTTGCATAGGATATCTAGAAGTGACATCTTATACTGCAAATACTGAACACAATAAGATAATATTTGCAACATTCATTAGTTTGAACATTAAGTATCTTGTCTTTGTAGAGTATTCCACTGATATCAGTTGAAAAACATTTGTGAATTATTGTATTCTATTTTTATGTAAATTTTACACAACGTCCCAACTTCATTGTGGAATATGTTATTGTGATTTGTATACTCCGCACGTTTTTGCTTTTCCCCATTTATTTTCAATGGGACAGACATTGAAATAGTACTTTCCACGCCCACTTCCATACATACAGCTGATTATCATTACCATCTCTCTGATACTGCTCAGTGGCGCAGTTAGTAAAGTGCACTGTCCAGTAACCAAGAGGTCGCGGGTTCGAATGCCACCTTTGACTGTACATTGCAAATATATCCATGGTCGTTATGCTAAGTGGTATACATGTAAACCAATGCATCATATCAGGTAATGCATTATAATTTCATTGAAATAATTTAAGTCATGTTAGCTTTCAGCATCAGATGACACTTTTGAAAAATAAATACGCCATTAGCCATGATTTCGAACAAGTCAAGTTAGCTCATCGGTTAGAGCAATTGCCTGCCACATAATTTCACATAAATTATCTTTCAATTTACTTTATAAGCACATGCATTCAAATCTTAGCATTCAGCCTATAGCATTAAACTTTTCAGCATTCCTACGTAATTTCTGCAGAAATTGCACTTTTGCACAATTGGAGTTTGTACAAAGAAATACTGGTGGACAGCAGGATGTTATAGTGGATGAATTATGAACCGATTGTGGAATCCACAAGCATTTTTATCTCTCTTGTGGAAATGAGGTGTGGTTGGCAAATTGAATGCAGTGGAAAAGTCTGACAAGTACTCAAATCTTGCATTATGCTGGTGCTTCTCAGTTATCCTTGGGCTTCTTATACCCTTTAATCTCTGTGCCTGTTTTGCAGTTTCTAATCAAGTCTCTCTTCTGACACTAGTTTCTCTTCATTCATTTGTATAACAACAAGCTAAATGCCAGGCATATTCATCTCCTAATAAGCTGACACTTACACAGGATTTATAGAGAGGGGGGAATAATTGCCTGTTCAAGTGCATTTCACAAGTCGTGCCTCTAATTTGGCAACTCATGAAGTGTTGAGGAACGAGAAGGATCAGAGCCATTGCCTCAAGTCTACACTCACCCAGAAATGCATTCTCCTTCTGTTGCACTTCTAGCTTTTTTTTCTTCTGCTTTGCTTTGTCTTTTCCTCCCCTTATACATGTTCAAAGCTCACCTTCAATCTGTTTTTTTTTTTACCTTGCAACCGCCCCAACACACACGCAAACATTTTTCCTCTTTTACCCACACTCGCATTTCCCTCAGAAACAAGTCTTTGTTGTTTGACTTTTGCGCGCAGAGACATGATGTTTCTGTCTTTTTGTGTCTGTTTTTTTTTAGTGCTGTCAGCCACTAAACAAGCCCTTAGGAACACCAGTGCATCATCTAAACTGTTAGAGATAAAGCATTACAGAGGCAGGTTCAAAAATATATATTTAAAAAAAGCTGCAAAGCACATCATCTTCCCTTGATGATCCCTCCAAATCCCCCGAACATGGTGGCAGCAAGCAGGCATGCTTTGGAATTTTGAGAGGTCAGGATTAGAATGGCGGGATTGGTGGGGGGTACAAAAGTGGTTATGGGAGAAAGAACCTAGTCGAAAATTAGACAAGAGCTGAGGTGGTGTGCTCGGAAGATAATGACTGGCGTAAATGGAGGCTGAGAGTAACTATCTGGGTTATTTGAGCTTTGTCAATTATGATAGACATGCAAGCAAAACAGCAATCTGAAATCACAGGTACTGCAAGACACGCTCTATGACCACAACAGCGGGGGGTGGAATACATCAGCAGCTGGGGAAGCTTCAAAGGCAGCATAAATACATGCCTTAAAAAAAAAATGGCTGCTGTACATTGGAACCTGACTTTAGCACCAAAGTCCTTATCTTGCTGCCAATGCTTTTAATTAGAGCTGGGCTGTTATCGGCATTAACGTGCAGCGTTAACACGTGACACTGAAAAAAATATTGCCGTTAATTTCATTTCAAAAGTCTGGTCTGGCAGAGGGTTGTCAAGTGGTGCGTCAGTCCTTCCAGGATGCGCTGCAGGGCAAATAAACATTTAATCAGGAACATTATGCATTTGTAGGCAGATAGACACTTATAGCATGTGTTGCTTTTTTTGTGGCTCCATACAGATTTTTTTATTGGGGGGTTTGTTTTTAGTCCAATATGGCTCTTTCAACATTTTGGGTCTATCTCTATCTCATTCAATTGTCACAATTGAGGATTCAAATGTCACAGTCGGGCCGACACCATTTTGCATACTGGCGATTATGGTTGGGCATCGAGAATAGTGTGGTACCAGGACTGACATTCTGATTCTCCGCGAATTGCTCAAATTTTAAAACATGAGTGTTCAATTTCAATGCCTGGTCAGTGATGCCAACTAGGCGACTTCCCAAAGTCTCTTGGCGACAAGCAAATAGCGACAAATCTAGCGACTTTTTCTGGTGTTTTGGAGATTCTGCACATAACAGTCTTTCAATTTAATTTGATATTCTAGCATTTAACAATACAGGAAAAGACTGATCTATGTAATGTGAGACTGCACATTTAAGTCATGAAGTTATTTTGAGAAGTGATGGCCTATTTCAAAGGCAAACAAAAAACAAAAACAAAGTTCATTGGTAGTTTTAAACATATTTAGGGTGTTTTTTTTTAACTCACTTTTTGCTTCTCCCGTTACAATTACATGCAAATTGCTAATTGTGCAAATTAGGCGATGGCATCATTTAGCGACTTTTAGGATAGCCAATAGCTACTTTCCTTACTGGGGGGTTGACAACACTGTACCAAGGCTGTGATTTTGATTTTGGCTTCTCTTGAGCTTTAAAACATAATAATTAAAGAAAAACGATTGATGTGCAGAACGGTGCAGTGCGTTGAGAAGTTCCCTACATTGTGAAAGGAGCCCGGAGTGAATCAATGTGATTCTGTTGTCCCTAAGCGTCCTTTAAGCTGTTTAATAACACCCCAGTTGGAGTTAACTGTAAAACTAAACATACGAAAAGGAGCCAGCCTAGTGCTAATGCTAAAGTCAAGGAAGGATCCCATTCAAATGCTAACAGGAAATTAGCATCAACTTCAGGAATGATACGTATCAAATTGCAAATATTCGCACAAAAATGCTGTAGAAACATATACACATGGATAACATAACACTATTCACAGGTAGAGCTGTGCGATACTTGAGATTTTGGTATTGATCGATACCAAGTAAACACTGTTGCCAGTATCGCAGATATCGATACAGACACCAAGTACTTTTAGGTTAATAAAATATTATGGTACAGTGGAACCTCGGAGTTTGAACGTCTCGGAACTCGTACAAATCGGACTTCAACCAAAAAATCTGAGTAAAAAATGCCTCGGAGTTTGAACACCCAAGCAAAGCAAGCTAAGCCGAACGTACTTTGAAAACAGGTAGCCGAGTGATGTCGAGCGAAGCCGAGCAATGCCGAATGCTCACGTTGCGGTAGTTGAGACAATGAACTGCTCATTTCCAGTCAGATCATGAATACTCCCGGAGGTGCACCATACTCGTGAGTGCATTTTTATTTTTCCATGACAATTTTCTTCGCCATGAGCCCAAAGAAAGACAACAGTGCCAGTGGCAGCAAAGAAAAACGTACAGTGCTACAAACCACAGTGGAATTAGGAGGATTATCGCGTTGTTGTAACTACCGTAACTAATTCTGTAAATACTGGCACGAGGACCCCCCCCCCTTAGCTGTTCAACAACATGCCTGACGTTAAAAAAGGCACGCAAGGACCGCTTAGTAGTCTAACAATATGCCCAATGTAAAATACACAAACTCAGCATTGAACTAAAGCAAGCATTAACATAGCATTTATCATCCACTGATGCTATCACACCACAACAGAAAAGGTAAGGTATTTTTGATTGTTTAAATACTGTACATGGTGTACATGTAAAAAAACATAAATATAAATTATTATAGGAATTTTTTAGACCTTGGGAACGGATTAATTGCATTTACATTATTTCCTATGGGGGAAAAAAAATTCTGAGGTTGAACAATTCGGACTTTGAACACAGGAACGAATTATGTTCAAACTCTGAGGTTCCACTGTATTTTAAATGATTTGTCCTGTTAAATGTGTGTGTTTGTTTGTTTTGCAAATTAAACTTTATCGTTGAGTTCTTAAACATGCCATAAATTTAACACAATTGAGTTGCATGGCCCATTCAAAAAATGTAATGCCCATCTTAGACTTGCTGTTTGGGATCCTGTGATGAGCTAGCTTACTTAGCAGAGTTCTCTAGGCCACTGAGAACACCTGTGTTGCAGTGGGAGACATGGAAAACAGGCTGGATAGGGGCACTTGAGGACCACGGTTGAGAAGCACTGCTCTAGGCCAGGACAGCCATCTGGTGTCTAAGGACCGCTTCCGAGTAAGAATATATTGTGATGAACCGTCCAAGCCGCGGCACTACGACACAGGGATAACAGTCTTGGCAGTGGCTCTCCTATGACACATTTGACCACCACCAGTCTCTCCCCGGAATGTAACCTTTAGCAGGGAGACAACCTAGTCAAGCCAGCTAACGTAATGGTTGTTCATTGGCTACTACGCAACACGCCGTGAACGCCAACTTCAAAATAAAAGCATAACAATTAATACTGTCCATGGATCTTAATGCATTAGCTTTTATTTTGAAGTTGGCCCTCGGAAGCAATCAAATGTGGCAGCTGACTGGCCTGACCGCAGTTAAGCTGACAGACTGAGCTGCAATATGCTTACTGTGCAACCGCACATTGAGAAACTTGAACTGCAGTGTAGTATTCAATTTCGAGTCCTCATGCGTACAGGCACACCGCTTAAGTGCACCCGTTGTATCAAAATTGCCGTAAACTGCAAACATACTGCAGTAAATGTGCCTCTTTTTGTAAGTACAACTTTGGAACACTTCAAATCTACCTCACACCTTAATTGGCTAATAGACGATCTCCAAGTGTGTGACAAAATAATTTCCACTACTGTTTTTTTCCCCCTAAACATACATTTTTCATCAACTGAACCTTTTCTGCCTCAATGAGAATTGGAAGCACTTTGTGAAATTGAGCAGTGTATTGAATTCTAATCTTCCAGTACTTTACCATTCATACGCTCATGAGAGCAGAGAGGAGAAAATATCACAGGTTTTTGTCACAAAGGTAGTGTGAGGACACCGTGGGCCACTTTGAAAAGTCATACCTTTATGCCACCTTTCCTCTTAACCTTTGTTGAAACACGTCATCAGGTCAAGGAGAGATAATGAAGGACAGCACGCTTTTATATTAATTTGACTCAACTTTTCCTAACTGACATCATTGTGCAACGGCAATTATTGCTGAAGTAAGTGCGGGACTATACCTGCAAAATAAAATAATATATAAAGATACTACAGGGAGTCCTCGAGTTACACCATGTGCAACTTACGTTGTTTTGACGCATGTCCCGTCTGTAGCACCTTCTTTTTCATCAATTTCTCACAGTAATCACGGCATTTTAACGTTTTTTAAAGTTGTATTGTTGTTACCTGCAGCAATGGACGTCCATCGAACAAGTTGGCTCGCCATCAGGCGGGTCACGTTTCTGTGTTTAAGTTTGAATTAGCTCCACTCTGCCGTTTGTCAGCAATGAATGTCCTTGCGGAATCACAAAATATTGGTTCCAGCTCTTCCGGGTCGCGCAAATATGTTTTTTTTTAATTACTGTACACAGTATTTTAATGATAACATCGACTTTAACAGTGAAATCTGTCTTAAGTCGAAATTCGGGTTACATCGCCAGCGTAGGAACGGAACTCTGAACTTGTAGGAAGTCTTAAGCATGAAACTTAAGCAGCTTTGTGTGATGTCCTGTAGCTTTAAATATTGGTGCCGTAAAGATATGGGTAATATGCTTTCAGTAAAGGTTGGTCAGAAATAACCTTTTCTAAAGATGGCTTAAAGGTGGCATCCGGGCATTTTTCCTAAGAATTTGTAGACTTCAAATGATCCTATCCTCCAAATACTTCCGGGTCATTTGACTTTGATAAGATAGGAAAGGAAATTTTCCACCCTTTTCCGACTGAGGACCATGCTCTGAGATATGTAAATGCTGATTTTAATCCCAACTGCTTCACACTCGGCTGCAAACTGATCCAGTGAGAGTTGGAGGTCATGGCTTGAAGAAGCCAAGAGTTCCACACAATCTTCAAAAAGCAGAGCTGCATTACTGAGGCCACCAAACCAGACCCCCTCAACACTTCGGCTGCCCTAGAAATTATGTTCCAAAAAGTTATGAACAGAATCGGTGACGAAGGTCAGCCTTGGCAAAGTCCAACCTCCACTGGAAAGGAATCCGACGTACTGTCGGCAATGCGAACCAAA